>NW_004524708.1:1799429-1929646 GCF_000260255.1 Octodon degus
TATAGGTGTGCACCACTACACCCAGACATGGTTACCAGCTCAGTGCAACATGGGTGAGGGGCCCACACAGCATGTGGGACCTGGGCTCGAACCCTAATTCCCTGTGCTTGCCAAAGCAGGTGCTTAGTCCGCTGAGCTAGCTTGCTGGCCCTGGATATTTTTTTCTTTATTCTGATTTTTGGTGGTGTATGCACTGCACTGTGTTCTTTCAGTGTGTTTAAATTGTTCACCCTTTTCTTTCTGTCTTTCATGGGTACCCGGTCTGCGACATAAGTTGTTTAATACTTAAGAAAAGGAAAGAAGAGAAAATGGTAAAGGAAACCAGGAGTGAAGTGAGAGAACAAAAAAAAAGAAGAGAATAAAGGAGCAAGAAGTATTAAGAGAGAGTAAAACCAAGGCAAAACCTCAATAGCCTCGCTTTCCCTGTGTGCCAAGTAGCCCAAATGTTTTCATTTATATTTTAATCCTTTCACATTAAATATGAAATACTTTCAACAGGGAAGCTTAAGAATGCCATTATTTTATTTGTAATACATATATAGTGCATTTGTAGTACATATATAATACCTAATAAACTAGGAGTGTTTTTATTTAAACTTAGTATTGTACTTTAAGGATTTATAAAGTTCAGTTGTAGTCAAATAGCAAGTTTTATTTATTTTTTTTAACCTTAAGTTGCTTTTGTTTATTCATGTACTAGTTTTGCCTTTTTGGTAGTCAATTAATATATATTGCTTTATTGTTTCATATTTATTGATTAATCACCCAAGTATATTTTTCTGTTGTAGGCAGAGATAGTTTTAAATATAGATATACAATCCCTATTACTTTTTCCCCAAACCGCCAGATGACTTCCTGCCAGACTTGAAATAAAATGTGAGCTAGAGGATCTCATTTGGTGGACCTCTGCCCAGGCCCTTGCTTGTGTTCCGCACTCTGCCAGAGAAGAGCCCTCCCCCACTATGCTGCTCTTCAGGCACAGGGTGTGGCCTACTTGGACCTTGCTGTGGCTTTTTGGTTGCCTCGGCCCTTCTGCTCTGTGAGTGTCACTTCCTGCACATACCACCCACCTCCTCTGAGGAGCATTATTGGCCCAGCTGCACAGAACAATCTCCTTTCCATTTCTCTAAAACCACCCCTCAGTGTCTCGATTTATCAGCTCTCTTTCATAGTAATTTCATATACCCAAATGTGTGTGTGTGTGTGTGTGTGTGATTGTGATTGTACTACTCCCATTAAAATGTCTCTGAGGACAAGAACTGGTTTGTCCTACTGTCACATTTTTGCTTTTTGTTTGCGCACTAGTGGAGTATTACAGCTAGTTGTTGTTCCCACCTTTTCATGGATTGAATGGGCAGATATTGATAGAAGGAGAGCAGTAGTACTCCCTTATTCTGTATGATAGACAGTGAGAGTAAGAGAGAGACAGAGACAGAGAAGAGGCAGCCAACAAACAGAAGAGAAAGTATTTCTCCTTGGGACCTGGGAAAGGGCTGAAATAGTTGTGTCTTAGTCACTGTTCTCTCCTTGCTGGGACAAATACCCAACACCCAAAAGAAGGAAGGAAAGGTTTATTTAGCTCATGGTCAGTGGAGGTTTCAGTCCATACTAGGCCGGCTCCAGGGCAGAGCTGCACAAGGCAGAGCACAACCTTTCCTGGTGGAGGCAAAGAGAAGAGTGCTAGGGACAGGTAGCAGCAGCTCAAGGAGCTGGCCTCTCTTCCCACTTTACATTGTAATGCAGATTACCTGCCCCAGGGCAGGTGCAGCATCCACACCCACAATAATCAATCACAAACTCCAGATGCTGCCCCAAGACTGCATGAGGCTAGACACCTAGACACAAACCATAACAAGCTGTCAGTTAAACAGATGTTAGCAGATGTAGAAAGACAGGCTTCCCATTGACTGGGAAGAAACTTAGAGAATTTCATTCAGTGCAACTTGTGACTTAGGTGCTTCAATAAACAGTGAGCAAAACTGAGACTCCAGGTTTAAGTGTAACAGTTGCCTAAAAGAAAGTGGATTAAGGTGGGCCTACAAAGGTATTTTGGAGTGAGATTTTTGAAAGAACTCCTAGTTTACTATTTCTGATCAGTTTTGTGTTTTATAAATGTATTTTGTAACTCTGTAAAAGATAAATGAACCTGGGCAGGAAGACCAGGAATGGGCTTGCTCAGTGGACCACGTGAGTCCGGGTGAGGCTATACACTGTGGAGAGAAATAGTACGGATAGAGTCACAGCCTACAGTGAGGACCATGTGACAGACCCTCAGTCAGGTGATTTGTTTTAGAAAGCTGCCTGGGGCTGTCACTTTGCCTCTGCTGGATAAGGGAGTAGAGGACCAAGCACTGTCTGCCTCCCTGTCCTGCTGTGGCTAGGGTATGTCCCTTGTCTTCATGATCTGAAGCTATGACTGGTGCTTTAGTCCCTGGAGAGCATGCAGGTAGGGCAAGAGGACATGATGGCAGAGGTGTTCGGGCAGGTCACCTTGCCATCTTAAGCATTTTTATGTGTACAGAATGTTAACTGCATGCTTGTTGTTGTTCAACAACTATCTAAAACTTCGCCGTTTTACAAAACCGAACTCCTATACCCTTGAACAACTGTTCCCCTTCATCTATTGCCCATAACTCCTTTCTGCAGTGTTTTATAGTTTGTAGTGTATGAATGTATTGCCTTCTTGGTTAAGTTTATTACTAAGTATTTTATTATTTTGGAGGAAATTATGAATATAATTGTTTCCTTAGTTTTGTTTTTTCAGATTGTTCTTTGACAGTATAGAGAAACAAAACATTTTGTGTCGGTTGATTTGGTGTCCTGTAATGCATTTATGGCCGAATGCATTTATTAGTTATGTCAGATTTTGTGTTTGTGAAATATTTGGATGTTTACATCAAAGATCATCCCATCTATAAACAGAGTTACTTATTCCTTTCATTTTGGAGCCAGTTAGTTTTCTTGCCCAATTGCTAATGCTAGGACTTCCAATACTAGATTGAATACAAACAGGAAGAATGGGTAAACTTTCCTTGTTCTTAATCTCACAGAAAACACTTCCAGCTGTTCAGGGTTGAGGATGCTATTAACTGCAAGATCTTCATATGTGACCTTTCTGTGTTGATATAATTTCCTTTGATTTCTGATTTGATGAGTTATTTTTAAAGCATTAAGGGGCATTAAATTTTGTCTTTTTTTTCTGGCATCAGTTGAGATGATAATGGGTTTTTTGTCTTTCTAATGTGTATTACATTGATTTTCATGTGCTTGCCTCTTCTGTTTTCCTGGACATGACTATAGTTCATAAACTCTTTCATGTCCTGCTAAATTTCTTCTACTAAAATTTGCTGTAGGATTTTTATGTTCATCTTCATTAGGATAATTATCCATAATGCAGGATGCATAAGATGATATTGACAGTGTTTCCATATATTTTGTGAGAGTTTGAGAGGTGCTGATGTTGATTCTTCTTTAACTGTTTGGTACAGTTTCTCAGTAATGCCATTTGGTCCTGGAGTTGTCTTCGTTGGCAAATTTTTAATTATTGATACAGTATCCTTATTGGCTATAGGGCTGCTTAGATGTTTTGTTGCATTGCATTTCTGTTAAGTTGCATATTATTGAGAATGCATCACTCTCTCCTATGCTGTTTAATATGTTGGTATGTAATTGTTCCACAATAGTCTGTTACGGCTTTTATTTCTTTTTTTTTTTAATTTTTTTTTTTTAATGTGTGTGTGTGTGGGGGGCAGCTCAGCCCACCAGGGGGCGAGGCTGGCTGGCATGTGGGGCTGGGGGATTGAACCGCGATCCCTGTGCTTTGCTTAGCTTAGCTTGTTCTAGGTAGGTGCTTTAGACCACTGAGCCATCTCACCAGCCCCACGGCTTTTATTTCAATGACATCATTTGTAATGTTTCTTCTCACATCTGATTTTTGTTACTTCAGTCTTTTTTTAAAGTCAAATCTTTGTCAATTTTGATACTATGGAAACCTTGCCTCTTAGTTTGTCTATCATTTGCCATTGTTTTACTGTTCTGTATTTCTTCTGTATGCTTTATAATTTCTCCTGTGGGGTTTGAATAATTTTTTTCTTTTTCTAGTTACTCGAAATACAGAGTTATGTTGTTTGAGAGCATTCTGTTGTTGCATGGCAGCATTTATTGCTGTAAACTTATTACTCTTTTGGCTCCATCCCAGTGGTTTTGATATAATGTGTTTTCGTCTTATTTTGTTATAAGATGATCTCTACCTTTTTGGTGACAACTTCTTTGACTTTTGCTTGTTGAAGTGTATGTTAATTTCTACATGTTTGTTAATTTTCCAGTTTCTCTTTTGCTGTGAATAACTAGATTTATTCTATTTTGGTTGGAAAGAATACACAATATTGTTTCAATGGCCTTACAGTTGTTAGGACATGTTCTGTGGCTTAGCATGTGACCTGCATTGGAAAATGCTCTGTATGTATTGGGCTGCATGCATTGTGCTGTTGTGTGAGAGCCTTATGTAACTCTGCCTGGCCTGTTCTTATAATACTTGGAACTTGTGGTTCTATAATGATTTTCTCTCTAGTTCTTCATAAGTTGTCTTTTAAGAAGAGTTGGAAGGAGTTCAGTACTTTGGCTTACTCTCCTTGCCACCCTTTGGGCATGCTTATCTTCTAAGAATGTAGGAATATGTAATCCAACTCTAGCTATCCACATGAACTCTTAAAAATAGAGTTATATTACTCTGCAGAAGTCAAGAATAGGTATTGGAAGACCAACAGAAAAATGCCTAAAATATTAGAACAGAATCTAGAGTACTAAAACTGTATCGCATCACCTCCTGATTCTGATGAGGCATCTCATTTTATTGATGGAGGTAACTCTCAGTCTCTCCTGTGTGTGTTGATGATATATGAGCTTTTACCTCCTCATTTATGAAGTTACAATAGATATATAATTCTTACCTTATTATGTATTCTCCAAGAAGCACAGTAAAAATAAAATGAAGCTTTAAAAGTTTAAAATGATACCTCAGGGAATCCAAGATGAAAAAGATATACAATGCCAAATTACTTCCACCCATGTTGTTACATACCTTATTAACAGTATGCACAAGAGACGATTCTATTTCTAGATTTTACCACCCCATTTCATAACTTTTACTTGTGACTACCAGAGAGTAGGAAATAGGAAGATGGCCTGTAGGGAGACATTAGGCATTTATGTCATTGAATTTCACCGCTGAAAATTGTGCTTATTAATCATTTCTCCATCATGTTAAATTGATAACAGGTAAGATTGAAGCAAAGTTTAGTAAGATAATTTGGTAATTGGGCTTCTAATTTAAAATGTAAATTTCTGATTGAGGGCCTAATGATTCCAGGCAGTGTATATTAATTTGTACTTACACATGCATTCATTTTTGGAAGAAATACTGTGAAGGAATCCATGAAGATAGAAGAGTTTCTGATCACAGTATAGGACTGGGATAAAAATTAAATGGAAAGACCCTGTTATGTTAGGCTATAATGTGCTAAAACTCCTTATTTTTAAATGAGCATATTTATTTACACAAACTGCATTTGACTAAGTTAACGAAGGTAACAAATGAGCTTTTCAGAGCTTATCGTGTGAGAAATGGACCCAGCTTTTCTTACTGGTGTTTCTGGGCTTTTCACAGTATGGTCTACGGGTCTCAGATACTAAGGACAAATTTCACCCAGAGCAGCACAGAGTGTACACTTGGGGTGTGAGGAAACAGGTAGACAGACTTTCTGCGGGTAAGATTTTTGGATATTTGTCGACTTTCAGCCCCAGAGTCTCACCTTGATAATTTTACTGTATTGAACTCCTGTGTTAGATTTTCCCCAGGAAGCAAAACTGGCTCTGAGGCAACACAAACTCACCACTGCACTAAATCATTCTTCTTTTAACTCTGCTCCAGCAGAGGACCACATTTCAGAAGGCATTTAATCAGAGTTTAGCTCTTCCTCATCTCTCTCCTTCCCACCGACTCTTTGCAAGCCTAAAATTTCTCAAGTTATTCCTGTACTTCAAAATCTATGCCTGGCAAAGGGAGATTTATCTTTGCACAAATGAATAATTCAGAAAGTAGAATTGCCCTGAGATTGGTTTACAAAGTAAAGATGCCAACACCGGATTGAAATTTCTAGGGCAGCTGAGATGTTTGTGCTGTTTCTTCTGCATTATGAGAAATGAGATTGGGTTTCAGTGGTCCATTTTGAGCTCACTGATGGAAGAAACAAACAGTGGAATGCTAGTGCTAGCACATCATCTCCTACAGATATTTCCCCTACCTTGAAAAGATCTAAGTCCTCAGCCTCTGGTGCACTGGCACTCAGGAGGGCAAATCTCCTTTTACCTTTTAAGCATACATAGTTGTCTCCAAAATAATAAACTTTCTTTATAAATAAGTGGAAAATGAAGCTGTTTTCTGTCTTTCGCTATGGGTATTGTCCTCACAAATCCCTTTTTGGTTCTTATACATGCTTTGTATGTGTCTTAAAGCAAAGTAAATTTTTGATCAGTTATGAAGAGAAAGGTCTCTCCAGGCTCCCAACTCTCTCGAGCCAGCGTTGAGTCGGCACCTTCATCAAGCTTCGGACCATTACTAATACTTTTTCATGCAGATTTTAATCCTTTCTGTTCGTTCCATTTTGACCCTTGGAAATACCATATCTGTCCTTCTAATACCCTAAGGGCTAGCAAGTAGCTGGACCCAGCTAGCCAATGTATGTTGAGTCACCTCGTGATATAATTATACAAATGTAAGTAATAAAGCAGTTTTATAGTCTTTTGAAGATTAATAGTGAAAGAATCTACAAATAGTAGCATCAATCATACCAGTGTTTAAAAAAATTAAATTCTTCTAAGTGGGAAGTGTTTTCTTTTGGCTAGTATGTGTTTGCCTTTGTTAACCTCCATTTTTTAAAAAACTTCCTTTTCCTTTATCCATGAAGGCATTATTTTAGCCTGGTATTTCTTTG
The DNA here is from genome assembly GCF_000260255.1 of Octodon degus. Taxonomy (NCBI): domain Eukaryota; kingdom Metazoa; phylum Chordata; class Mammalia; order Rodentia; family Octodontidae; genus Octodon; species Octodon degus. The sequence continues at coordinate 1,806,422 of NW_004524708.1, forward strand.
ATTATAGAATTAGTCATGTTAAGTGTGTAGTCCATGTGTGCATCCTTAAAAATCTCTAGCTTTCTGTTCATCAGTGGTTCTGGAAATCATCTCCTGGGGATGTAAGAGCTTCCAATTTCCACTAAAATGCCACAGAAGATGCAGAACGGGATGCAGCCTTATGCCTCCCACCCCACTCCTGTCACTTGCCACCACCAGGCAGCCCGCTGCAGGGACATGAGGAGGGATGGTGATGAGGCCAGTCTGCCTAGATTGATAGGAATGAGAAATGACCTACCCAGGACACAGAGCAGGCACACTGCCCTAAGGAAGAGAGAAGCGCGTGCCAGAGCACCATTGCAGTGCACTGTGTGGCCCAAAGGCTGAATGCCTCACCAGCTAGAAAACTGGGCATCCTCTCTTCTGCTACAAGCATGTAGCTTTCTGCTCAGCTAAAGTGCTGCTTCTGACACCGTTGTGTTTAATGTTTGCTCATGGCCTGCACCAATAAGGAGTTTGAATGTGGTGTGGGAACTGTTGGTGGTCCAGCTGCTTGGGGGGGGTGCAGTCCTGTGGGTGGGTGGGCTTAGCTGGTGAGGGCCCTGTGCAGGGCAGCCCTGCAGAGTAGCTCCTCCTGTGCAGAGAGGTGTGGGCCAGCAGAGCCAGCAACGCTCCAATGCAAGTCCTGCACACTCAGTGGGTGATGGTTTCAGTTCCACAGACAGAGCTGCGGTATCCGCGTATTTCAGCTACTAACTTGAGAAAGGGATTTAATAGTAATCCAAATGGAAAATAAAGGAGGTTGTCATGTGGCACCTAAATGCAAGCATCAGATGAGACAACCTAGAGCATATAATATGCCAAGGGTAGCAATGTGCCATTGACCTAAATGTTCAGAGGGAGAGTATGTTTCTGATATATCAAGGATGAACGGAAACAATTTGAGGAAGTCATGTATAGCTCCAAGAGAATTTAAAAATCACTTAATATATAATAATTTAAGAAACGATAATGTTACACATGGTAACATGTTATAAATGATAATAGCTATATAACTTGGCAGTTAATAATTGTAATATAATAATTATATTAATTATTATAATAATTTATAACTCAGCAGTGCATCAGTTTGTAAACACTTTAGTTCATGAATATTTAGATTCTTAAACAAAAGTGTTGGACAGAATTTTGTTTTTGTTTGCAAATACTATATAGGATAACAGACATGGCTGCTGCCATCTTTCCTGCAGAAATCCAAATGTGCCCAGGTTGTCCAAAACCATGGAACAAATTAAATTTGTGAACTGAGGACCCACTGTATCCTTTTCATGAAAGAATAAGAGAAGTCTGGCCTAAGGTCCTGACCAAGGAGACCCAAGGCGCACTGATCATGGGCCTGTAGGACCACCAGGTTGCCCTTCAAGGCTCCATGCAAGGCTAAGACCTCTACACCATTCTTAGTGTCGCCCTGGTGTGGCCATTCTTCACATCTGGAAACACAGTAATGGTTGTGCTATGGAACATGTGAACGCAAACCAAACCCTGTCAGCTCTGCAACCCTAAAATACTTAGATTTACATTGGGAAGGTAGCTGAATGTGGGTGCCCTGTGCTCACCTTTCCTCCATGATGCAGAACTAAGTGTTACAGCTTCATTGCGAGGTGAGTGAAAGAGGAGAACACTGGACTTCGACAATAGGAAAGTGGGAGCTATAGAATACGTAGACCAGGGACAGCAGAGCAGCAGTAGAGATAACATGCCAGCACCAGTGGGGCTTGGTTCCAGAGGGGGAAGGAGGAGGTCTGTCCTACGGGCAAGGTAGAGGTGAGTCCCAGCAAACTCTGTCAGGGCAAATCCTGGCAAGGCAGTCAGTTAGGAATGTGATTCATCACCCTTATGACCTTCCAACTTCAGCAGATAGGCTACCTGAAATCTGTGCAGGAGTCTGGCTTTGCTAAACCAATTTACTTTGCTTCCTGACAACCCCCAGGGTTCCTTAGCCCTGAGCTGTCTTGAGCAGATTTCTGTTGAGTATATCTGGTCTATTTCTCAGGGTCAAAAGCCCTTGTGTAATCCCACTGTGCAGATCTAGTCAGTAGCTACTCAGGAGCGTGGGGTGTGGCTCTATGGAGATGTGACACAGATCTCCTGAGTGTGGCGCTTAGGGACGTGGGTGTTGAGATGCAGCAGGAAGTGAGGGCAGCAGCTCAAGACCCAGGAAGGGGAGGGGTAACTTGCCTTCTGAGAGCTGGGCAGAGTAGTTCTGTGTGGTTTTGCATGGGGGAGGACTGCAGGTGGTTGTCCACAGGATCCCTGCCACCTGACTCTCTCACCATGCGTGGACCCAAGCTAGCAACCATGTGCAGAACAACTCAGAGGTTCTGCCCTTTGCCTACTCCCAGAGGCAGCCACCAAGTCTTGAGCTATGTCACAGCAGCTCTGCTGTATTCCCTGAGAAGCTCTGAGGAGAAACAGTATTAGGATCCAGCTGTGTCCACTCACACTCAGTGGCCAGTGTGTACTACGACTGAGTGAGTTGTGGGGAGGGAGTAGGGGAAGCCAGTGGGCCTTTCCCTGGTGAGGTGTGCACAGGAGAGTCTGAGGTCCTGCTTGTGACCAGACACTTGCATAGTGGCAGCAAAGAGGAAGAACAGCATTTGCTGCCACTGTGCCTGCCTTAGTCACCCTCACACCTTATCTGACCTCATACTTGACAAGGCTAGGTCTGAGTGCTAGGGAGGAGGGCACCACTATTCCTTTCCTACCCAGAGCTCCATCAGGGTTTAGGTGCTTTAAAAAGGTCCCCACCATGACTGGAGCGAGCAGAAGCAGAAATGTGTTAAAGCAGCAGAGCCACTATCACCAGTGCCTGAGCAAACCCCACGGCCAATCAGGTCCATGACTGCTATTGTAGAAGTGACCGCTCCAGGTGCACCCCACATTCTACTCTACATCACACTTGTCTGAAATGTTAGTGTCTCTTACATAACCCTGAGACAGTGGGACTCTTTGATTCTTAGGAAGTACACAGGCTGGAAATCCCTAATCACAGCTAAAGAAACCACCGGATTGTCGATTCCTGGTGTAAGTTCAACATTGCACATCAGAGTACTCTCCTCAAGATATACATTTGGAGAAAGCAGCTTAGCAAGAAGGCTATCCCATAAGGGTGGTCGGGGTATTCATTGTACCAGACGCATAGAATTCAGCATCGCAATGAAAGAAATATGAAACATATGGTAACATGAATGGACTTCCCAAAGCCTGTATTTAGCAACCTATTGAAAAGACACTGAAGTAGATGAAATGACTTATAAAGAGCTTTTAAAAATCAGCTTTTTGATGCATTTAAGAGCCAAGTGGATACATATAAAGAATAGTTAAGTGAAACCAATAAAGATACTGCGAGATATGAATGAGAAAGTCAGCAGAGTTAGAGGGTCAGTACACATTACTGACAAGAGAAGAAGAGTTTGTGATTATAGTAGAATGAAGTTTGAAATAAGCAATAAAAACTTTCTAAAGTATAGAAATACATGGAGATAGAACAATGCACTTGAATAAACTGTAGGCCTCTGAGCAAGTCAGAACTTTGGGACTTTAGAAATCTCCTGAGGCAAATTAAAATGGAACTTACAAAATAAAGTAACAGGATACACCAGAAGCAGTATGATCAGGGAAGTACATAGTAAAGGATACTTAAATCCAAAACTGGAAAAACATCAAGAACAAGACCTTTCCAGAGTGAGTAGAAGCCAGTACTATCAGAGTACAAATAGGTGAAATCATGTCTAAGAGAAAAATTGTGTTTTATATGCTCTTTGGCCTATTAGTCTGGTTTTTAATCTGTATAAATGATGGTTGACTTTCTAATGTCCTATAAATGAATGGTCTGGTGCCAGAAAAGAGGCTGGAAGGAGGGGACGGAAATGTGACAGCACAGGCACCACCCTCCACAGTGAATGCATTCAGCTTGTACTGCAAACATGAAGCAACGAAAGTTAGAAAAGAAAAATACCAAGGATCAGTGAAGTAAAGAGTTTGTTATTTGAAAAGATAAAATTTATAAACCTTTGGTGAGACAAATTCAAATGAATGGGGTAGGGAGATATCTTAGCTACTTTTCTCTCATTGTTCGGCAAATACCTGACACTGAAAATGAAGGAAAGGTTTGTTTGGCTCTCAATTACTGAAGGTTTGAGTCTATACTCACCTGGTTCCAAGGCAGCGGGGCAGAGCAAACAGCAGGGAGCCGAGGGAGCTAGCTAGCCTCTCTTTCCTCCTTACATTGTAATGCAGATTACCCGCCCCAGGCTATGGTAGGGTGTAGCACTCACACCTACAATCCCAGCATTGGATCACAAACTCTAGAAGCTGCCCTGCCCCAGGACTGCTTGAGGCTTTGTGGGGACATCTATACACAAACCATAACAGGAGGGGACACGCAAATATGTAAAATTAGAGGTGAAAAAGTACACATTATAGTTGATATCATAGAAATTTTTAAAAAGCATTTTTACTTTGAAAACTATATTTTTACAAATGGAAAATCTGGAAACACTGGCCAAAGTTTTGGACATATATAACCTCCCCAAATTGAGCAAATATTATATAGCCTGTGTAGACCAGTAACAAAAAAACAAGACTGTATTAATAAGAATTCTCCCAGAAAAGTAGATACCAGGCCCAGAACAAGCTAAATTTTATCAGAAGTTTAGAGAAGAATAACAGAGATGCTTCTCACACTGTTCCATAAAATCAACAGGGAGGAAACACTTTCCAATTTATTATATGAGGCCAATCTCAGCTGGTTACCAAAACCTGACAAAGATACTGAAAAAAAGCTATAGATAGATATCCTTGGTAGACCCAGATGCCGTATTTAACAAAATACTAGCAAAGAAAATTCAGCTTTGCATCAGTTGCATTCTGGAGAGGCAAAGATGGTTCAGTATATGTTAATCAATGAACATGATACAGAACTTACATAGAATAAAGATAAAATACAATCAACAGATACAGAAAAAACATTTGACAAAATTCCATATCCCATTGATGACAAAAGCCTAATACCAATTAGGTTCAGAAGAACTGTACTTCAGTTTGACACAGGCTACAGATTAAAATACTTAACATCACTTAAGTATCAAGTTAATATAGTGAATGAGGAAAAAATGAAAGCTTATCCTCTAGACTAGGAATACTGTAAGAGTGCTTGCTCTTATTCCTGTTATTCAATACAGTGCTAGGAATTTTAGCCAGAGGATTTAGACAAGGAAAAGAAATAACAGCAAACCAATAGGAAAAGAAGTTATCTCTGTTTACAGGTATGATTAGTATATATAAAACTATCTAGAGCTCTACTGAAAAACTGTTACAAAAATAAAATAAAGTCACAGGATGTAAATGACACTTCAAAAAATCCATAGCTTGGATACACCAAAATGAAAGAAATCATGAACGCAGTTACGTTCATAGTAGATACACACCATAATTGGGATAAACCAAGAAAGTGACAGATGTCTACAGTGAAGACTACACATCACCGATGAAAGGAGACTCTTACAATGTGGAAAACTGGCTCACCTTATTGGCCCATCTCTGTAATTGTAGAACTTGAGAGGCTGAAGCAGGAGGATTGTTGTGAGATCCAGGCCAGCGTCAGATAATAGCGAGTTCAAGGCTTGCCTGGACTACATAGTGAGACTGTTTCAAAAAATCCATCCAGTCTGTCAGTCACTCAATTTTTAAAAAAGGTAGAAAGCTGCGTCCTCATAAATTGGAAGAAATAGTATTATTAATAAGACCATACTACCTAAAATGATCTATGGGCTCAGTGCAATCCCCTTAAAATACCAGTGACATTCTTTCTGAACATAGAAATATCCTAAAATTTGTATAGATGCACAAAGACACACACTAGTCAAGGAACTCCTAACCAAAAACAGCAAATTGGGAAGAATCAATTGTATCTGATTTCAGGAAGTAATACAGAGCCATAGTAACAAAAAGCAGCAAGATAATCGGCATTAAAAAATAGACATATGGACCTATGTAACAAAATAGAGTCCTCCTACTTTAACCTACACCTCTACAACCAAGTAGTTTTTAAAGCAATGCCAATAGTAACGAAATATACACTGGGGCAAGGACAGCCTATTCAAAACTGGTGTTGGGGAAACAGGCTCTGAGGAGAAGAGTGCAGCCTGACCTTCCACCTGTAATGAAAATAATTTCAAGTGGGTTACAGACCTTCATGTGAGGGCCGGCCAAATAGTTCAGTAGATTAAAGTGCCTGCAAGCAGGCGCAGGGCCTGGGGGTTCAATCTTCTGGGATAGCTGAGAGGTGATTGAGACTGGGCATGGTGGCATGCACCTGTAATCCCAGCACTTGGGAGGCTGTAAACGGGCAGATCACTGGAAAAGCAAACAAACAAACAAAAATCTTAATGTGAGACCTTGAAACTTCTAAAGGGAAAAATGTGAGAAACACTTCAAATGTGGTTGCAGGCAATGACTTTTTGGGTGAGATTCTAAAAACAGGTAACCCAAAAGCTACAACTCTTGTTGCATAGGTCCTGCTTTACCTTGGTCTTAACCATCCAGCAGAAAAGTATAAAAACAAAGTATAAGAAGTAAAGCCATGGTGTTATGTTGAGCTGTAGGGGACTCAGGTAAACATTTTCTGACATTGCCAGTCAAACGGAAGACCCAATGCTATTACGGACTGCTGGACTCTTTTAGAATATTTTGCTGAGTTTACATACCTATAATATTTAAATGATGGAACTTAACAAAAAAGGGTATACAGATGAATGTCCATTTTGTATCTGTGTATTTAAAGTGGTTAGGATATATAGTTACATTCTCTTAATGAATGGAGGGATTTGTTCTAGTGGTGTTTGTAAATAGGATATCATGTCCACATCTTGTACAGCAATTAACCACTAGGAAGAATGTATGCAATGTGTTAATTACTGAAACTGTCCTACCAGTTTGGTTTGAAACTGTCTCATTGCTATTTGTTTCTCAATAAAATTATGGGGAAAAAAACAAAAACAAAAACAAAAAACAGGTAACAAAAGTTAAAATTGACAAATGAGAGTACATGAAGGTAGGAATATTTGTACAGCAAAGGAGGCAAACTGTGGACTGAAATGCTGGGGAAATGTTGGCCAGGTACTCCTCTACTAGAAGGTTAATATCTAGAACACATAAGCAACTCCAAAAACCTAATACATAAGTGGTCCAATTTAGAATGGTCCGAATTCCTGCTTCTCAGAAGAAAGAAAAACAAATGATCAATGAATACATGATAAAATGCTCAACAGCAGTAATCCTAAGGAATGCTAATGAGAACCAGAACAAGGACACCATTTCCCCCCAGTTAGAATGGCTGTTACTACATGAAAATGGCAAATGTAGTGAGGGCTATGAAAGAAAAGAATCTTTATGTTCTTTGGTGGGTATGCAAATTAGTTCCTATGCAAATGAAATGGGGTTGCCTGTAAAAGGAACAGAGCTGGCATAGGTTCTACCTATCACCCTCCTGGGAATGTATTCCAGAGAAGAAGCCATCCTGCAAAATCGACTTATGCACACCAGTGCTCACAGTTGCAGAGATGTCACATCAGCCTAAGTGGTTATCAATAGATAAAGTATGGTATTTATAAACACTAGAGTTAGAGTTATTAGGTATTCATTAGAAACACTAGAGTCTTTAGTTATTAGGTATTCATTAGAAGAATGAAATCCCATCATTTGCTACAAAATAGATAAAACTAGAGGATATCATGAGGAGAGAAATGTACCAGACAGAAAAGAACAAATGTTGCATGTTTTTCTTCATCTATGGAGAAAACAAGTAGTTGACCTGAAAAAAGATTACTGCAGACTGGGTAGGGTTAGTGGATGAAGACAGCAGGTAGAAGCGTGGTTTGACGTCGTGAACAACATATGATACAGGCATACATGGGAAGGCCATAGTGAATTCCATTAACTTGTTCATCTAGTATGTGTTAATAAAAGAAAATATATGAGAAAATAATTTCTAGAAAAAGTGATGAATAAAAATTGCAAACTGAAAATTTCAGTGTAAATGTTATTTGGACACTTTTGAAGCTAAAAAGAATGGTGAGAAGTGTGTTGGTAGAGCTCAATGACTGGTCTGTTTTGTAGGGGTCAGGAGTGGAAGGCATTAATATGCCTCCTCTTCCGCGGGGCAGGAGTCAGAAGTTACAATTTCCTGCTGAACTTGCATAGACTGAAAAACAAAGATAGCACTTAGGGAGTCAGAGGGAATCAATTTGAATAAAATGATGAATGAAATTTGTGTACATCTTGAGCTGGGTCACCAATGTGAGTAACTCATTCCATTAGAGCACCCTTGGCACATTTTCAAAAACTAGGGAAGGCCATTTACCACAATTCTGTGACCTGAAGGTAGAAATCTTCCATCTGACAACCTGATCCTTTGGGGTCTGACTCTGCAGGCCTTTGAAGCCTAACTCCCCACTCCCAGTACCAACAGTGACTGCACAGTAGTCCTTAGTCCTGTGGTCTGCAGTCCACTGCCTCTGGGCTAAAGTCACACTCAGCAGGGGCACTTTCTTCTCCAATCCTCCAGGCCACCTGCTCTTACTCACATTGTGTTCAGCACCTCTGCTGAAGCCTTTTTGGCCCACGCACCCCTCTGGAGGATCTGTCTCCTGATCCTCCCTACTAGTTGTAGGATGAGTAACTCCTCTGTCACAATCTTATTGGACCTTCTGTTGATCCAGATTACATCATCTCTACTCCCCCATGCCCCCTTGTGTCTAGTCTACATCATTATCTTCTCAATGTACTAGTTTAGTGTTAATTGATTCGTCTCCTGCAGGAACAAGAACAACAAAGGTAGTAAGACTCTTAACACAGCTTTTAGCAGTGTGGTTACATTGTGTCTTTCCATGTTCTCAACTGTGATTCTGCCCATGAAAGCATTCTGGGAACTGAATCATTAGCATTTCATGGAAGACATATTTATATTTTAAAATTTTCATCTGGATAAAGTTAGATATGACCTTTTACCTGGTCATGCAGTAGGAAGTAGTGTGATGTTTGCATTGTGTCCCTCTGAGCTTCCCAATATATATGTTGATGTCTCAACCCAAAGTACCCCCACAATACGGGGTACTTTGCAGATGTAATTATTACAAGGAAGCTGTGCTTGAGTGGGGAAGGCCTCCTGTCCAGTATAACTGTTGTTTGTGTGCCATGTGAAGAAGGAAGAGGTCAAATGAAGGCATCTGCTGGCCAGGGAATGCTAGAGGCTCACATCTCCTACAGGACCCCAACTTCAGAGAGAAGACAGATTCTGCCTCTTAGAGGTGACTTCCCAGAAAGAGCCAGTCCTATTCTACTTTGATGAAGTCTTAAAGCCTCGAGAGCTATGAGCAAATGAACTGTTGAAATCAGGGCACCGTGTGTAGCAACCTTACAGAACTCTAATACAAATGGTGTTTTTATTGATAAAGGAAAGGTACTTTTTTTTTGTTTGGATGCTTATGCTAATTGTCCTGGAAAGCTCTTGACCACATCTGTGACCCATGGCCAAACTGCCAAACTTTGTGGGCTTTTTTTTTTTTTTTGGTGGAACCAGGTATTAAACTCAGACCCTTGTACTTTCCAGGGAAGCACTTATTCTACTAAACCATCTCCCTGGCCCCATTAAAGGCTTCTGTGGTTTTTTTTTTTTTGGGGGGGGGTACCAGGGATTGAACTCAGGACTCTGCGCTTGCCAGGCAAGTGCTTATTCTACTGAGCTATATCCCCGGCCCTCAATTAATTTTTTTTTTTTTATTTTAGGGAAGGGTCTATAGCATGTTCAGGGTCTCACTACTAGATCAGACTTGTAGTGATCTGCCTGTTTACAGCCTCCCAAGAGCTGGGATTACAAGTGCACATGACCACGCCCATTCTCAATTGCCATCTCAGCACGGCCCAGGGAAAGGGCCGGCATGGCAGGTCCTGGTATTGAACTCCCTGCCCCTACGCCTGCCTGCAGGTGCTTTAATCTGCTGAGCTATTTGGCCAGCCCTGATGGCCAAACTTTGTACAGAAGAAGGTGGGGCATTCTATACACTGGTATATGGATTATTTTTTTATTTTCTTTACTGTGACTTAAAGGAAGCTGTGTGTGTGTGTGTGAATTTGTTCATTAACACAGAACAACATACTGAGATAAAACCACAGGATTATGTTCACAGGCTAACATGCATCTAAAAAGAAAACAAATACTTTATGAATAAATGAATTCTCCATCGTGCATGAAAGTCATAATGACTGTGTCCCTCGGATGATCACAACATTTGTCTTTGGGAATTGTGAGTTACGTTTGGGGAATAACTCTGTAGTTCCAGAGGCTGAATATGAAACATGGGCTATTACCTAAGAATATCCCCAGCTTCTCCATATTGTCCTGGTTCCCAAACCTAATCTTTATCTCTGGCTGCATTTGTGTTCTAAAGCTAGTGTAACAAAGAGCCACAATCTGGGTGGCATAGGACCACAGAAATTCATGGTCTCAGAGTTCTGGAGACCAGAAGCACATCATCAAAGTGTGAGCAGTACTATGTATCCTCTGCAACCTGTAGCCACTTCCTTGCTGCCTCTGGCTCCTGATAGTCCATACATTCCTTGGTTTGGGGTAGCGGAATACAACTTCCACCTCTCTCTATGGATGACATTTTCCCCGAGTGGTCTCCCGTCATCTTTCCTCCCTCCTTTCCTCTTTCTTTTTATTTTTTCTTTTATAAGAAAATGAATTACACTGGACTGTGTCCATTCCAATTCTTTTTTAATTCCATGAGCTCTCTAGAAGTCCTATTTCCAAGGGAAGCCACATTTGGAGTTAGTAGGCCTTGATATTTGAGCTCTTCTTTGGGTAACATACTCAATTTAACTCATAACATTAATGAAAGAGTTATGAGCCTGGGGCCCAGGCCCCTCTCAGTTGAGAGAATGTCCAAGCATGGCTATCGTGGCCGAAACCCGCAGCCACCATTGTCCACACTGGCCCTGCGTTCACTACTCACTGTGGTAATTGTAGCCTTTTTGTATGACCTTTCAGTGTGTTCAGGTGTGTCATCAAAGGCCAGAGTTGCCATACTTTATGAATATAATCTTTTTCTAGTAGGTAGTGTCCCGGGTAGAGCCAGATGCTCTGGGAAATAGCAGTTTTCATATATTGGCAAACCTGAAGAACAGAACCCAGTTCCTTCCCTGACCTTGGAAACAGTAGCTAATGTGATGGAAGGACTGTCAGGGATGAGGAAAATTCCTATCAAGCAGGGCCTGTGAGGTTGGACCAAAGTAACCTCTCTGTCAGAAAACTAGGCATACTAGCTTTGGGGAATTTTGAAATGGAATCCCATCTCTCTATTGTATTTGATTGGTGATAGTTATGGTTTGTATCTAGTTGTCTCCCCAAAGCCTCATGCAATCATTGGGGTGGGCTTCTAGAATTTGTGATTAATTTCTAATCCATGTTGTAACTGGGATTATGGGTATGAGTGCTGCTGGGATTATGGGTGTATGCTACACCTGCCCTGGGGCAGATAGCCTGAATGCAATATAAAGAAGCGGGGAGAGGCTTGCTTCTCTGCTGCCACTGTTGCTGCTCTTCCCTTTTTACTGTGTTTTCTGCTACCATGTACTGTTGCCCTCTGCCTTGTACCACACTGCCTTAGAGCACTTGAGTATGGACTGAAACCTCTGCAAACTGTGAGCTAAATAAACCTTTCCTTCCTTAATTTTGAGTGTCTGGTATTTTGTCCCAGCAACAAGTGAAAAATAACTGAGACAATGATATTAAGAAATTTACTTTTCTCTCCCAGTATTTTCATTTTAATAATAGGATTGGAAGTGCTTTACTCAAAAGGAGAGACTACAGAGACCATGTGTAGTGAGTATTCCTGGGAAGCTGTCAAGCATAGCATTCCATTGCGGCTACCTTTTGAAGCCAGGGGCAAATGCTGCTCTTTGGGAAAAGTTTAACTGATTCTTTACTACACATGCAGGTAGATGAGGAGCATTACCCACAGAGCCCCTGTAGGCACTGAGAGTATAAATGGGAAGCCTGCCTCCTTGGCACCTCCTTCAGGCATGGTCACATCTGTGTTTCCTGGCCAGCATACCATGTGGGCATGCTGGTGCTGTCTGTGTGACATTCCCCAGCATACAGAGATGTCTCAAGAAGGAAGTTATGGATGCCAAGTTATTTATTATATGGCATAATTTTCTGTGTTTAGTCCCTCATATCTAGAGCAAGGACAATTTGAAAAACGCACATTAAGGGAGTGTTAGAGTCCTTAACATGCCAGCCAGGAACAACTGGTATTTATTAAATACGAGTTACCTCTGTCTCCAGGGTGCTGGAAAAAAGAATTAATACTCTGTTTCACTTATGGAACTGTTTAGCCACTTTAATATTCTCAATCCTCATGTGAAACGAATTTCCATGAGAAATGAAAGCCCTGTAGCCAGAAACCTGCGTTTCCTTGGAGCGAGGGTGTTGATTGCATCTACTTTTGACAGTCAGATGCCCAGATAGCCCAGAAAGACAGAGTTGAGGGCCTCATCTTCTTTATCTTCATTTCCAGGAGACTCATAGCTGGGCAGAGGGACTGTACCAGGCCTACTTGGTTGGCACAGAGGTTGTAATGTGCCAAATCCTAAGAACCTGCCAGAACCATTCAAACAATTCATCTTGCAAAGGTGCTTGTCTAGTTGGATCTCCTTTCCAGTCCCATCCTTGCCACACCTACACTTATAAGTAGGAGTCATTCTGCAGACTAGAGAAATTAGCTTCTGTTTGTCAAAGTTTAGATGGAGCAGTAGCTCACATGAAAGGGAATGAGAGGATCCTCTGTGTCACACACCTACTGTGTGTCCAGCATCCTCCATGCACGTTTATGCTCTCTGTTCCTGTCAGGCTCTTCACTTTGCAGAAGAAGAAAGTCAGCCTCAGAGAGGTCAAAAAAAGGACCAAAGCCTGAGCAAGGTTGCATGGGGAAGAGCAAAAATGTACTGGAACTCAGGCCCATGTTCTTCCTAACCCTTCATGTTGCCAACTATGAATCTAAATGAGGTCTCTGCTTTGTGGGTTGACCAGAGAGTATCAAACCAGACAAAATGTCATTCTGTATAAAGTAACTGTTGACCTCAGCTTGATTCTGTGTGTCTGAGTATCATAACTTGCTCTGCATTTCCGTTTTACCTGAAAAGTATTTTGTTTCATTCATTACCTGTTCATTGTGAATAAAATGACAAGACCATTATCAAGTTGTGCTCTTTGCTGTTTTCAACTCTAAAAGGAAATGCTTTATAGAATGAGCAATTAAAAATCATTATTCAACACTTCTAACATTTCCCTGGTTGGTTTGTGCTTTTGTTTGGATTCATGGTATTAGTGAGTTACCCATAAACTGATAACCTCAATGTGATTATTTTTTCAGTACCAGAGATTAAGCCAAGTCCTTTGAAATTGGTCATGAGCTACTGCAGCAGCAAGCAGAAACACCGACATGGCACCCAGGATATGGAGGCAGATGTATTTATGTCCACAGGCATTGAACAGGATCAATCGCACAATATCAGGCCCTGATCTCTTATGGTCTAGGGTTTATATTGGATAAGCAAGCAGGGAGTACAGAGGCAGAATAACTGGTCAGTTGGGGACCCATTTATGGAGAGTGCATTGCAGTGACTATCTGTTTCTAAGAGACAGGGTCAGTTGGATCTGAAAATGGAGCTATTACCTGGCCAATTAACAAAATGAAGTATACTGGCTGGGGATAGGCATTTTCTGCTACACCGCTGCCTTTAGTTTCACCAGCAAATCTTTGATGGGCATGTTACATGTGATACTCTGAGACAAGGCCCAACTACAACCAGGAACATTAGGGTTGTCAGTGATCCCAGGATGGCCTCTAGACAAGCCCCCAAGACTATCTTATTTCAGATATTTCCCTTAACCTGCTTTTTAAAGAGACCTAGTTGAGGTCTGTCTGTTCTGTACCATTCTGGCATGGTAGTGAGGGAGCTAATTTGATCTAGGAGAGGGTCCAGTATGCCTCGGATGCTCTTCAAGTCTTGCTCATGTGTTTGATTGATTGTTCTAGTCTCTTGGGGCAGCCATACATAGAATTTAGGGCAACAAACACAGGTAGCAGGGGATGTGGAAGCAAGGATTGGGGTGAGCAGACTGAAAATATACAAAAATCAAGGGGACTAGGTATGGAGCAGTCCTGTGAACGGTGTCCTCAGCCTTCAGTTGTGCGTACATTATCTCTTCAGAGTGAGCCTCAGAGGAGCTGTCTTGGTAAAATTTTCAGTGGATCTGAGGCTGGGTGTCTGAAACTTATAGGGGTAATTAGCATGTACCTGGATTATATGTGTGTGCAGGAGTGTCTACCGATAGAGCTGGTCTGTTAACTGATCATGATACAAGCTCTTTCTGTATGGTTATGTTTTATCTTTGTGTAATCTATTTATATATCTTTAAATGGGGAGAGTCCACTATAATGCATGTGTGACACAGACCCTGAGGCCTGTGCGGGCTGCAGGGCTATGAGTGCCAGCCCTGCGGCTTGGGTTTGTGGATGTGTGGGCAGGTCTGGCTCTGATTTTCTGGGAATACCAGGTAAACATTTTTTTTTTTTTTTGACTGGGATTGATAGTCATTTGGGTTCCTAGAAGGGGCTTCGGCTGCTGGACCAGATTATTTTGCATCATTGGTAGCAGGTTTCCAAGCAGCAGTTTTCTGAGCAGATCATCCCTGCTAGTTAGTTTTGGCTAAAATAGATTTGTCCGAGGTGACCACCGCATATCTACCTGTTGGACTTACATAGTTTATACCACTTCAGCATGTGGCACCTGCAGGTTAGGTCTTGGCCTGTGGTGACCTTCTCAGCTTTCTTAATAAGAAAGATAATGGCTGTTAGTGCATGGAACCAGTTTCAGCCAGATATTGCAGCAGAGCTTCTATGTCTTTCCAGTAGGCAGCTTGGATGTCATCTATCAGAAATACAGTGAAGAGGAAGCAAGTCATTGAACCTCTGGGAAGTTGAGTTCTGGTAGAACTGATCCCACAACTAGGATCTTTCCATTTGGAGGTGGGACAGGCTGACAGGAGCCAGTCATTCAGAGGAAGGCAGTTCTTAGGTTAAGGCAGGTATTCCGCCAGGTTGTGGGGGCAGAAGACTGAGGCAGCAGAAAGAGAGGGCACTTGGGGCATCATGGGCAGCTTGGAGATTTTCAACTGGCTTTACAGGCAGTTTGTAGATGTAGATTTATTTATGTAGACAGGCATTGAACAAGGTCAACTATCTCTGACTAAACAAAATAAGGGGATGCAAATGAAGGACCGTTTTGTATCTATATGCAAAATATGTAAGGTAGATATACAGCCACTTTCTCTTAATTCAATGAGAAGAAACATTTGTACTAATAGTGTTTGGACAGGATATAATGTCTGCATCTTTTAGTATGAATAACCACTACAAAGACAGAATGTCAGTTGGGGATCGGTATATGCAGAATGCATCATACTGACCAGCTTATATATCACAGTGACAGCCAGTTCTAAAAGACAGTGGCAACCATTCTGGAAGAGGAACTATTAACCTGAGCAACTAAGAAACTGCGGCATATTGGCTGAGCAGGGTGTGTGTGTGTGTGTGTGTGTGTGTGTGTGTGTGTGTGTTTTCTGCTATACTACATCACCTGCCTTTTTAAAAGAAATTTTGAGACAAGGTCTTTGTGAGTCACGAGTTTTGTGAGGCTGGGCTCAAACTTGGGACATTCCTTCCTCACCCTCCCAGGGTGCTTGGATTATAGGCTGAAAGCTTTGAATTGTGATTTCTCCTTTGACCAAAAAAAAAAAAAAGAAGAAGAAGAAAAAGAAAAATTGCAGAGGGCTCGTTAGTGTTTGCTGTTGACAATGAGGAGTCCTAATATTGTAGGATTGAAATTGACCATTGGAAGGCTACAAATTGGTCAGCATGTGAGTGTGCTTCATCGTTGAAGGGCTGATTCACCTGCAGCCAGACATGTGGCTGCTGACATTTTGTCTTAAGTCAACGTTTCTGGTCTTCAGGGGTGGGAGAGTCATGTGATCCTTCAGATAAGCTTCAATTAACAAGGATGAGGAGAACTTCCCTCACTTTCAGAAGTGCTCTTCCCAGGCAGGTCTGAGGAAGCTCCAACAATGAGACAGCTGTTATAAGTCTTCTTTTTTCTCTGTAAAGAAAAATAATGCCTGGTTTAGAATCAGCTCCCTTCCCCCAGACTAGAAAGAGAAAAATAGAAACAAATTAGACGTGTATCAGAAACCAAAATACCTCCTGCTTACTGAGAGTTTAAAAATAATCTTTGCAATTAGTGTCTCACATCCTGGAAGCTCCTACTGCTGAGCTGGTACGTGCACAGGGTTTTGCAAACCCCGTGCTTCCCGCAGCCCCACAGACACCTGGAGCAGCCGACTGTGGGACCAGACGGACAGGAGCCTCTGCTCCCTCCACCCCGTTTACCAAGGAGCCCTACGTGGAAGGGCCTGAGTGGCGCCAGTTGTGCCCCTCCCTGAATGTGCCAGAGAGCTACCTTTGCTACCGCTCAGATTTCATAACTTTTTATCCACATTATTATTTTAAAATTTTAAAAATCAGCTATTATTTATTTGTTAGGTATAGGGTCTTGCTATGCAGCTTGGACTCATTAGTGATCCTCCTGTCTCAGCCTCCACAGCGCTGGATACAGGTGTGTGCCACCATGCCTAGTTTCAGGGGCCAGCCCTGCATGTGGTACCAGAGATTGAACTGGGGTCCTTGCGCTTAGGTGCTTAGACTACTGAGCTATCTCCCCAGCCCCACATTATTATTTTAAGATCTGTGTCAGTCATTAGTAATCATCATTAATAAACTCAGTTCTGATTATTAAATCCCAAACCCAGGATGCAGGTCTTCATTTGTACATGTGTGAATCGGGGAGGGGGGGGATCCCTTTATATTTTTTAACCCGATAGGCAGAGTCAGAGAGAGAGAAGTCAAAGTGTGTTTCTCCACATGTTAATCACAGATGATTCAATTTGTATTCTCACCAACCTCTCAGTATTAGACTGTTATTTTTTGTTACATTTTTAGGGAGGGTGCTTAATTGAGATGATATAGTCCAGGCTTGTTTTGAAAGCACTATGTGGCCCTTGAATTCACAGTAATCATCTTGACTCATCATTCTGGCTGCTGAGATTAAGGGGCTGAGCCACCAGGCCAGGCTGTTACTCTTGTTGTCTTTGAGGTATAGGGATTAAACCCAGGGTCACTGTATCACAGAGCTACACTCCCAATCCTTTTTTTTTTCTTTATTATTTTTGAGACTGAGTCTAATGAAGTTGCCCAGATAGAACTTGAACTTGGCATCCTCCTGCTTCAGCCTTTGCCCTATGCTAGCTAGGGTTACAAGTGTGCACTGGTGTACCAGGTGGGGCTGTATTTCTGACTGGTGAGGCTCACATTTTTCTGAGATGCTTGCCTTGGTGTCTTCTCTGTCCATGGCCCAGTCTCTGAGTTTGGATGATGGGTTTATGGGCCCACATGTGTTTCCCTTGTCTTCACAGCTGTGCAGAATGCCACCTTCTGCAGTGTTCCTTCTTGATGCCAGTAGAAGTGGGTGAATTTTGCAAGGGCCTATCTGGGTGTATGTGCATAACACACTTAACGGATGGTCTCCTCTCTGCTGGTCAACTGTCTATTGTAGGGCTGAAGCTTCTGAAGTAATCCAGTTCTGTGAAGGAAGTGTCTACTTTTCCCTCTGGTTTCAGTTCCTACTCACTTGGGCTTGTTCTGTTTTGGCCTGTGGTGAAGCAGAATATCTTGGGAAATGTGGTGGAGGAAAGTGGCTCACTGCTTGCTGGTGGGAAGCAGAAAGACAAAGAGCACGCCGTGGTCCACCTTCTTTCCACTGGGAAGCATCCCCCAGAGATGCCTTCATCTCCCCAGTCCACCAGGGGTTGGGACCAAGCCTGGCCATATGAACAGTGGGGAATGTTCAAGACCCTGACCGCAATACCCTCCCAAACTATGCAAGTCTGTGGCCTTTGACTCTGGGTGAGAGATCTTGGAGTGTTTGAGGTCCCCAAGGGGGAATCTGCCTCTCTTTTCTTTGTCTCACCATTCTTTTGTAGTGATTCTTTTTTAAAGTTTAATTTAACTTAATTTAATTTATTCTTTTAATTTTATTGAGAAACAAATAGCAATGAGACAGTTCAAAACTGATTAGCAGAACAGCTTCAATAATTAATGCATTGCCTTTTGTTGTCTTCATAGTGGTTATCCATAGTACAAGATGCAGACATGACAACTTCTGACATTGCCAGTCCTATGGATAACCCACTACTATTATGGACTACTGGACTATATTAGATTATTTTGTTGAATTCACACAACTACAATACTTAAATGGCAATGGAATACCCATCTCAGATCAAACTAAGCAAAAAAAGGGGAAATAAATGAAGGACCATTTTGTATCTGTATATACAAAATAGGACAGATATACAGCTACTTTCTTTTAATTCAATGAGAAGGAAGATTTGTAGTGATTCTTGATGAAACCCTACACAAATGGGAGACTCAGCAGGACTCCTTCCTGTAAGTGAGGGCTCTGCCCTTATCTGCAGGGCCTCCGGGAAGACCTCTGTGGGCATCTTCCAGGCCATCCCATGCGCTCTGGTGAATCATCCAATCCTTTTCTGTTTGTGTTGATTTGTAGCTCAGGAAAAGAGGGAGATTGAAAAAGCATCAAATTGCAGAGCATTTAAATAGTCGGTGTCATGGAGTCCATTACCCTGCTTCTCAGAATGTGAGTCACCACCTTTCTGATACTACGGCATGGTTTATGGCAAATTTAAAACAACACACTTCCATTCTGCTCTCGTGGTCATGAGTGAGAATACAGCATGTCAGCAGAGAGTTTCTTCTCTTCCCATGTCAAGTTTGAACTTCTTTGATTTTCCTAAAATAAAAGGGCCTTTTTACAGTGTCTTTATGTTGTGTAATTAGGAAGAGATTATTTTTCTCAAAAATCTTAAAATTTTGGGTACAGCTCAAGAGTGCTCTGCAGTGTTTCACTCTGAATCTTTGGAAAGTCAGATATATCAAGTTAGATATGAAAATGATTATAAACATCGTTCTATGTTGTGTTTTTACAGCAACCTGAAAGTTAATAGTGTTTTAAAGTAACCAAGCAGGTCTAGAAGAGTCAGGCTAGGCCTATTTTAACTATTTAAAAAGTAAGTAGCACATGCAGTTTTGGATAAATATTCAGTGTGGATGAGGGGGTAGTTGTAGGAGCACAGTGAATTTAGCAAGCAGCCCTGTTCTGGGTGGGAAGTGGCTGATGCTTATGTCTATTTTTTTTTTGTGTGCTACATCTCACAGACCTTTCCTTCGCTTTGCCTTCCCCTCTCTTCCCTCTCCTTCATTTCTTTTCTCCTCCCCTCTCCTCATGTCATCAGCCTTTTCAAGGCTAAGGATATTGGAAATTTATGCTCCTCAAAATCCTTTCTTTTGTCTTAGCAAATTTAATGTTCTTCTTTCTTTTATTTTGTGCATGCGATGGATATTTCTAAAAATCACTCTGAAGTTATTCAGCCATTATATTAGCCACTAAGTTGGCAAGGAAATTCTCTGAACTCTCAAAAAAAAAAAAAAAATTCATAGGGATTCAAGCTCAACCTAGGGCTCTCTTTGTCTCTTCCTGCCCTGCTGTCTCTCTTTTCCTCTGTTTTCTTATGGACCCCACAATTTCCACCCACCTCTCAAGATCAGCTCTGAATCAATCTACTTCTGTAGCACTGAGAATAAAAATAAAAATATCTACATTCACCAAAGGGAGAACTTGAGTAGGGGTGTTCTAAAAAGGGTGTCCAAGTTGTAGACATTTGTTCCAGAGAAGTTGTTGAAAATGAACGTGAATGTCAACATCCAGAGAAGGAGGAAAGACTGTTTCACACTTCAGCTTGCTTGTGTCAGTTCTTCCAGCAGTATCACACCATTCGCGGTGGGGCCAAAATGGGTGACAGTTGCCTGAAGCACCTCACATCCCCCAGGCTTCTGTGGGATGGATGTTAACTGGTGTGAACCTCGTTCATGTGTTATTTGCCAAAAGTTCAGATCATGAACTGGGATGAGTTATGCTTATAAAATAATCTAAAATAAGTCTATATTAGTCAGGGTGCCTGTCTGTACTGGTTGAATCATTAAAAAAAAAAGTACACATAGTAATGCATGTACATAGGGGGAGAGAGAGAGGGAGAGAAAGAGGAGAGAATGGGAAGGGGGTGGGGGAGGGAGGAAGGGAGGGGCAGAGAGAGAGGAAAGAGAGAGAGAGAGAGAGAGAGAGAATAATGCAGTGGCTAGTATGATTACAAAATTTGTCAAATCCAAAGTCTGCAGCGTGGATGGCCCAGTTTGAGTCCTCAGGCCAGAGCTGCTATGGGGCCCAGAATAACCACTGTTCCAGTTTGAAGCCTGCAGGCGGGAAGAGCTGATGCTCCTCTGCAGTATTGGAGTTGTGGATGCCTATCACAGACAGAGTGGTAGCTGTTTTACTTTACTTTGCAGTCTTGCTAATCAGTCCAGTTATAACTGTGGAAGATCTGTGTGTGCCCCCCCCCCAAGAGTGATTGTGCGATTCTCAATATACCCTATAGTTCTTGACCTGCAACAAAATAAATTTAAAAATCAATCTAACTGCATGTCATTGCCACTATTTTCTTCTTTACCAGATTCTAAGGACCTACTCAGTACCCAAAGAATTGGCTGATAGCAAATTAAGACTGAGGAGTTTGAGGAAGTGACTGTTCCTGAGACAATTTCTCCTCCTTTTGAGCTCAACATGTTTTCTAAGTCATCTTTTCAGATTCATGACGTGAACACCCTCTCCATGCTGATGTCAGCCTGTGCTTCCCTTTTCCTTCATTAGTAACCTCCACTCATAACCTTGTCATCAGTGTAACTGATCACTTGGTAGGCCTGATTGGATGCATTATTGTTATGTTTAAGCAGTAGGTATCTGGAACCAAAATTCAAGTCCCTAGCTCAGAAGAATCTAATCATGCCTGTTCCTTAGTAGATGACTCCTGTGTTTCTCCTTGCTTAAAAGTGCCAGGTTGATTTGACTGACTTTTTCAGATACAAAAGCACATTTCTTGTTATATAGGTCTTGCTCTACCTTGGTCTTAACCGTCCAGCAGAAAAGTATGAAAATGAAATATTAAAAGTAAAGCCATATTAATATGCTGAGCTATAAAGGGCTCAAGTCAACAACTTCTGACATTGCCAGTCTTATGGAAAACCCACTAATATTATGGTCTGCTGGACTATATTGGGATATTTTGCTGAATTTATGCACCTACAGTATTTAAATGACAGTGTAATGCCTTTCTCTGACAAAACTAACCAAAACAGTGGGATAGAAAGGAATGACCATTTTGTATTGGTATACTCAAAATAGGATAGATACACAGATCCATTCTCTTAATTCAATGAATAGAGAGGTTTGTTCTAGTAGTGTTTGAGACAGGATATCATGCCTTTATCATGCATAATGAATAACCACTAAGACAAGAATATGCAATGTATTCATTATTGAAAATGTGCTAGTAATCGGTTGTGAAACTGTCTCATTGTTAATTGTTTCTCAATAAAATTATTTCTAAAAAAGTGCCAGGTTGTATTTCTCAAAATGACCACAACAGAGATCTCTTATGCATGTGGTTTTCTGTCAGCATAATGTTGATACCCTTCCCATCAGAGATGGGACCTGGATTCTCTCTGCTTGAGACTACATGGTGGCATAGGACTGTCTCCATATGTAAAGCAGAGTTGATGTGATGTTTGGTGATTAACAAAGCTACTAGAGAAAGCTGAGCACGTCCTACCCGCCTTTCTCTCTTTGGTAATGTGTACTTGAGAGGAATCGATTGTCTCACATGCAAAGAGGCCTTTAGTAGGTCTTGTGGAGGGACTACTTGGCCAGGCCGAGATGGGAAGGTAACCGGATTTCCAGCTCAGTTTGGGACCGACTTGTATACTTGTATAGATGTGCATGAAGAAGCCTTTAAGAACATTCCTTCCATAGGCTTTTGCATGAGCAGCTGCTAGCCCAGACAGTCTGGGGAAGAGACATTGGCTAAGCTTCAAGTAATCTGTCACACTGCCATAGTGGATGGAGCATTGCAGAAGCCCCACATCAGACATCATGATTCTTCTTCTTCGCTTACCACTCACACCAGGGACTCCTGCCATTCTGCTTTCAAAATGTAGTCTGTGTGGTGGCTTCGTCAAAACTGCCCCATAGCTGGCCCTAAAAACTATCATCACAAATTTAAATTTACTAGAGATATCTTCAAACTAGTTTTCCTACTGCTGTTCTTCAAGGGATCATACTATGCATGTACAATCCACATCGATCTTTCTCAACTGTGGATGAGCTTCATTTCCTATTTTGTTTAAAACACCCACTGACTTATGGTCACCTTGTGCACACTGCCAGGCTCTCTTGGTTTCCTCTTGGCCTTTGTTATCTGGTATCTTGCATCTGTTTTATCTTTATTTTGCTTTGACCTTTTCTCCTTTTTTCCCCATTCATTTCTGTACTAGGGATTGAATCCAGAACCTTTTACTCAACTACCTCCTCCCCTTAACGTTTTTCTGTTTTGAGACAGAATCTTACAAACTTGCTAAGTTGCCCAATTCAGGTTACGCGTGTGAGCCTTCTGCCTCAGCTTCCCAGAATGCTTTGCCCTGATTCATTCCGCTCAAGCCACACTTGAGTTTTACTCTACATTAAATAATTCATCAAGAAAAAAGAAAAAAAAAAAAAAAGAGGGCTGGCCAAATAGCTCAGTGGATTGAAACGACTGCAAGCAGGCGCAGGGATCAGGTGTTTGATACCTGGGTGTGCTGTGCCAGCCCCATCCCTGGGGCATGCTGAGATGGTGATTGAGACTGGGAGTGGTGGTATGCACCTGAAATCCCAGCACTTGGGAGGCTGTAAACAGGCAGATCACTACGAGTCCAATCTAGTAGTGAGACCCTGTAGACCCTTCCCTAAGGTACAGGAAAAAAAATCATCTTGGAGTTAGAGTTGGCTAACCATTGAAAACTTCCCTGTCTTTGATATTTGTGGGGTTGCCTCTGGGTTTAGGCTGTCCAGCCTGCTGTGTAGATTGGTCATCAATGTGATATGGAGCTTCCTGGGTAGGGTTACTGGGAAGTGACTGGGTGGCCTCCACCCCTGGACACAAGGCACTCTGTAGCCATAGGTGCAGGGGACTGGGGTCTCCACGTGAGTGAAGCTGCATTCAGCAGACACACTTCTGTTGGAGTCTTAACACAAGTGCAGTGGTCTCCCTTACCGAGGAGTTTGCTTTCCCCGATTTCAGCTACTGCAGTCAGCTATTGTCCAAACATACTGAAGAGAAAACTACAAATAAACCCCAATAAACTTTAAATATTTTTATTATAGGGGATTATAATTGTTCTGTCTTTGTATGGTCTTACGCCTCCACTTAGGGTCCTTAACTGTTATCAGTGGATAAGGGTGGACTACTCTACAGTTTGTTGTTTTCCTGCTGAACCTTAAGGTGCAGCATTATATCAGCTGGTATTTTGCTAACACAGCATTCTTTTCCCTGCAAAGGCTTCCTATTTGCTGTTCTTTCTTCCTATGTTCCTGTCCCTTGCATCCCTCAGCAGCCTGTTTCCATGTAAAACAGTCGGCAGTTACCCCAGCCTACAACCACACACACACAAGTCCACAGTTTTCATCCTATTGCCTTGCTTTACTGACTCCGTAGTACTTATTACTGCCTGGAGAATGACATTTTCATTTGATTTGTGTACTTGGAAATCTTTATAAGAGAAAAACCCTCCCCATCCTTTGTCCTTCTGAACCCAGAATCTACAAGGTACGTGGCGTTCAGCCCAGGTTGGCTAGTTCCTGGCAGTGGGTTGGATGGCAGAAGTCATTTCCAGGAGACAGGGAACAGGGTTGAAGGGCTGGGAATTAGAGACCTGGTATACAATTTATCAGTGCTGGGTGCATCCTGCAGTTTCTCACAGGTGGTAAATTGGGATAGTATTGCTCTTATGGAGTGGTTGTAGTGATTGAATTATATATATATATATACATATTCACAACATGGCAGTAGCTTTCCAACAAGCATGTGCACCTTTTCTATGCTGTATTCTCACTTCCTGAAAGTTTGGGCGTAGGTGGGATTATGCTACTGTGTAGCCTGAGACAAGGGAGGGGTCTGGCACACTTGGTGTCTCTGGACTGGAGTGGGTGATCCCCAAAGTCTGTAGATACTGACACAGACTGTGGATCTTGAGCCAGTGTGACGCATCTCAGAAGGCCAGTGTTACGAAAGTTAACACTGTCTCAAAATGAGATGTCAGAATAGGCATATTATATCCCAGCTATGGCTCATAAATTATATCTACTAATTTTCAAGTGGGAAGAAGAGTTTCTAGTTTGGGGAGGGGCAGGTGTGCATATGCCACCTCTTTGTGTATTCAGAGCTCTGAGAAAAAAGTTGGTATTTTTTTGTACAGCCGCCTATATAGGTAAACATGGATTTATAAGCTGTCCACATTTTATTGTTTAAGTAAAAACAATAAATGAAGCATAAATAAATTTTCTTTTAATATTGAAAAGTGTTGAGCAAAAGATGTGCCTCTCATTTCCCTTCACCTCTTTCCAGTTTTCTGTCCCCTCCCCGCCAAATAGGCAACTGTTTATTAATTTAGTGGCGAATTTTCAACAAAGTTTTTTGTTAAATGGGGATGAAAGAAATATATTTTACATACAGAAAGTACACAAATAGATGTGCAGTCTCTCCATAGTATTTAAATTGCACAGGCATTTGCATGGGGAGTAACCAGGAAATCATTGTCTGAATAGATAATTATGGGACTGCAATGAAACAAGTGGCCCAGAAATATTAGTTTAGTGTTTTCTCTCCTATCCCTTTTTCTACCCCTGTACATATTTGTATATAAATATTATCCTTGTTGCTGACTTTTATAATCATCAGAGTCATAGTATGGAATATATTTCACATGTTGTAATTTAGATTTATTTCATTTATGTTGACCCCGATTTTTTTTGTAACTTTCCATGTTCTAAGGAATGCTCGTCCTCCAATGTACAGGGAGCTGTACTGGTGAGATTTTGTGATCCAGGGCTGTGGAGATCTGTTGTATGTCCTGCATTTTCTTTGCCTGTTTTGCTCTACTAAAGGGGCCTCATTGCCTTCTGCTGGCTGTCTCCCTCCCTACAGCTCCTCTCCCCATAGTTCTTGGAGGGACCTGGTGGTTACATTCTGTGCTACAGGCAAGCACTTTCATGACAGAGGGGGAATTTTACCTGTGGTCAGGCTGCTTTTGTTGGTTGGTTGGTTAGAGATGAGCAACGTAAGGCATTTTGGGAACAGAGGAAATGGGCATTTTAACTGACAAGATTCCAGGAAGGAGAATCCAGTTACTTTCTCCTTCCCTGACAGTGAGTAGGGAAGGATGTCCTACAGTCACTGTGGTAGCCATGGGGACAGTGAGGGCACCAAGCTTTGCAGTAAAAACCAGTGATAGAGATACCAAGTCAGAGAAACCAAAACCCCTGCACCATGCTTGGGCAACTCTTTGAACTAAGCATGAGCAAACCTTGCCCAGGATTTCCCAAGGCATTGCGTGAGGACACAGCCCATCTCAGTGGACATTGTCTGAGCGGACCTCACATTTATGCTTGCGCTCATATGTGAGACTCTCTTTGGAAAACAAAACCACCCAATGTCTAGAACTGCATTAGTGAGTTTATTTACAGATCATTTGCATTATGTTACAAATTGTACATTCATTAATATTATTCTTATACTATATTTGCTGAATTACTCAGTGATTTTGGGAGTTTTGTTTTTCTATATGGTCTCCTTTGTTAAATATGCTGCAAACATATTCTTTGAGTCTTCCACTTTTTTTTTTTTTTTAGCTTGAACAGTATTTTGTTCTTGCTGAACTTACTGAATTGTTTTTTACTTTTCCTGAATGATTCTAATTGCTTCACCATGTTTTAAATTCTATTTTCTATATTATAGACAACCAAGAGTTATAAATAGTGTGTACTAGTACCTTTTAGTAAATTATAGTCTTTGTGTAGTTCAAGTTCTGTAGGGTTAACCTATATATGGGGCAAATATGTGTTGGGTGTAACTTATAGGCATAAATTCATTCATTTTCCCCCCCTCAATTAATAGGTAATTTCTTCATCATTACTTATTGAGTACACTTTCCTTTTTCATTGATTTAGAATACTGACTTCCAGACTGTAGGTTAGTATGTGTGCTAGGATTTGTTCCTAGATTTTTCTAGGTAGTTATGTTACTTTCCCTTCATTTTCTTGAGCCCATTTTACTTTCCGTTAACTGTTGAAACTTCTCTGTGGGATTTGTGATATCATTAGGATGCATCTCACCATGATCTTTCTTTTTAAAATTTATTTTCAATTTTTTTCTTTTTTTTTTTTTATTTTTTTTAATTTTTTTTTTATGAGAGAGAGAGAGAGAGAGAGAGAGAGAGAGAGAGAGAGAGAGAGAGGTGTGTGTGTGTGTGTGGCCAGCTCAGCCCACCAGGGGGCGGGGCTGGCTGGCATGTGGTGCTGGGGGATTGAACGCGGTCCCTGTGCTTTGCTGAGCTTGTTCGAAGTAGGTGCTTTAGACCACTGAGCCATCTCTCCAGCCCCTCAATTTTTTTCTTTGATGTGTTTTAAATCAAAATTTAAAGCTATGTTGAGTTTTAGGTTGAGATGGATAGGGAACATGAAGTTAAATCTAATTTCATGGCTAGACCACATTTTCATGTTTGTTTTTCCAATGTGTGTTTATATCAAAGCCTTGTCAAGAAGTAACAACTTAGAGACAACTGTCTTTCTTTCTTTCTTTTTTTTTTTTTTCTTATATTTAGGACAGGGTCTACAGGGTCCACAGGGTCTCACTATGTAGACCAGACTCGTAGTGATTCTTCTGTTTTCAGGCTCCCAACCCGTCTTTGACAAAATTAAACAAAAAAAAAAGGGGATACAAATGAAGGACCATTTTGTATCTGCATATACAGAATAATTAGGCTAGATATACAGCTACTTTCTCTTAATTCCATGAGAAGAAAGATTTGTACTAATAGTGTTTGGACAGGATATCATGTCTGCATCTTTTACCATGAATAACCACTATGAAGACAACAATATGCAATGTATTAATTATTGAAACTGTCCTATTAATCGGTTTTGAAACTGTGTCATTCCTATTTGTTTCTCAATAAAATTAATAAAAAGTGTTGGGATTGTACGCATGTGCAACCATGTCCAGTCTCAATCTCAGTCTCAGCACATCCCGGGGGTGGGTCCAGCACTGCATGCTGGAGGTTGAACCCCGGGTGCTGCACTCTGCCTAAGTGGGTGCTTTAGTCCACTGGGCTATCTGGCTGGCCCTTAAAGACAACATTCTTATCTTTCAACTTTCCCATTCCTGTGGCACATTGTGCTGTATGATGCTTGCTTGCATTATTTGATGTCTTGTACAAAAGAGCCCTATGAAATGTTCATCGCCCTAATGCTCATCTTCAGAAGTAGAAGATGTAAGTCACAGAAATATGAGGACTAACTCAAGCTCCTAAAGTAGTAGAGCAGCAGTAGTGGACCTAGAGTGGGTCTACCCTATTCCATGCAGTGACTCTTCAGTGTGTTTCAGAGGTGAGAATGAACTAGTGCTGAGATCAAGCACAGTGCTTGGGTCCATGAATAAGAGAATATATATAACTCACTCCAAATCCTCCTAAAACCCGGGCTTCCCTTTGCCATAGCTGTTGGTATCTCCTCTTTGCTTGAGAACAGGGAAGGAGACAGACAACCCAGAGGAAAGCTCCCCTGCCCCTCTATCCTGATTTCAGACTTGAAGCATTTAACAGTGTCTCAAGGTGGTGCTGTGCCTGGCTTTAGGTAGGATCTACTCCTTAAAGTTCCTCATCAACAGAGCTGTGTCCAGGTCTGTCTCCCTTTGTAACTCTTCTGCTTTTCAAGACATAACATTACTATTCAAAATTCAATCTTGGGTTTTCCGGTAGTGCTAGCAAAGCTGTGGATGTCACTATTAGCTTAACTGTTCCCTCTAAACTCTCAACTACTTACTGTTTTCCTTAATGGATTATAATTTCAACTCTTTAAACTCTCTTTTCAGAATGCAGTAATGAAGGAGGTGTGACTTGGGTTTGAAATATGGTACTAAATTATCCATCTATGAATTAACATGTATAATTTAAACACACATCATGAATAATGATGAATTGCAAGTGACTTTATCATCTAAGTAGAAGGCAAAGGTTCTTTCCCTTCCCATGTGTTTTACATACTAAATATTAAAATTGATACTCTGCATTTGTGGCTACAGTTCTGTAAATTATAATTTACAGAAGCTACTTAAGGGCAGGCGATTCCCTGATATCACATTATAAAAGGATGGACACATCAAGGACAGCTGCTGACCTAGATTCACTTTGACACTTACCAAAGCCCTATTACTGGACTTTACTACATAATATCTGTTGCCTGAGGCAGTAAATGAATGAATGAATACAACTTTGAGCTTCACACTTATCTCACTTTGCTTTTATTTTTATTTTCATTTCTAAGGCACACAGTGGAAGCTTTAGATAACAATATTGACGCATCAGTTTTCACATCCTCGACAGTGGCATTTTGCCACAAGCAGGATGTAGGGGAGAAATCAGAAGGGAAACACACTTAACTGTGTCAGTAGTTTTGGGCAGCTGTTCTTTGTAATGCCTGTGATGAAACCATATGTAATTCGGCACATTTTGCATTAATTAGGTGTTACTGTTGATGGAGAACTTTGTGTATAGGTGTTCATTCCTCACAAAAAGCAGCGTCAGCTCTGAGAGAAGCAGCAGTGTTTGGCAATTGCTCGACTTCCTGAGCAGAGAGGGCTGGTGCAGATGGGAAAGTCACTGTGTCTAATGTCAGGATCTCAAAGCAGACACTTCCTGGGGAGTACAGATTCAAGGCTGCAAGAACTGGAAAGTTTGGAGGCGAAACCCCTTAGTCTGTGTCTTGATAGAACCACCACATGATCGCAGTCAATACTAAAATTCGACAGGGTTCAATTCGCTAGACAAATGCAAGGGATCATGACTGGGCCAACCTTAGTTCTGTTGTTATGACTTCAGCTATGTTAAATTTAAGAAAACAAAGCCTTGCTTTGTTCATATATAAATAGTGGTTGTGGGTTTCCACTTCCTTGGGTTGTTAAATAACTTATGAAACTGATATCAGGCTTGCCATTAGAAACCTGTCAACCTATGTAGGATTGACTTTCCTCTTTCTAATATACCACCAACCACTAGAATCCGAAGAAGCTATTGCCATCTGTAACCCTGAGGCTGTATTGTTTCATACAGTATATACTTTCTAGATTCTAATCTTTGTACTCAGAATATCTCTGTCAAAAACTGTTAATTATTTACATATTTGGGTTTAGAAATCCAAGGTAGATTGTGTGTTTCAATAGTCCTTTAGATTATAATGGCTATGTGAGTTAGAAGTGCTCAAGGTCTCCATTGCTAAGTAACATCCTACCCAAAACATAGCAGTTAAATCAGTCATATTTGTCTCGCTGTATTTCTAGGGCATTGCTTCTGGGGTACCTGTAGCACCTTACTCTGTAGGTGCTCTCATTGCTTATGGACAGTGTTTGCATCAGTCCTAACGTACCTTTCTTTGCAATTTGTTTCTAGGTTACTGTTAATGCCTAGTACACTATAATGGCAAGTATATATTGTTATGTAGCTATTCCTCATTTAATGCCCTGCTGATGACTGTTCTGACTTCTCACCCAGCACACTGTTCAACAGGACTCGCCACTGAGACTCACAAGCCATACAGCTCTGTATATCTTCTTTATGGAGCTTTAATGTCTTTTTTGTACAGTATGCCTTTTTTATACAATACTGGGCAGAGTGCTGCCGGTTAGCTCTGTTGTCTTAAGTGCAAATGCAGTCAGGTACTCTTTGAACCCCACCTCCACCTGCCATACGGGGTGGGGTGGGGTTCAACCCCTTGAGGCAGTCTGAGCCTGTCCCCCCAAAAAAATCCTTTACAATACTGGAATTTTTGCTGATTGTATAGTACTATATACTGTATTGCATATAATACAGTACTATAGTTTGTATTATATATTATAGTACTAAATAATGTAAGACTTATGCAAATAAAAGTCATCAAGTTGGAGTTTCCTTTGACCAGTTCTTTGTTCTGAATATCTTACTATACTGTAATACCTCTCTCTGTTCTTGAATGCTTCTGTTTCAAAGCACTTTGGTTCACAAACAGCAGTATATGGCAAAATTTTGTTACCATTCACAAACTTCTTATTGGGTGACAAACACAACTATGGTCATGTTCCCCACACAAACACAAAGGCACACATCTTTTCCATTACTGTAATATAAAGAAGGCTTATAAACCAAGGTAACACTGTGCATTGTGTCTACAGTTGCTCACTTAGTGACCGATTCGTTTAATGACCTAGTTTCAGGAATGGAATGTGACTGTCAATGAGAAAGGTCTGTAGTCTATTATGGTATTTTAGGCATCTTCACTAAGCATGATATAGAAATAAACACAGCATTTATGAAAAGACAAATGTCTTCAAGGCATGCATTACTTCTATAATGTCTGGTACTAGAGAAAGATAATGAATACAGCTTTGTACTTTACACTTATCTCACTTTACTTTTGTTTTTATTTTCACTTCTGAAGGCACACTGTGAAAGCTTTAGATAACAATACTGATGCATCACCTGACAGTTTTTGGGTAAAAGCTACTTTCCTGTCTTCCGCTTCAGTATCACCCTCCCCCCAAAAAACAATTGGCCTGTTTGAAAGCAAAATGGAGTGACTTGGACCCTTAAGATACCTGCTGATCTCCTACATAACAGGCAGAACAGCTGTGCCAAATGGTCAGAAAAATTTATCAGTGTGCTCTTTTTACTTGGCTCACTTGTAAGGACTAAGTCCCTGTCTAACAAATGCATTCTCTTCCAGGAGGATGTCCATCAATTGGATTTGTTTGTAATTCAGGCAAAGTGAGTCTTACACACCTTTGATACAAATATGCAATGTAAAGCATAAATATCAAAACATATGCAGATGCGGTAAGTCACACTGTACTCTACTGTTTACTGTATAGTAAGTAGTACTTTATAGTAAGTACTGTTCACACTGTACAGTAAGCACACAATACAACTATGATGGTGTCTGGCAGACACATGAGCTACTTCTGTGATTTGTTCTCATCAATAAATGTTCCTAATATTAGGTCCATTTGTGTCAGTGAAAATTTACAACTTGAGTGTTAGTAAGTGAGGGACTTCGGTTTATTTGCACCTCACATTTCCTTAGGTGCTAGTAAAACTGATCCATTTAAAGGTAAGTAACTTCTCTGATATAAACAAACTCTAGAATTACTGTTATCTATGAAACTTTGATATATAGAGATACCCCATATCATGTGGGTGCACACATTTTCTGCAGGGTTATATATATATATGCTTCCCACTTCCTGGAAACAACTGAATAACTACCATTGATATTCTTGGCTCTGTGATTGTTTTATGTATTGAATGTTTGTCTTATACTCCTGGCTAATAAGCTCCTTAACTACATATTTTATATGATTCTGACCTCCAAGGTGTTCACTGTAGAGGCAGCCAGAGCAGTGGCTTCATGAATACCAGTTTTACTATTATGAAAATTTGGAATTTCCAGTGGATTTTGTGGAATCTAACAGGCTCATAGCTGTGTGATGTCTTACTAGGAGTATTTTAGTTTCGCATTTCCCTTCCAGTGGCCTGCAGTAGCTCTTCCTTAATGAACCAGAATTGCACATTCAAAATACAACTTCTAACAGTATCAACTATATGATCAGTGTAACCCTGAAGAATTTGTGGAAGGTGCTAAGATGCCAGGAAAGGAAGTACAGGAGTAGATGTTTTATTGAGTTGCTAAAGATCATATCTGGATTGCATCTATTTTATAGTCATGATTGTTGATGAGCACTTTCTATGTCATTGATAATATGATCAGATATCCTTGATTTTCTGAATCATATTCATCTCTGCCTTTACTATCATATGAGGGATCAATAATGTCTGAACCCAGCTGCTGTGATGATTTTTTTGGTGGTTGCTCGGTTTTATTTTAAAGGTTATTGGAGAACATGTGTCTTGGTTATTGTTCTTTTGTTGCTGGGACAAATACCTGACAACCAAAATGATGGAAGGAAAGGTTTATTGAGCTCATATCTAGTAGAGGTTGCAATCCATACTTGGCTGGCTCCAGGGCAGAGTGGCACATGGCAGAGAGCAACCTTTCAGGGCTGTGGCAAAGAGCAAGAGAGCAAAGGGAGTGGCCAGCAGCTCAGGCAGCTAGCTAGCCTCTCTCCCACTCCTTACATTGTAATGCACAGCATCTGTCCCAGGGCTCTCACACCCATTATCCCAGCACTGGATCATGAATCAGTCACAAACTCCAGAAGCCATCCTATGACTGCGTGAGGCTTTGCGGGGGACAACTAAACACAAACCGTAACAGCATGCTTTCTTAAGGAAAACAAATCATTTTCATTGAACTTGTTGATAATATGTTGTCTAATACAGATAGTCCTCATTTAATTATGTGTTTAACAACTATCTGAACTTATGACTCACCAGGAGGATTTATGAGCTGTCTCTTTTTGGATACAGTTCTATACATCTTGTTGATAGAATACCAATGTCTTTTATTGTATAGTGCACCTTATTTATACAGTACTATAAATTTGCTGAATATACTGTACAGGTCTATGTTCTGTTATGCATTACAGTACTGCATGTGAGAGTTATGCAAATAAGAGCAAAACCATTAGAGCAGGGTTGAATTTGTGTTCCTTTGTTCTGCCTGTTGTAGTACATGTATTACTATATACAGTTTCTCACTTAGTGACCAATTCATTTAATGACCTTTTCTTGGGGATGCAACTCAGTTGTTAAATCAGGAGTGTCTGTACTGGATTGTATGGAGAATAAGGGCAAGAAATAAATGTCTATATATTCAGAACTGGTACTGCTTTTTCCCAAATATCTGTGATCTGCTATTGCTTAAACCCACTGATACAGAATCCATGGGCACATAAGCTTAACTTCTCCCATTTTGCTCACCAGTCTTGGAGTCAGAAGTTCAGCAAATGCGTCGCTTGAGATTACCCTGTGGTCTGCCTGGCCTTAGCTGGGGGCTGCGGCTGAAGGCTCCCTTTTAAGCTGGTTCCTCCATTTCCATACCCAGCCTACTCAGCGCTGTGTGGCCTGACGGTTCCCCTGGAATTCTGTCCTTGGATCTCCTGGTCTGGCTTAGAAGTCACACATGGTGGGTTCAGGGAAGATGCACCTCTTGCATCACGCCTGGCATTTTAGAGGAAAGAAGTAGAATCTGCCAGTCCAGTTCAGACTTCCATCCAGAACTGGCACAGAGCCCCTCTGACAGTCACACAGGCTCCTGAGATTCAAGACAGACGGGCAAGTAGTTCCTTCCTCCTGAGTAGCGAGTCAGCATGCAAAGAATGTGTGGAATGGGAGATGTTCTGCCCATCTTTGAAAAATACAGTATGTTACATGGGCACTGCGAAGTGTGTAACATGGCGCTACTTAAGAAGCAATCACGTCCTAAATACTTAAAGAAAAAATATTGTGGCTTTTACTGCTTAATATATTTCTGATATTTTATTTGTATTATCTTGATTCTTCTAATTAATCTATTGTGACTCAATTTAAGAGTCAGTCAGCCTAGGGGCCAGGGAGATGGCTCAGTGGAATAAGTGCTTCCCTGGTAAGCACAAGGGCCTGAGTTCAATCCCTGGTTCCGCAAAAAAAAAAAAAAAAAGAGTCAGTCAGTCTAGTCTCAAGGATGAGAGGGCACTGTCAGTCCTTCACCCATCAAGCCCCTGCTTGGCTTTTGTCCTACATGACAAGGAGACCTGGGTCCACACATCGGGGGGCATTGTTCTGTCAGGGTGGCTCTGTCAACAGGGGAGCCTGCACATACTTGACAGCTCCATGGAGGTACAAGTGTTGTTGTGAAGGGAAGCAGCCCTTTCGCTCCTCATTGGGGTTTTCTCTTGTTCTGTGGAATGAGAGAGAGAGTATGTGCTCTACCCCTCTGCAGTCTAGGAAGTATTAATCATTCCTTCATCTGTGTTTTGATGCCATTTAGGTTACTGCATTACTAATGCTCATGGACTCACTTATTTTTAGTAATACAAAAATATATGAGTCAATTCTGTTTATAAAGTTTCAAACAATGAAATAAAATATTCCTGTTAATCTACATCCCTTTCCCCACTCTGATCCCTTCCCAATGATAAGTTATATTGTCTGTTTCTTTTTTTAATTTTACATAACCCTCCAGACACTTTTTTTTTTAAGTCGAATTTTACTCAAGGGGAAGAATATTTTATATATTGCATTAGGATTTCTGTATTCACTTAACCATTTTGACCGGAAGTGTTTTCATACCTCAGCTCAACCTCCTTTTAAACATAATGACATGTGAAAATCTGTTCTTTGATCATATAGGAGAGAATTTAAATCTTCTGTGGTAGAGCCTGCTATTGTGTTCAAGCTCTCACTAAATTCAGCTGTGCCCTTATTTTGTGTTTTTCAGTGAGTTCATTACCATGTTTCTGGGATAGGGCCCTGGATCTACAATGCTGGCTCTAAGGCAGTGCTTGTCCTTATCAAGGATGTTGCCCAAAATCGTAATTTATACTGGTCCATGCACGTTTATAACAGCACCATTTATCATAGTTAAATCTTGGAAGCACCCTATATGTTCAAAAGCAATGAATAGATACGACAAGTATGGTATTTACACATGATGGAGCACTACTCTGCCATAAATAAGGACACAATTGAATTGTCTTTAGGCAAATAAATGCACCTTGAGACCTTAATGTGAAGTGAAATAAATCAGGCATGCAACTTGAGTATCACATGGTTTCTCAGAAGAGAAACATGTAGTATGAAGAGGAAAATAGAAGGTTAGGAATGGTAAGTAAGAAGATGGCGCTTTCTTCAGGGGGAAGAGGGGAGGGTGGCAGTAAGGAGATGGGTGAAGGAGTGAAGGAAAAGATGAACAAGGAAGGAAGCTGTGTCACGCTCGTGCACCAGCTCATCAAGGGGAGTGTGAACATTATGCACCATGTATAATTAAAAAAAAAGCCTAGTTATTTTTTCGAGGGCCAGTCTACAAACGCTTCACCACCATCACTTATTGTTTAATTATTTTGAGCTTTACATTTTGGATAAAAAGCAGAAATATTATTTTGTCACCCTCTTTTCATTTCCCTGATCAGTAGTGAGAAGTCACACACTTTTCTATACTCACTGAGCATTTGTATTTCCTCTTCTGAGAATGTATTTGCTATTTTTGTTGTGCCACCTGTATCATCATCATCGTCGTCGTCGTCGTTGTCATCATCATCATCATCATCATCATCATCATCATCATCATCATCATCCCATACTAATGCATGGGTTTCCCTGGCCTCTGTTAATTTTCTTTCATTGATGGCTGTGTATTCTTGGGCCCAAAACCCATTTCAATTCCATGCCATGAGAATATATCTTTACATGTGTATATGTGTGTGTGTGTGTGTGTGTGTGTGTGTGTGTGTGTGTATGTAATATTCACTTCAATGTGCACTCCCCGTTTTTTTGAAATTAGAGCATTACTATCACAGGCACCTGTCCCTGAGGAATTTCAATAATGACACAACCCAGCACACTATTCTCAGCGTTGGGTACACTCTGTGCTTTATATTTAGAATAGAATCTGTCATTCAGCTTACCTAGCTTTATTTTTAGTGTGCTAAGAGCTTTTTGTTAGGAATTGGCTTTGAATTATGTTTTCCAGCATCTTCAGAATGTTTTATTTTTATTTAAATTAATGAAATAAATTATTTAATGTGATGCTAAATGTTAAACCATCCATCCATGCATATCTTATGAAAGCTTTGATGATAATATATTCTTTTAATACACTACTGAATTTTCTGTTGATACTTTAATTCATACATATACACACTTTTTATAGTTGGCGAAAATGACCTCAGTTTCTCCTTGTTATCATTTTCTGGTTTTATTATCAGAGTTAACTGATTCTGTCAAACTGTTGCTTGGTCCCATAGTTTTCATTCTTACAGACAGTTTTTCTAGTGTAAATATGTTAAGATCCATGTCTGAGAACTTGTACCTGTTCAACAATATAGAGTTTATGTTTTCTAGCAAAGGGGCTCCCGGTGCCTGGCAGTGATGATACCTGGACTGTTTCATAGCTGACTGTATATTAATGATGTATTAGTTGTTCTTGACAAAGCCCGCATCCAGGCCTTTGTCTAGGGCAGCAAATGTGCCCCTTCCTCTTGTCTCTAATCTAGGAAGCCTGTGTTGCTGCAGCCTGAGATGCACTTCTAGCTCTTCTATCCATTAAGTTCTCCATAAATTGAATTTGTTGATAAAAAAAGCTAACTAGTTCATAGATTTCTTCAGTGGTTATTCTTTTATTCAGTTGATACAGTTCTCTTGGAATTATGTAATATATATTGCTTAGGCACACTTCGCTTGACAATTAGTCTTATCTTTTGTAGATTTTCAATTGTATGTGTAAGAAATTGTCCACAGTATAACTAATATTCTAATAAAATTATGTACAACATGCAAATGTAAATTTTTAAATATTTCATAACCATGTCATTTTTCATGTTCTCATATACGTTCTCTTGAGATCTGACATAAAATTGTCCATATATTTTCAAGAACATTATTTTTTTAAATTTCCTACTTTAATAATTGTTTTTTACTTTGTTTGATCTCTTTATTTTTTATATATGTCACATATTTATGTAACATTTAGCTTCTCTCTAAGAATCATTACATCTAAAACTCATCAGTGTTAAGATTTATTGCTCTGAGTTATTGTCTTATGTAAAGTTTCTAGTTTCTCTGATAATGTGTTCAATCTAAATTTTAATTCCATGTTAATTTTAAATGTTTTTCTTTTTCTTTTTTCTTCTACTTTATATATAGGTAATTTTCTGTCACTGTTTTACAATGTGTAATTGTGTTATATAGAAGCTATGAAAAGGAACTTTTGTGCATAACTATAGAAATATAATGAAATTCTTTCACATTGTACTAAACAATGTTTGGGGGCAACACTGTCAATGTGTTTGAAAAATTTCAGTTGAAATATATACATACTAGACTAATTCATTGCTTATTGCATTAGATGTAGTTGGTGCATTCTTATTTTTTCTCTTATGGTTTATCATTTTCACTTTAAATGTCGTATCATTAGCTAACTAGAATGATGTGTTAATTTCCTTTTATATTGTTGAATTTTATTTCCTTTGTATATTTAAAAATTAAAATTTGAGTCTCATAAATGTCCCTGTCTTTTTATGTCATTTAGGTAGATTGTTTCCCATTTCTTAGCGATATAATAGCTTTCTTCGTCTTCATTTCCATTGTTTTCATATCCCTAATCCACTTTGTTCTGTGACTCTTCTGACTTCTGGGATGGATGCTTCATTTCCTAATCTGAAAGCCTCTGACTTTGGAGGAGAGTTGAGTCTGTTGATAATGCTATCATGTCTTCCTTGTACTTGTTCTTGTTCTTGCCAGCATCTCTTCTGTATTGTAGTATATTTATGATAGGCATATAAATATATTATATATAAATTATTCCCTGGTAGCATCTACACATGATTTGAAATTCTGTTCCTGGGGGGTATATTTCCCTTTGCCACTGCAAAATACCTACCACCACCAACTTATAGGAGAGGTGTGACCGGCTTGGAGTTGCAGGGTTTCTTTCTGTGCTCAGCCTGCTCCAGGACAGGCACACCACTGGGGAGCAGCTTGGTGCCACAAAGCCACTCACTCCACGGCAGCTGGAAAGTAGAGAGGGGGAGTGAGTATGCAAGACATGTACTTTGCAAGGCCATGCCCCAGTGGCGCCCTGCACTGGAATCCGAGCTTCTTGTGGTCTGTCAAATATGAACACTATGGGATTCGTCTGTGGATGAGTGTGGTGACCTCATGTTCCCCTCACCCCTCCATGAGTCTCATTATGCAGTCATGTTGACGGCTTAATTTTCCCAGTGCCCCAGCAGGCTTTGGCCTTCCAGGGCCTGCCCAACCTCTTACAGAATTCAGACCATATATCAGTTAGCTACTTGCCAAGAACAGTGGTGCTGAAGGGTGGGGATAATCATGGTGGTTGTCCTCACCTCCTGTTCTCGCCTGCATAGCTCTGCGTCTGACGACTGAGCACTGTCTCCTATCTATCAGGTTGTGGTGAGAACTCTAGAAATGTTAAACTTAGAATTGGACTTTCAGGACATCATGTAGTTGCATTTCCAAGTTAGAGGAATTGAACATGCTTTATTTAAATATTTTAGTATCTAGATATACTACTTTTAAATCTCTAGGCGTTTATGTGGGCCACCAGGTTTTAGGGGAGGTGGAAAGAGTTAAATCGCTGGGGTTCAGCGATCACCTTAGAGTCTGAAGAGGGTGACCATTGATTCCATTTTTACTCAGATCTATGATAGCCGAGCGCAGACTTTCTTTTCAGTTTATCTCTGGTGTTCATCATTTCAGGTATGTGCTGGTCTAGTGTCCTGGCCAACAGATGTACAGGGAAGCAAAGTGGGATGGGACTTTTAAGGTTGAAAGCAGAAATGATGGACTATAGTAGCTCTGTTCAGTGACGCTGTGATGGCGGCAAGTCTGTCTGTTTTTGTGAATAACGAAGAGCATAGATGGCACATGGTGAAGCCAAGTCACTTGGTTTCCGGGTGGCACTGAACGAGAGCTGTGGCATGAACATATGCCCTGTGGGCTGCACCAGCCTTGCCACGGGTCTGAACACAGGTTTCTTGTGTCCTGTGTTGCCACCTGAAGACCGACAGAGGACAGCTAATGGAGCCTGAGGGAGCTTCTTGGGGAGGAGGGGCCCAAGAGCATGGGATAAGGCCAAAAAAAACTGTGAATAATGAAGATTATAAATAAAATTCCATGCTTTGTTGACCTAGAAGTGAATAGCTCCTACCGAATCTCTCCACCCCCATACATGTCCACACAAATTTCTGTCTTTTACACTGGACATGGGCAGGAGAGAAGGCAGAGGAATCAGGGAAGGAGAAAGCCACACAGAGTTTTCAGTGTGGCTTGCAAATGCCATTTTAAAACAGAACAGAACAAAGAAAGATGTAGCGTGACCACATAGTACTGTCTGAGACACTGAAAATTGACAAGATTAAGTTCCCTTTCCTATCTACAATTTATTAGATGCTGAGAACTCATGAGGGAAGTATAATATAAGGTGGAAAAATCATTCTATATTTGCCTATGACTAGGTTGAGGTTACTTAATTATTCTGACCATGATCTTTGTTCTGGCCAGAGAGATTTTGAGTGTATGTTTTGATTAAAATAATGGCAGGTTTACCATTGGGCCTTTTAATCCATTCTCTTCATAACAGCTTGTCACTGTCAGTGCAGCCTTTATCGCAAGATTTTATACTGTGCATTTTGAAATTATATTCTTTGCTAGAATAATATGTCCTAGAGAGGATCTTGATTGCACTCAAAAATCTGTGAATAATGAAGATCATAAATAAAATTCCATGCTATGTTGACCTAGAAGTGAATAGATCCTACCGAACCTCTCCACCCCCATACATGTCCACACAAATTTCTGTCTTCTACACTGGACATGGGCAGGAGAGAAGGCAGAGGAATCAGGGAAGGAGAAAGAAAGCCACATAGAGTTTTCAGTGTGGCTTGCAAATGCCATTTTAAAACAACAGAACAAAGAAACATGTAGCGTGACCACATAGTACTGTTACTTTTCCTTTCATGGCAGAGCGGGGTACAGAGTAAGCATTCAAAATTGTGTTAATGATAACATTTTGTCTGTTCAGCATGCTGAAAACTGTTTTCCAAGATTCATTTTGAAGGCAAAAGTTTTACAGTGTACTAGTTAATAAAAGCAACTTTATAAAAGTAGGCAGTGAGGAAGGAGGTGTTAGTACTCCCGTGCATATGGTATGGAAAATACGATGGGGTCCGTGGTGATTGCTGGGAAGTGGGCCTGCTCTTTGTAGCTTTCTCTTCAAATCCTTACCTTTCTAGATCTCATCTGCGCTGAGTTAGTAGGGTGCAGAATCACTGCAGTAACAACAAGGGCACTGACTTATTTCAAGTTGCTGTATAATTCTTACCCAGAAGGCCAAGAAGCAGTTCAAATAGTTTCAGAGAGGAGAAGATGTTCCTTCTTAACTTTAACGTTATCTGTTCTCTATTAAATCCTAAATTTTCCAATTGTGAAAAAGTAATTCTGTGTTTGTCAATGTCTGAGGTTTAAATTTCCAAATGCATCTGTATTAGATATTTAATGCTATAGACTAGCTTTCTGTTGGGTGGTTGCAGAGTAAATGCTGACAACCTTCTGTATGCTGAGTAATTGGTAGAGCAAGTGTGTGGAAATACCAAAGATGGCTTTTAAAATTCATTTTTCCTGGAAGGCAGAATAAGTTAGAACAAGGTGTAAGGGTGATAGATACCCAAAACAGCACTTCTGCTCTGATTAGAATCCAGAGACCAAAATCTTACACAATTTGGAGAGCCTCCTTAAGGAAAACAATACACGGCTGGTGAGATAGCTCAGCACACTAAGCAGCTGCTTAGGCAAGTTCAGGACCAGGGTTCAATCCCTGGAACCACATGCCGTGCTGGCCCCGCCCCTGGGTGTGCTCAGCCAGACACCCAGACTGAGCGTGGTGGTGCATGCCTGTAATCCCATTGGTAGGGAGGCTGAAAACAGGAGGATCACTACGAGTCTCTGCTGTGTAGTGAGACCCTGTAGAAAATACATAAAAAAGAAAAGTAATATAGAATAATGTGACCCAAAACATGGTAGTAATAGAGAGTTCTTAAGGCTTGAGCTTCACAAGCTTCACTTTAACTCTCGCCATATCAGGTCAAGCTTTAGTCCTTTCCTTCCACATGCTGTTTCAGGAGTTTTGGACCTATGCTCCTTAATACCCACATTTAGAGCTGTTCTTCATTTAATGTCATTCCACCTCACCAAGCCGTGGGTTCTTCCTGAGGTCAGATTTTAATCTTTCACTGTTAATGCATAGCATGTAAGTCAGCACCTAGAGTGTGGTGAACTCTTAGCAAATATTCTTCAACTCAGTGAACAAATTAAGTTTCCAGAGTCATGCAGGTGCTGCTTATTTTACAGCTTTAAAGTAGATAATTCCATTGTCTCTTGGTGAGTTTATTATTTTTGAAGAGCAGTAACAATTACATTGAGTTTCAAAGAGAAGATAACTTTCTATTGTGTTCAGCTGATCAATAGGCTTTTATCTTCTTTGTATTACTAAAAGTCTCTGAAGTGCCACTTGTTATCAATGAAAACCAACTACATAATAGTACCATGTAACTTACTTTTGAAATGAAGGCATGATTATATTTTGGAAAGTTGTGTCCATGCTGTATAAATAAATAATTGCAGAACATTATATTCATACTATTTGAAGTTCAGTTTTTCCATCAGTGAATGAAGAAAATGAAAATCAAAATGATTTTTTTCTATTTTACAGAGGTATCATGAAGTTTAAATAAAGAGCATGACATAAAAGCAAAAATATATGTTCTATAAGTATTATTAAATGAGAAACAATATATATATATATATATATATATATATATATATATAATGGAGGCATATATATATAAACGGAGGCATATATTTCTGTTTCCTATATTAAGTGTGTGTGTGATTAGAGCCCTCCTTTACATCACTACATTTATAGACCCTGTGAAGAGACCTATTTTTCAGGATGCTGGACAGCGCCCTTGCACAGGTGGAGATAAGCCAATGATAGAACAACAGGGTGATTTTTTAAAAGTAAATTATTTGCAGTCTACACTGTAGGCTTTTCATATACCTATCCTACCTTAAAAATGACTCTAGGGATGCTGAACTTTTTTTAAAAATACATTTATTTTTTGTTTCTATTTCTTCATCTGAGAAGTGTATATTCATCTCAGTTGGCCATTTTTGGGTTGGGTATTTGAACTTTGGGGGCCTTATTTTTAGAAATTCATTACATGTTCTAGATAGAATTCCTTTATTTGAGGGATAGTCGGCTAAATATTTTTGCCAGTTCATGGATTTTCTTCTTACTCTGTTGGTGGTTTCTGGTAGTCTAGTGAAAGGAGCAGTTAATGCTTATGTTGTTTCTTTTCCTTTTAAATTTCTTATAACTTTTTCTTTTTGCCAATTTTGCACACAAGTAACCTGAAGACAATATTATGCAACGTAAGAACCATTGTTTTATTCCTAATATTTTGTTTAGTGAAATTCTATGTTGTTTTTTTCTTTTTTTTTTTTTCTCAAGGTTTTAATATATTTATTTGAAAACCAAGGTCTGTGAAAGAGCACACCAAATGGTCATGTGTTTTCTCTTCAGTCAGAGACTTGGAGATGAGTTCTTGAGGTGAGCACACAGCGAGACCACATGCATGGAGGAGCTGGTCCTGCTGGTCCTGTGAGGGCTCCCGCTGCGCGCTCTCCACAGCTGGCCATGCTCTCCACAGCTGGCTGGGCTTTGAGTGGCCAGAGTCCGTCTGGTCCCTTAGTCATCGATGTACTCAAAGGGCTCTGGGGGCTCTGGCTCTTGCTCTTCCTCCTCGATTTTGGGGCCTTGTGCTGCCACAGGTTCCACCAGTTCCTCAGTGTCTTCGCTGGTGTCCTTCAGAATGATGATGCCTCCGATGGACAGTGGCTTGAAAGGTTGGTATCTACAGGTCTCTGGCATGGTAAGGACCTTCAGCTGGGCAGGCATAACTCGGGCTGGGTTATCCAACAGCTGGAAATTTGGCTCAGGTTCCTTTTTCTTCTTTTTTCTCTGCCTCGTCCACTTCCATTTTCTCTTCCTCCTTTTTTTCTTTTTCTTTTTCTTTCTTTTTTGGCTTTGGCAGTAATAGACAACACAGCAGTAGAAACCTTTTCCTTTTCTTTTTCTTTTGGTACTTCCAGAGGTGCAGGATACGCAAATGTGGATGGTTTACAGTTTGACTTATACTGCACCTTCGGCATCTTTAAATCCTTGTTCAGGCCGATGACACAGATAGGGATATAAGCCAATGACAGAAAGTGTGAGAGAGGAAACCAGAACCAGAACTAGGTAAAGACAAGGACACCAACCACAGAAGGCATATGTGTGTGCCCGGTTCTGGACTGGAAGGAGATTGTAACATTATGGCCACCTGCATCTAGTATGCCCTGGGCCAGAATAGTGCCAAACTTGGCCATGACATCATCATGCTTATCATTGATATCTTTGGAATACAGCTGTTGGAACTGATTCACCTTTGGACATGTGATCTCAGTCTGCTGGATCATGATGAGCGCGGAGGCTATGAGAGCCCCTTGCCTCACGTAGTTCACAGGGTCATTTTGTCATTGGTTCTAGCAAATTAATAGCTTCCTTGTTTCCTGTACCAGCACAACAGATGCCCAGGGCCATCGCGGCTCCGTAGCACACATGGGGGTTGTAAGTCTCGGACAGCAGAGAGACCACACTGAGACACTGCTCAGGGGTCCTGAATAGAATGAAGCCAATTGATTCGACTGCTGCCCTCCTAACATCATCATTAACATCACTGACAGCAACATGTAGCAGGTGTTGAATAGCTTTGTCGTTACCAGAGCCACAATAAGCCATGGCCACTGTATACATTCCAGACCTTCGAAGAATTGGGTCCTTATCCCGACAGAGAGACTCAATGAATGCATCAGCCTCTTCCATCCTCCCATACATCACTAAGGCAATGCCGACGGTGAGACCACGCAGGATCTTCTCATGCTGGGTTTCCTGGGCATAGACAACCATGTCCTTGATAGCCTGGGCATTTTTAGAGCCCAACATAACCAAACCTAGGGCCAGGCCAGCTGCTTCTCGTGTCACAGCATCATCCTGGTAAAGGTTAGTTTTTAGCAAATCATAAACATCCTGGCATGCAGTTCCCATGGCAGCCAAACCAAGGACCAGGCTGCCTCCATGACGAACGATATCATTGCTGGCATTCTTGAGCTGATTCAGCAGGTAATCAA
This sequence comes from Octodon degus, assembly GCF_000260255.1. Lineage (NCBI taxonomy): Eukaryota > Metazoa > Chordata > Mammalia > Rodentia > Octodontidae > Octodon > Octodon degus. The sequence goes on from NW_004524708.1 coordinate 1,850,794, forward strand.
TTATGTCGCCACCATGATTGGCAGGGATGAGTCCTAGTGCATAGAGCCCCTCGCCTTCCTGGTAGGCTGACCCTGGAGACGTGTCTTTGGGAAGGTAGGTTGCTATTAACTGCAATGCTTCCTTCTCGTGACCCTTATGAATTACACCCAAACTGGCTGTAGCAGTAAATTTAGCCCAGTTAGTGGCTCTGGCCAACCATTCCAAGTTATCTCTAAGAAACTGGTCACTGGTAGTCCCACAGTGCATGAAAGAGTTTGCTATGACAGTTGCTGCGTGGCATACTGAATTACATACTGCATCCTTTGTGGTTTTTAGAATCATGAGGTCTGTGTTATTATTCCATATTAGAAATTGCAGATGTAACTCAATAGCCATTTCACCGCTTAAAATTTTAATCATTTTCAAAGTCTGGTCCTTGGGCTCTGGACTCGCATCTGGTGTCTTTCCAGCAAGTGTACGGCCTGTCTTGTCTTCTGTCTCCATCATCTCACTGTCTTTCTCAGAACCTGGAACAGTGCCTGTGTTGGTGGAGCCAAGCACAGAGGCAATGGGGGTGCCCACAGTTCCAAGATTCTGGATCACGGAGGACAGAAACTGCTGGCTGGCACTTTCATACAAATCAAAGCAGATCTGATAGGCCATGAGGAGGTTGTCTTCCTTCACCAGTTTTTCTAAGATGTCACTCACAGCTTGAGGATCATCTAGGAATATTAAGCACTGACAAACATTGATGAAATCAGGTTTCTCCAAGTTCATGTAGATTTTAACTAGGACTCTCAGTACTTTATTCCGGAACTGTTTATTCTGCATTAAAGACATGCAGAGCTTGAGGCTATAGGCTAGCATTCCCGGGACATCATTCGATTCTAGTATGGTCTTCTCAAAGACATCTAGTCTTCTCGTCTCCACCGCGATGCCGATAGCCTGCTTATACTTGCAATCATCTAGACATCGTTGGAACATTTTATTCACAATGCCTTCCAATCGCTGGTCAATTGGTTTTTTTCTCCTTCAGGCAAATCTGCATTTTCCACACACTGCTTGGTATAGTGATCAATGCATTTTGCTATAATAGTCTCCACATACTCAGAATTGTCATTGACATTGAAGAGATCACCTGCTCCAAGAGCATAATTCAGAGACTCCTCAAAAGCTCCCAGGTGATAAAATACTTTAGATGCCACTAAGGCTGCAAACTGCCGACTCCGGAAACTTTCATCTTCATACAAAACTTCTATTTTGTCTACAGACTCAGAAATTTCTGCCCAGAAGTCATTGACAACTGCATTCAATTTGTGTAGTGCAAATTCCTTAAGCTGTGGTTCTTCTTCATGCAGAAGAGAAATAATTCCAGCGGCTGAGGTGATCATGACTGCACCTCACACTTGCCAGTCCGCTCGCTCGCCGACCCGGCTGCGCCAACTTATCTGTCAGCCCAGGCCCCGCTAGCTCTGCTGCGCCGCCGCGTTTCCTGGGGTTGTTTCTTTTTTTTTAATTTTAATTTTAATTTTATTTATTTTTTTTTGGTGGAACTGGGGATTGAACTCAGGACCCTGCACTTGCCAGGAAAGCACTTACTCTACTATATATTCTTTCTAATTATCTTTATTTTAAGAATGTTAGACTCCGTACCATATTGCACTATGTATACTGCATGGCTAAGAAAGGCATAGTTATGTTTTTCCTCAGGGTATTTATACATTGATCTTATTTTTGCACAGTTCTACTATCTTGTATTTTGGAACATCAAGCCATTATCTGTTTTGTAAAGATAATTCCCTGGCCGAGTTCAGGAACTACAGATAACTTCATGCCAAAGTTATTCTTCTTTTCTTCCACATAATCTCTATGAAAAATACCATAGGGATTAGGGCTGCCACCCTAACAATAACTTAATAACCGAAAAGAGAGAAAACCCTAAAACCTTGATCATATCTAAAGGAACGGTTTCAGAGGCACTATCCACGCACTGCTAGAGACCTGTGAGTGAACCAGTTCAACTGGAAAAAATGCAGAACTACACACACAGACCTCTGCTCTGTAATTTATGCCACTTAATTTCTTCTGTTTATATTGGTGTTGGCTTTCATTTTTGAAAATGGCAAATGTAGGCAGTGATTTGATTTAGAATAATAGATTGTATTAGAATGATTGTGATAGTAGACTTAAAAGTAATCCAGCCTGAGTCATCCCCAGACTGAATTGTACACAAGCACACACACACACACACACACACACACACACACACACACCGAGAGCGAGAGAGAGAATGAGAACAATGACATTTGCAAATATATTACTGATTCACAATGATTACTTATATTTCATTCAAGATAGTTTTATGGATTTTCCCAGATCAGATGTGCAAAGTTGACTGAATAGATTCACAGTTTAATCCAGATTTCAATCAGTCACTTAGCCAGTCAGTCTGTCTTTGTACATATAATCTGCAACCTGGGAAACCAGCTAAGCATAGGATGGCAGGGCATCCAGGATGACCACAGGTGCACACTGGGCAGAGAATTGAACAGCAAACCTTGCTACACAAGTGACTCATCATTTGCTCCATCCTTCATTAGTCTTTCCTGTGTTCCCCAAAATTTCATATGTAAATAAGTGAGGATCTTATCTACTCCAGGTATCAGTTTCCCTTTAACTGTAATCATCTTGTCTTCTTCCCTGATCTATCTTCATAAAGACCTCATACTTACTTGAGATTTCTAGAGTGGCCATCTTTCTGTCTGGCCATGTGTTCCTGAAGCTCACTGGGATAGGACTGAGGCACGTAGATCAAGATTTGATTGTGTCACCTCATACTTTTGTTGATGCGGGAAAGACAGTCTTTGGAACACTCTTCAGTTACTGAGTATGTGCTCTTGTCTTCACCTGTGCATAGTCAGAGGCTAAAATTAGAAACTATGGATTTAAAAAAAGAAAACGACTTTATAGCTGCTGTTCATATTAATAATTGAACCATGACATTGAGAAGTTGCATTTTTAAGGTTATATAAAAGGTAATTTTTTAGAAGAGTTGTAAAGAAATTATTTGCCATAAAAGGTATAATTATCATATGCAGAACAGAATCTATCATGGTTAGCAGAAATTTTATTGTATTAATTTGCTAAAACTTTTATACAAAATAGCACATAAGGTGTGCCTTAAACAGCAGAAGAAAAGCTTTCCACATAGTTCTGGAACTAAGCTTTGGCAGGTTCAGCTTGGCTGGCGGCCTCTGCCCTGTGCTTGTGGAAGGCTACCTCCTTCTTCTGTCCTTACCTGGCCATTTCCTTTGTGCATGTGTACCTCTTATGTCTTTTTGGGCATCCAGATTTCCCTCGTTATAAAGACAACAGCCCAATGTTATATTTATAGCCAGGTGGATTAGGGTTCATTCCAAATTCTTTACTTAAAAATAATTTGCTCAGCAATGGTGAGTTAGCTCAGCAGACTAACGGCCTGCTTAGGCAAGTGCAGGGACTGAAGTACCACATACCCCCCACCCCTGGGTGCACTGAGCCAGTCACCGAGACTGGGTATGGTGGCGCATGCCTGTAATCCCAGCACTGGGGATGCTGAAAACAGGAGGATCATTACAAGTCCATGCTGTATAATGAGGTAGAACCTGTACCAAATACATTAAAAAATTAATTTGCTCTTGTTCTATCTCCCAAAAGAGTAATAGTCTCAGGTGTTGCATCCTGGGGGGCTCAAACATGTCACTTGGAGGGCATGATTCAGTTTACAACATGCATGCGCTGGATTGCTGAAATTCATGTATTTCTAATGTGCAAAATGCACTTGCTTTCTTATCCAAATCTGCACTTTTAGCATCGATTGTAAATCTCAAATATCATCTACATAACATCTAAATCAAATACATGTAAAACTTAAGATAGGATTAATCCCAAAGCAATATTATTCTCCAGCTATGCAACTGTGAAATTGGGAAGGTTACCTGTTTTCCCAATATAGTAGTGAGGCAGGCATAGAATGGAAATTCACATTCAATCATGAAGACACTGGAACAAAGAACAGCAAGTTCAAAGACTAGTAGACCAATTTCTAGGAGATGTTTAAGTGTAAAAAATAGAACTGTTTGTCTCAGTACAGTGTCCTCCAGGGAACTGGGGGTGGTGGTCCTGGCTTCTAGGCCGACTCGGGCAGCAGCACTGCCTCAGCCCTGAGTGGCAGCAGCATACCCTGCTCCCGTGGAAGCAGCCCGCTCCTGTGGTGCAAGGCAGTGCCTGCTGGTCTCCTCAAATGGAGGAGACAGCTTCACAAGGAAGACATGGGCTCTTGGGGAGGCCAGCAGCCTTGCTGATCTCTTAAGTAGCCTTCAGGATCATTCTTCCATTTTTTGGGAACAATATAAGTTGGCAAAAATAGAGTTCACATAGTCCAACAGTCTTCCTTTACTTGTCATGTCTGTCCGGTCTAGTTCAGGCTGACCGTATTTCTGCTGGTGTAGAGCCAGCTGTACTCCTGGCTGCTGCTGAGATGGGTGATTAGACGCATGAGTCACACTCATCTGTTCTTTCTGGACTGCTTGTCCAGCACTGACTGACGGACTGTCACTGTCTCTGTCTCTGTCTCTGTCTCTGTCTCTGTCTCTGTCTCTCTCACTGTCTCTGTCTCTCTCTGTCTCTCTCTCTCTCTCTCTAATATTTAATGGCTAGGCTTAGAATCTTTCACACTCTAGCTGCTGAAATTAACAGAAGGATGAAGCATATGAAACGATGACTCAGGAAGAACTAAACCACCCATTCCACACTGCTGTGCATCGCTACTACCGAAGACTTGGCAACCTCAGCATTGCAAGGCTTGCTGTCCTGATTTCTGGGCAGCGGGTCAGGAGGACCTTGTGGACCATTGCCATAGGAGGTGGACAAGCTGATGAGCCCTGGCTCTCAGGCCTCTTGGCAGATGGACCACAGCAGGGAAAAGTGCTAAATTGCTTGTGAATCTACTGGCACTTCAACACGGTGTCCGAGTCTGAAATAAAAGAACATAAAGAGTCTGTGATGGTGCTCATTGAACCAGAGATGGAGCAAGGAATCCTGGGTTATGAGGTGCAGCAGGTAAAGGCAGAAAAGGCAGAATTGAGCCAGAATACCTGGAATCTGCAGAGCTGAAGTTCTTAGATACTGGTTCCCTTCTCGCCCAGATTTTGCCCCTGGCACACAATCCTATTCACCAGAGCTTGTCTGTCTGGGCTGCAGAGTGGGAAGAAGGGGAGTTACCATATAGTTAGAATTGTTTTCTTGTTGTTGTGAGGCTTATATTTAGCTTGGTTTTATTTTTTTTATTTACTTTTTTTTTTTTTTTTTTTTTTTTTTTTTTTAGGGAATGGTCTACAGGGTGTTCAGGGTCTCACTACTAGATCAGACTCCTAGTGATTCTCTGTTTACAGTCTCCCAAGTGCTGGGATTACAGTCCTGCGCCACCACACCCAGTCTCATTTGCTGTCTCAGCATGCCCCAGGGGCAGGGCTGGCAGGGCAGGCCCAGGGATCAGACCTCAGGTCCCTGCACCTGCTTGCAGGCACTTTAATCTGAGAGCTATTTAGCCAACCCTACTTAGCCTATTTTGTGTGAGGCAAGCTGACATCTTAATGCTTGCATTCACTTTTTAAAGACTAATACTGATTTACTGGTTCCAACATCGACCAATTTTAGTAAGACCAACTTATTGCCACCTACTGTGTTCCACGCTCCTCACTATATGCAACTTAGGTTATAATGAATCACCTTGCTTTTACCAAGGGCTCAGAATCCAGTTTAAAATGTTTTTATTTTCTAGAAATACTTACCTTCTTACACAAAGGAACCTAAAATACAATGTTCCACTGGCTCAGCATCTTCCTTGTCTTACTTGATTTCAGCTCATCAATTATGGTAGGCGGCACTGTACACACCCTCAGCCACAGAACTGTGCGATGGCACCTTACCAGGGGTGGAAGGCTTGAATATATGATTCAGTTCAAGGTCCTGAGATAGGAATATTATTGTGGGCAATCTGGCTGGCCCTGCAGTAATCACCATCATTGTTTTCACTTAAAAGGAATAAAGGAGAAAAACGGGAGAAGTCAAGACAGAGGTCAAAGCATCAGCTATGGAGTTATATTTTGAAGAATGAAGAGCCTCAAGCCAAGCAGGTCCCCAGTAGTAAAAGCAGCTGAATCAGGCAAGCAAGAGCAGCCCTCAAAACCACAGAAGGGCCCCCTCCCTGCTGACACTCTAATTCTGGAAGATTGATACTGTATTTCAACAGGAATGCAGGAAAATAAATCTCGGTTTAACCTGCTAAGTTTGTGGCAATTTAGCAATATTTGTAAACAAATGCAATAACACTGTCAATCATCAAACAAAGTCAAAGTCTTACACTGGTTTTCTTCCTTACAGTCTGGTGCCAAGTGCGGTCATCACTAATGTCTATTAATTAATTGCTTTTGGTTATTCTTAATCTTTCCTCTCTCGTTTTCATCTGAACCTTAATTGAAGGATATCATTAGTGGAAAATCAGTGGGGTTTAACTTACACATTACTGCCATTTTCTAAAAGGTATGCTTTTTACCAGCTTCTTACGGACGTTTTCAATATTTCTCAGCTATTTTCATAAAAATCAAATGTGAACATTTTTCTTGCATAAAATCCTGGAATACCTCATGAATTTTTTCACAGATGCCAAACTCCCATCATGCAATTTAAATATACATTTTCCCAAGAAACGTTTGCTTGTATTGTCTTCTGTGTTTCTAAAGCATCTTGAGCTTATTTTTGAAAAGCCATTATTAAGCATGAGCATGTGATTATTTTTGTGTATACATAATTGTATGTCTGATATTTTTAGTTTTGTGTTCATCTTTCCCTGTAGTTTACCCATTGCAGTTACTCTGTCATTTCAGGACTTCACGTTATATTGTTATGATACTGTATACAAATAAAATCAAAAGAATAAGTGATAAAACATAACCTCAAAATCCTTCTGGAGGATGCATTATAAAAATATGATAATAGGTGAAAAGATAGAGTAAGAAATATAGACGGATCTTCCAAATGTGTTTATGGTGAAGAACAAAAACATTAGAAAGGCGAGAGGATATTTTTTTACAGTGCCAGAAATTTTCAGTAAAAAGAGTTTGTGAAGATTTATACAGAGGTGGGTGCATCAGAAAATAGATGGAATGACCCAAAAAGACAGGAGGACAGCAACATGTGTAGCACGTACCATGCGCCAGAGTGACTCAGGTGCTTGAACATTTTTTTGAGGTAGGTTTTGTTATTACTCATTTTTAAAGTTGTTAGGTAAACCGAGGAGAGCAGTAACACACCATGAAGAGATTTGGCCTCACAAAGCCCGGTCGCACAGCCTGTCTTCTGGCCCAGGCCACTCTGTCCTCTCAGCCACAAGGCTTGACACGCACTATGAGGGCTGCTCTGAGCGACCACAGTCACACAACGATGACCAGAGACCCCACTCTTCTCCAGTGCTGTGCGAGGACATCATTGTCCTCAGTTTTCAATTCTATGGTCTGCCCATGATGCTCTTCAGTTTCCAGTTCACCATTACTAAGTCTATATCAACAATATTTGTAACAGAGCTGAATACTTTTTATAGTTACAGTTGTCTGTGTTCAAAGGAAGCCTAACTCAGCAAATAGGTACTGAGAGGGCAAGTGGACTGAGATACGACCTTCAGCAGCTTGATTAGAAGAGGATTAGGAAGCACACAGAGAGAAGAAGAAGGCAGCCCTGTGTTTAAGGCAGGCTCTTTCACCGTGAAACACTCCCTCATCACGTGTGCGAGGCTTGAGGCCTGCCACATCCTTTGGCCTGCCATGCACTCTGAGTCTCTGCTGCCCAAAGTACAGCTTGCAGTGCCCACATAGATTTTAAAATCAGTTCTGAGCTCCAGAATTGAAAAGAAAAAAAATAAGGGGTAGGGGAATAAAAAACAACAAACTAGCATAATATAGTGTAGCACTGTACAGCAATATTTGCAGAAATCTTCGTTGAACGTTGCATACTCTGCTAAGATTATGGCAGCCAGTTGCGACTCACAGATGAAGCAGCCAGTTCAAGGGCTGTAGGCTGTGGGGTGCCTGCTGGAAAGAGATGGGAAGTTTCACTTTTTGCATTAGTAATTATAATACAGATGGTTCATTCAATGATGATTTATTATTAAAATCGTTGAATTTTTTTTAAAAAGATGAAAGATGTTTAATAATCACTTGTAGGATTTCAAATTTGGGAGAGAGAATGGATTTAATATGACTGTAGGAACAGCAGTGTCACTTTTAAGGAAAGGTTGAAAATGAAAAATTTAGTTCATTTCATGAAAATTAAGATACTTAAAAACAGTTTTCTGAAATCAAATCTTCAAACTCCTTTAACAATTATATGTTTGTATTCTATTTTGCAAATCATAGCTTATAATTTTGAAATTTCAAGTGATACTTGGAAACAAAGCTTACTTCATTTAATAAGTCTTTTAATTATTTCTGAGGAAGAGACACATAAAATTACTGCTATAATGTCTCATTCATCCTGCAATTTTAATGAGAAAATCATCTTGCTGTGTAGAGGCTTATTACGTTAGAAAAGAAAAAAAGACCACATATTTTTTTTTAGTTGATATGGTCTACAGTATTTTATTGATAAATGATCTAATGGAAAAGAAAACTTGAATTTTCTAGTACATTGTCCCATGGTGTTTTATTTTGAAATTTAATTTTTTGATTGTCAGATCAAAGTCTTTGCAGGAGGCAAATGCTGTTTTGCTTATTGGATATACTGAGTATCAGCAAACTCAATGATAGTGCATCTGTCCCCCGAAACTCCTCTTATTCTTCTGCCTTGAGAAACACTACTGCTTTGCTGATACAGCCCACGAAGATGGATCTGTCCTGAGGCCCAGCCAGAGGACTAAAATGCAGACTAGAGCTTTAGAAGGATGTGTAATATGTGTGATTAAATGTATTTTAGAATTAGATGAAAGCATTGTTGATCAATATAAATAACTGGAGAAAATTTATGGGAATGATGAGAGGAACTAGCATATGGGAAGAGAAAAATCATCAGAAGCTACTAGTAATGAGCTCTTGAAGTCTCATGGTAACACTCCCTCAGAACCTCCCCATTCCTGAACCTTCACTGGGTTTCATGTCTATATTAAGAAATTAAAGTGAAAAAGCTTGTTGTATTAAGAGAATCTACTTACATTTCGGTCTCTTGTCAGAGTGACACAGTCATATTCGTGTTCTATCCACCTCCCAACAGTCTGATTTCCAACAATGAAGTGCCAAGCACAGGCACGTACGAGTGAAGGTTTAAGTTTTGCTTTTTTCTTTTGACTTGCTTTTCAAAAGTAAGCTCACCTAGTAATTTTGTAGTAGTGTTTGAGTAAAAGGGACAGATCTAATAAATAAGAAAAACAGGAACAAAATCAAAATGCAGGTCTGTATTTCAGTTCCATCTCAGGGTGAAGGTGTAATGTTTTTTCAGTAATGTACAGAAATGTTCTGAAGGAAATGTCATCCTCCCTGGCTCCTTTGATTGACCACGCAGTGCCTTAGCCCATCTCTATGGTCAAAAGCAAGGGAAGTCCAGGAGCTCCACTATGAACAAGGAAGCAGCACTCAGAAGACTGCTCCTGGGTTTCAATGATGTTACATGAAGGATGCATAGCTAAGAGAAGAGAGTTAAAAGAGGGAGACAACTTAGGACAGTAGGGTACTATAGACAAGGAGGTATTGCGTTCTGAGCGAAGGTGTTTGGAGAAAAATGGTCATCAAATTATAATTGATACATATTGTAGAGGTAGAATGAATTGAATTTGACTTCAACACATTGGATGAGAGAAGTAGGGGAAAAGGATATTTGTTCTTATGTTTCAGGATCTTTCCCAGTGAATTCTTGTCATTGCAGTACATTGAAACATGCTCTTCATGTTTTTGTTTAGCAGTTTTGTAGTTTTAGGTCTTATATTGAAACTTTTGAGTTGATATTTATAGCTGGTAAGAGAGATCTGTACTCATTCTGCTGGATGTAGACATTCAAATTTAATGCAAAGACTGCCTTTCTTCAGTGTGTTTTTAGCATCTTCATCAAAACTCAGGTGTAGATACCTGAGTTTATTTCTAGGATCCTTGTTCAGTTCCACTGGTCAGTGTGCTCATTTATGCCCAAACCATGCTCATTGCAGATACAAGCTTGAGAGCTCTTGGTCTGTAGATGGTGATAGGTAGTTACATGATTTCCTGCAGATTATGGACAACATTTAAAAGTGCTCTTCTTGTCAGAGGTTGCCAAAAGCTTAGTTGTACTGGGTGAAGAAATGTTCATAATCTGAGAAAATAGAGAAAACCATCTCCAGAAAGTTGATGATAAAGGGGAACAGAGAAACAAAGTGTAGATTGAAGGAGGCTAATGAGCCAAGGCACGGTGTTTTACATATTTTTTACAGAAGAGAATTATAGGTCACATTTGAAATTTACGATCCTGATGCTGCAGAAAGACACTGATCCAGTGTCCGCAGTGGCAGATTGTCTGGGCACAGTCTCAGAATATCCTTTGTCCCCAGGTGTGTGCTCCAGAAAGTGAGTGTTGCTGTTGTGGCTCAGAACACTGTCTTCTCAACAGTACAGTCCTGGAGTAGGTTTGAGTTACTCCTAGCATTCCTTCTAACATTGAATATTTGACTAATTTATTCTGTTTTCAACCATATGCGATTGAACAGCGATGAAGGCAGGAGATGTATCCTGAGGCTGTTTATGCTCATACGAAATGTGGAAAATTTGAAGATGAATCTAAAAGATACTTAAGTCTGTTTTCTCCAAGGGAATATTTTTATGGTTCATTTATGAAGTCATCTGTACTGTTTTATGTGAGAAAACTGGTATCATTGGTTCTTCATATTACTATAACTTTTTTGAAGTTTAAGACTACAGTGTTTCACATTGGCTTTATTGCTTTAATCTCACTTTTAGTGCTTTCGCCAGCTAACTCTTAAAGAGTCTGGGGCAGTAGGGAAGATTAAATATGAGAAATTCTTTAAGAGTAACAAGATATTGAAAACATACCCATTTTAGACAATGCATAGCCACCACATAGTTGTATTATACTATGATACTAGACATCAGACGAAACTTCTAGTAAAGAAATATGTAGCAGCCACATTAGAAACAATTGTAGCCAGTATTATTTATACTTAAATACCTTTTACGTTGTTTTTGATACAGTGAAATTAGCTAAATGATACTTGTCAAGATATTTTTTCTTTTTCAGAAAAATCCTATTTCTAAAAACCTAAATTTAGTGTTTTCTTATTCTTCTCAAGTGCAAAACTAGATGTGGACCACCTACTCTGCAAATACTAAACGAGTTTAAATACTCAATCAGTGTTTAGTCCCAGAATGTGAAAGAGAAGCTAACTGGAGTAAAAGCTTGAGAAAACTGTGTTGCCTTGTCTTAGTTGTGCTCAAGTAATTTATGCAAAGGGAAACAACTTCAAGGTTGTTTTCTTCAATGACTGGAAGTAAACATAGACCTGTAGAATAATATGGGGCTGGGCGAGGGCAAGAGCTGATTGATGGGTACGCTAAATACTAGTATATCAATATGAACCCATATGTTCATTATGTCCATTGTCTCCATCAATGTTACTTTGCCTTATTTAATGGACTCAGTGTGGTGTTTTCCTAATCCCCCTGACTTGCTTTGGTTTAGAAAATGATGCTTGTAACATCAGAGTTGTAGGATTTGGAAAAAAAATCGCACGACATAACAAGTTTAAACTTGCTGGGCATAGCCTTTTATTCTGCTACCCAGCTTCTTTCATGTTTTATACAAAAAGAAAAGGTTCTAAAAAGATCTTAACATAACTTGTTTTTCTGCCCATTAGTTGATTTAGTACTGTAATAAATAAAACATAGAATCATAATCTACTAATTGTACAGCTGAGGAAACTGAGGCCTGGAGGAGGGATGTCCCCTGGCCATGACCAAATCGATCTGTTACAGGCCCCTAAGACTGTGATTGTAATTCTAACCCTCCAGTCTTTAGTCAAATTCATAAGATCAAGCCAATTATACCCTTATACCACCTGCAGCTTTTTGTAAGTGGTTGCAGCTCTAATATTATTTTGTTTCCTGTTTATATCTGTAATACCTGTTCCTAACTAACCATACAGAAAGTAGCCTATCAGACTTTTGTATATTGATGCTTATTGCATATTACCACCTGTGTTACTATGCAGTGCAATGTCAACATTTGCCCAGGGTTGTACTTATGTACTAAAAGATCTGTTGTTGCTATCAATAGTTTGGTGTTGGAGACTGTATTTTACAAAATAAGCTATAAATGTGATTGTTGCTACCACCATTTCTAAGATGCTTCCTCCAGGCTTCCAAATCATGCTCTTTAAAGTTCTACTGGCTGCATTTCTGTCAGTAATGTATGAGATTCTTTTCTTCTAGTCAAACAACGCAGGATATCCAGAGTGGCTCTGGTTAATTCTATTATTTATTATTTTCTTTGCTACTGACTATAAATTAATAACTTTATTTGCATTTTTTCCTTTCAGGTATCTCCCAAAAGTGCCTGTTTCTGTTGATCATCCTGTATTTTCTAGTTGTGATTTTTAACTGCTCTTATTGTGCTTGAAAAACTCATTCGAAGGTGTATTTTGGTCATGTGTGAAGCCGAAAGACAATATTAAAAGAAATCATCAAGATTAACTCTGTTTAACAGATTCCTGATTCATCCTCCCTTTCAAATTCAACTTTGTAGTTACTGAATTTTTAATTTTGTTTTCCTCTTTGTGTGTGTGTTTTGTTATGTTAATCATTCCTATGCAAATGTGGTCAGAGGGACTTTAATTATTCTCACTTCACTGGAAAGCCCTGGGTCAGTCTGCACATGCTCTTTTACACCCATCTCTCTGAACTTTTTCTCCTTTTTGCTGCTGCATAATGACGGACATGGCTAAAGAGGACTCAGCTTTCAGTTGTCCAGAATAAGCAGGGGATATCTGTCTGAGTATTAATGTGATGGAAAAATTTTAAACTGTTACATAGTGTGTTAGCTCGTTTGTGACAGATTATGCATCTCACGGCCATTAGGAGCAGAATATTTGTCAGAACATTCTGTCTATTGTTTAAAAGCATTGATAGCACATCATAATATTTACACAAGGCGTGAAAGTGTTGCATTATGCATATTTGATATCTATACTATATTCCTTAGACTGATGCCATTTAGCTGAATTCAGAAAATATTGCCAGGATCATTGTTTGAAATGAGATAATCACATGGCTTCTGGATCTCTATTTTCCCCACGTTCTTCCCTCTGTCATAATGTCCTATGTTCGAATATTATTACTTATCAGAACATATGCTCAATGAAAAATTAATAGCATGGCGATGTAATGCAATGGTGCAGGACTCTCCATTCTGACTAGGATAAGATATATGCCTATTTTTGCCAATTGGCCATTATCTTTTGTCTTATATAACCACGATGAGTGCATGTTGGGAAAATGAAGTGATACTTCCTGTTAATGTTGACAATTAGTAGTGACAATGCTGAGCCCACGTGCTTCCCGAGGGAAGGGGCAGAGAAGAATGGAACAAGAAGGAGAAAGGGGAAAATAAAAAGAAGGCGCGTAGGAGGCGAGGGAGAAGACCAAAAATATGAATTGCTGTGTGGGTGGCCTGCATGTATGTGACACAGATGCATAATCCTGGAAGCCTGAATTTTCTATATCATCATTTCAGAACATTACCAATTAGTGCAGTGCTGTGACAAATACCAACTCGGGGTTTGTCTCATGTCACCTCGCATAAATGTGGGAGCAGGGGGGTGATTTAAGACAAAAATATACTAAAATATTTGTTTTACTTATTTTTCTTTAAATTGTATATTTTATAATAAAGTGGGGAAGTTTTCTGTGAATAGTCTAGATTGTTCGTATTGTTATAAATCTGAAAGAGAGTTAAATTCTTCTCTGTGCGAACAGCAGCAAGGGAAGTTATTCTCTGTAGAGTCTGGCAGCAGTTGCTCACCTGCACAGAGGCCCTCTGGGGCTGAGTCTTGTGTGGGGAACATCCTCCACTGGCAAGCAGGTCTCCTGTTGCCCTAACCCTGCAGCCCAGCCTACAGCCTGTGTCCGCCATGCGCTTCACCCACACACTGCCATCTGTGCTCTGCTGCTAGGATACCCTCTCTCCAGTCCTGTGCCGGGCCACTGTGGAATGTCCTCCTTCTCTCATCTTCTGTGCTTAAGTAATGTCGACTTTTAGGCCCTTGGATGCCACCTCCTCTAAGAACAATGACTGCCAAGCCACTGGACCTTGGATTAGCCCTCCTACTCCATGGACAGGCTGAGCCCTTTATCTCCACCCCCTGCAACATTGTGGGACAGTCCCCGTAGAGTCCCAGATCAGCATTTGGAGTGTCCTGGATTCTGGGGAGTAGATGGTGGTCCTGCATCAGTAATTGTGAGGTAAAGGTGCAATATGAATATTTCAGGAACTGGGAGAAATCAGATGATATCAGGATGTTTTCTGTTGTGGTGAAAAGGCCATAACAGATGTCCAGTAATCACAGCATATGCTGTGGTTTTCGTTAAGTGCCATGGTTACATTCCATGATGTGATCTGTTTGTGTGCCATCTCTCTAGCCGGGGGCTCTTTGGAAGCAGGTCCTGACTAGGCTTATTTTTGTGTCCCAAAGGATCCAGTACTATTTCTAACATCATTTGCACCAAATTGTTTTAATTTTTACTATTCAAAAGATAGTGTGACTCACCTGTGTTAAGGTAAACTAAGGAACCCCTCATTCATGAGTTTTCGTCATTTTTATTTGTGATGGTGTCTGCTCACTATTCTGGCTGTTATTTAGGCAACAAAAACTTTGGCCTCTTTCTGAAGAGGCTGATGAGGTTCTGAGGACATTGTTCTGAGTGAGCATGGCTATCACAGGGGTGGTTTGCTGTGTCTTCCTTTGGGTAGGTTTAAGCGTGGATATATGGACTTGGGGTAAGAGGAGTGGAATTAAGGGTGTTTCTGCTCACTCCCAAATGGGTTGGCTTTGAACTTAGAGACCTGAGCTGCTTAGTGCTTATCACTGGTGTTATTTGCTGTCTGAGAAGTGGATGGAGAAACACTGCTCTGAGTGATGTTGGAACTCCTTCCCAGGGGTCTACAGCTGGCTATTTGCATGCAGTGACCTTCATGTTATTCTGGGTCTTCAGGGCTTCTGTTCTCTACTCACGTAAGCTAAATGGATGAGAGGATGTCCTGTGGGTCTTTTGGGTAAGAAAACCTAACTGGTTTTTTTATTGATCCTTCCTTCCTTCCTTCCTTCCTTCCTTCCTTCCTTCCTTCCTTCCTTCCTTCGTCTATTTCTTCACAAACCATTGTGTCAAGGGCTGGTTTTCAATAGACTGCTGCGAGTGAGCTGCCCTGCGACTTGTGAGGGTTTCTTGACATCACCACTGACACAGTATAACGTGTGGGTACTTCTGAGTCTTCTCTGTCCCCACCTCTGGTGGTGGGATGTGGATGCCCTGTCCCTTTAGGAGAGCATAAGGAGGACTAAGCAGGGTATCATGGACGGAGAGCCTGTGGATGTTAGTTCTTTCTCTTGCCTTTCCTTCTTTCCTTATAAAAGAGCCATAGGGAGAAGGAGGCCAAGTGGTCATTGATCCCAAAGACAGCTGTTGGCTCCTTGTGAGCATCAGCAAGATTTGAGCCCTAGAGTGGCGAACAGTTTTTAAAAGAGAAAGCCATTTTTACATTTGGAAACTATTTACTATTTTCATGAGTATTGACAGTCAAAAGCTTTCATTTTTGTGAAGGATTAAGCTTGTCCCTTGTTTAAAAAAAGCAGTATTTTAAAGGCTGAAGCAATAAAAACACTGCATTTCCTTAAGAGACAGAAGCTCTTAAGGAAAATGGAGAAATTTAAATGGAAGCATGTGCCAAAACCACTGAAATAAGTACAGTGATTTCAGCTATGTAATTTTGATGAGTTGGGATACTCTGGCCTATCAATATTGGTTCTTTTAAAAATTAAGTTATGTTTTAAAGAGCAAAAGCATGTGATTATCTTTTTATGGCAAAATTAATACCTAAAATGTGAAACTGCATTTTATTTTCTTTATATTATATATACACCCATTTTACATCACTGTAAAATCTTAGGGCACTAGTCTCCTGGATTAGAAATTTTCTATTGCTGCAATTGCTTTTAATCTAATTTAAGCATAAATTTTCCAACATCTCTGAGATATTTTTTCTTTAGGTACTATATTCATAGAACTATATGTCCAGATCACTGACATGACATATTATTGTATTAATTAAAATGAAAACTTACTGTTTGAGAAACATTTTTGGGGACTAGGGTTATAGTTCAGTAGAACAACACCTACCTGGCAAGCACAAGGTCTTGAGGTCAATTCTTAGAACAAAAAAGAGAAAAGAAAGAAGTATTGGCAAGTTTGAGCATGGAGCCACTCAACAGCCGAACTATCCCTGGATATCATTAGAAGAAATAGAAGAAACATTTTTTCCCTAAAGAGAGGTTGGGACATTTTGTAAAAGTATTTAAGTTCCTAATGAGACCGCGTAGACCTCTTAGGTTTCTCTCTTTGGGAGTCCTAACACAATCTGAAGAAATAAGTTCTTAATTACTAAAAAGATTCATATGTGCTGATGTGAGCTAAATTTCATTTATGCTTCTAACTACTAGTAGACATGAAGAAAATTGAATATAACTATGCTTACACTTCAAAGAATTGGTTTCAGATTTAATAAATGAAGCTTCATTCATGAGGTAAAGTTACTCATATTGTTAATTTATTGTCTCTACATAACACGGAGATGCCTGTGCGTCCATTTTAGTCAGAAGCTGCTGCATGGGAAGTTCAAAATTTTTATTAAACAAAGTAATAGGAACTTGATAGTGGTTGTTGTATTGCTTAATGCTGTCTTCAAATTGGTAGCTTAGCAGATATAAACCTGAAAAATTGGAAAAGAAAAAAGTTATAAGAATGACAAAGAAGAAGAAAAAAAGGACAGAAGAAATAAAAGAAAAAGATACATTCATGTATATATGCAGGATAGTTTGGATAATTGTGCTACTGATTTCTGCTGGTCTATAGAAAACAGCAGTTAATGGTCATATAATATAGATGAATTCCTCGGGGAGCGATGTGAATGCTCAGGTTTTTCCTAAGACTGGAGGCAGTGCCATGTTTTTGTTTTTTTGTGTGGTTTGGTGTGGAGTTTATGTATTTAGGTATTTATTTATTTATTTTTATTGAGCTTGTGTTTAAGCCCTGTGCTTGCTAGGCAAGCTTTCCCACAAGCCAGTGCCCCGCCTTCCTGCCTCTGTACTGCAGCCCACATCTCATGCACAGGGAAACTGCTAGCTTCCATTCCTATGCACATCAACAAGGGGATCATTTGTCAAGTCCACACTCTGTCTCGCTTGTCTTGCCCTGTCAGCTCTTTCCTTCCTCTGCTGTAGCTTTGTAATTTGTTCACAGAAATCTCCAAAGCTGAATATATTAACTTACTAATCTTGCATCTCTAATAAATACTAACAATTGAGTGAAAAATTGGGTGATCTTGGAAAAAAAATGTTAAATCAATGCAATCCTTTAAATATGAATAATTCTGTTGCAAAATAACCCTATTTCTTGTTTTAAAATGGTTTGCCAAAACAAAGATGCTATTCTGACTTTGTTCTTTTTAAAAATAGTTTCATTTAATAGATGGATTTGTTTTGATATTTTAATGTAATACTCTGACAAATATTATGCAGAAATTCCAAATTAAAACCAAACCAACTTCACTCTTTTATACTGTTTTTCTTTTTTCCTCTTTGCTCTGATGAAAAAGACAGTTCTCCTTGAACAAATTATTGTTGCACTAAGACAAAGATCATATTTTTAGAACACTTTCTGCCACTATTGAGAACATCTAGGACTGTTCAGGAATATACATTGAAGAAAAGAAAATGAGGGTCAGCCAAATGGTTCAGTGGATTAAAGCACCTGCAAGCAGGCGCAGGGTCCTGGGGTAAGATCCCCCAGCCTGATGTGCTGGCCCTACCCCCACTCCCAGGGTGTGCTGAGACAGCAGTTGAGACTGGGCGTGGTGGCACGCATGCCTGTAATTCCAGCTCTTGGGAGGCTGCAAACAGGCGGATCAGTCCGAGTCTGATCTAGTAGTGAGACCTGGAACATATTGTAGACCCTTCCCTAAAATACAATAAATAAATAAATAGAAAAATCAATAAATAGAAAAGAAAACAAAAGGATAAGGGAGAAAATCAAAGAAAAGGAAAAAAAAGAGAAGATAAAAAGGAATGAAAAGAAAGATGAATATAGGAGCAGACTGCAGGGGAGGTAAAAGAAAAGTGTGTTGCTCCTAAAGGGCCTCATTTTATATACACAATAAAGCTAAACTGGTTCCTAAACTCAGCAAACCTAAATGACTTCTTTAATATTATTTTTTTTATTTCCAAAAATTGTACTGCATAAATTGAGTAGCTAAGAGGAAAATGGCATTTTCAGCCATTAAAATATTGTTTACCAATTATTTCCTGTTATATCATCTGTATCCCTTTGACTTTAGCAGTAGGATGCGACGGCAACATCAAATAGAGATTAACATGTTAGTCATTTGCCTTTGTTTGGAGCTTTCTGAAAAGCCATCTTATAAAATTATATCATGAGATATAATGGGAGTTTTGAAACTTTCACAGTCCTTTTGGTGTACCTTATTGTGCCTGGTGCCTCCACAGATTTTCCTCTCACACTTAAAAGCATCCTTTATTATGTGAAAGGAGGAAAATTATGATGAAAATGACTTCAAATTAACCCCCAAATCATGTTTACGGTTGCAGATTTGTTGTCATCATCTTTGTGTCTGTAGAAGGTTTGTTGTGCCGCAGACCTCCTTACCTCCAGCTTAAATCACCTGAAGTTTCTTTGGAAAACCGGATTGCCTTCCTGGTGCCTATGGGGGCGTCCTGTTCCTCTTCTATTTCTCTCACCTATGGGTTCCTGAGTTACTCCACTACATGCAATCCTAGTAGCTTTCTCTCAGCCCACTGTCTGAACTATGGGGGCCGAGCACATTAAATGTGGTGGACAAGTATCATTTATTCTTTATTTAAAATAAATCATTGGGCTGGACTGGGAAGCTTTCCCTGTGACCTCCAGCCCAGCAAAGAGAAAAGCACCTCTTTAACTGAGGGACCGTGCAGTGTTTCTCCATGAAAGGCACTCTTCATCCTCAGCAGGATGTGTGCATGCCCACTTACAGGCTGCTCCTGGAGCACTGTCCTGCTACCTTTAGGTCTAGGCTGTGAAATCCGGAAGGCAGGAGGGACCACCTGGACCATCTTACCCAGCAAGGCACCTGGCAGTTCCCCTTACAGGGATCAGCTTCCATAAAGACACATTCTCTGGACCTTCCTCCCTCAAGGTCCTCATGAGGCATTCCAGAGAACTGAAATGTTCATTTCAAACCTGTGCTCCCAGGGTACATTTGAGCATCCATTGATTTTTAGGGTACCAGAACAGTAGCCCTTCTTGTAAGTGAGCCCAAGGTCTCACAGTTTTCTCCAGCTGGATAATTTCTGCTCCCTATGTATGCAAGTTTAGGTCACAGCATTATCCTGCGCAACATATCACACACAGATACGCATGGGGCATGCGTGTGACAGTTTGGTTGTCTGCTCCTTAAACCCATTGCAGTTCTCCAAGCTGGAGCAAGAGGGAGCAATACTAGATTCACTAGAAGTGCTCCCCCTAGGGGAGCTATACAGATTTACCTGGGGGTCAGGATGAGTGCTGGATATAGATGTACCTGTTGCTCTCTATGCTTTTATGGTGCAAATTATATTGATAGTGCTATATATAAGGAGCCAGCATGGCATCCTACTTTTTAGCAACAGCAGCCTAGAATCATTGTATATTCTTTTCTCTCAATTCAAATCCCCCAAAAGAATTTACTGTGCTTAATCTTCAGTAAATGGGCAGGACTGGAAGCCTGTTATGTTTTGAGCTTGTGGTAGAAATTTACTCTGCAAATTATGCTGAACATTAAGTTTATTATCTTTATAGAGTCAAAAATGGACAGAGAACAAGGAACTCATCAAATGTATGAACTAGATACATTTAAACCTAAGTCGGCAGAGTTCATCAAGTGAGTCCCCAATTCCTGACAGTTTTCTGCACTCAATAGATGTTACCAGGGAGGGTCAGCCAGTGTATAATATTAACAAAGAAAATAAAAATGCAAAACCAAATTCTCAAGGTCAGAAAACCTCGGTTGAACCTTAAATTCAGTTGATTTCAAATGTGAAGAACACAGTTTCTGAACCAAAGCTCCCAGGCCAACTTCACAGCCACATTTTCCCTCTAAAACCCATGAAGATGACAACAGAAGCTTGACGTTGACAACTAGCATGGCCTTGTTTTCCTTAAGCGTGGTAGTGTCCATCATGTTATATCTGAAGGTTTGACATGATGCTATCAACAGCAATAAAATAGGCCTGTGACACTCAAGGAGTACTCTTCCATCGCCACCAACTCAGCCAGAGCACTGCTTCCTCTAGAGACTTGAGGGACCATTCTGTCAGCATGGTGTGTGCATTTTGGGACTAGACTTAGTTTTTGGAAGAGCTGAGATACACATGTGTCAGGTGGGAGGTGTTGCTTGATATTCTGGTAACTTTTGAGATTCACCATCACAGACAGAGTATGTAGTACAGGGATCAAGAAGAGATGGAGAACACTTGGACATGTTGCTTTCTGGTTTTGAAGCAGGATTCTTTGCTTAATTACTGATGATGATAATCCTAAGATGCTGAATCTGTTGTAAGGATTCAGTGACATAACTAGAGACTGTAGTAATTGGTAAGTTTTGGTATAAGATTGTCAGTATGCAGCTTCCAAATTTTACCATTCTGGGGTCAGAATCAGAGAGATGGATGGACATGACAACCTCGCTCCTAGCATTGTTAATAATAAAGTTGGGGCATTTTTCCTGTGCACATAGACAGACATGGCCATCTTTTTTATGCTCAAAGTAACTTGGAAGGACATATGGTTTTGTCTTCACTAAACTACCTCATGGCAGTGCAGCAAGGCTCTTTTGTGTGTGCAGACCCCTGCTTATCTTCCCTCACTCCTCTTCCACGAGCCACACATGTCAGAAAACAGCTCCAAGGCCAGGCACACTGCGTTGCTGCTTCCTTTGTCTCTCCCAAGGCTGCAAGGCAAATGCGTGATGTGTTCATTCTTTTAAAAACTCATCGAGTGCTGAGTGAATGCCAGGCGTAAGAAATGTGAGCTTGGAAAGGGGAGAGCAATGCTATTATCTAATTTCATGTTTTCAAAAGATCACTCTGGTTGCTTTGTGGCAAATGTGAAGGGGTTTTAAGAAAGGGTCCAGATGCATGGGGACAAATGAAAACGTGATTGATTAGTTAGAGAGGGATTATAATGATCCAAGAAAGAGAGTTTAAATATTATTTGAAGAGAGGAGTGACAGGTCCTGGTGGTCAATTCCATGTGCATGGGAGCCAGGGAAGGGGAAGGGAGACTTCCTGATTTCTGGGCTGGCAGTCCTATTTTTATTTAGGAACATGGAAGAAATGTAGGTTTATAAGTCGTGGATGTGGAAATATGTTTGGGATTCATTGGAAATATAAAATGGAGGGGCTGGGGAGATGGCTCAGTGGAATAAGCGCTTCCCTGGCAAGTACAAGGGTCTGAGTTCAATCCCTGGTTCCGGGGGAAAAAAAAAAAGGAGGCCAGTGGTATAGTTCAGCAGACTAAGTGCTTGCTTAGGTAAGCGCAGGGCCTAGGGTTCGATCCCAGGCTCTGCATGCCGCACCGGCCCCACCCCCAGGTGCACTGAGCTGGTGATGGAGTTTGGGCATGCCTGTGATCCCAGCACTTGGGAGGCAGAAATCAGGAGGATCAGTATGAGTCTGGGCTGCATAGTGAGACCCTGCACAAAAAAAAAAGAGAAAGAAAGAAAATAAAATGTAAAGGGGGGAAATCAAGTAGGCAGAAGACTGTAGAAGCCTTGATCACAGGAAACACTTAGGAAAAGATGAACAGCGGGGATTTCAACGCAGTGATATTTGATCACATATTTGATAATATATGGGATAGGGAGAGGAAATATTCCGGGGCTGAGCCCTAAGATTTTGTGGGTATGGTAAAGTGAAAGAGGGGCAGATAGGAAAAGGAGACTAAAGAGACTTGGAACGAGCTGGGAGGCCAGTCACAGGGGAGAAACGAGGCTGCCCCATTGTAGAAGCCGCACGGTGGGTGGTTACCCTGAAGCTGCTTAGAGGCTGAGACACGAGTGTGCATGAGTCTCCTGGATCAGGAAAAATGGGGCTGCTGGTGACTTTTGCAAGTAAAAATGCCATGCAGGGTAGCTAGGGCAGAAACCAGGCTGCAGAGGTCTGAGCTGCCTGTGGGACGTGAGCACGAGCTGACATCTTCTCTTGGGAATTTTACCTGAGAAGGGCAACAGAAGTGAAGTAACCAGTGGTTTGGACAGAACAGGGGACATTTCATTTTACTTAAAAATTAATTCCTCAGATCAGCATTTATTAAACAAATTTGTTAACCAGTAGTGGCTTTAAAATACTTTTATTGGGTTGTGGTCGTCCTTTAAAACATTAATTACTTAACACAGGAGGGTTGCAAGTTTGAGTCCAACCTGACTCAATTTAGTGACTGAGACCTTGTCTCTAAATAAGATAAAGCAAAGGCCTGACTATGTAGCTCAGGGTGAAAGCCCTGGCTAGTCCTCAGGACTGCACGGAGTAGTGTGTGTGTGTGTGTGTGTGTGTGTGTGTGTATGTGTGCATGCACATGGGTGTATATGTCTGTGTTTACGCATGCATGCACATGTGTGTGCGTGTGTGTGAGATAAAGAACATGCCATGTGGTATAGGCAAGCATTTTCTAGATATATTAGTATGAAATACGTAGTTTCTTACCTATATACTCAGGCTGCCATAGGGTTATAAATGTATTTCTTTGTATGGATTCCAGTTTTAAAAGTTTGAAAGCTGCCGTAGTCGAAAAGGCTTGAATGCTGACAGGGGCGAGAAACCGCTCTCTGGTGACACCGAGGCAGGGAGACCCATGACTATGAAGTTCCAGAGCATGAGTGAGATGCTCTTCATGGAAATGCTCCTTCTTTTATTCTTTTCCATTTATTATGTGGCTCCCACAGACCTGTACAGACAGGAAGGAATTGCCTTTCCTGCGGGTGTGTGGTGGGGGTGACATTTTCAGCCCACAGCGGTGTGCCCTAGCAGAAACTGTGTTGTGGTCCTCTGCGTCACTCACCCCAATTCATAGTTCAAGTCCTCAACACAAGGAACTCGAAAGGTGACTGTGGGTGAGATGGGTCTTGATAGAACTAATTGTGTTAAAGTGAGGTCCTGTGGTGAACCCTCATCTAGGGTAACTGGAAGCCTCAGAAGGAGAGGCAATATGGACAGGAACTCACCCAGAAGAAAGACCTTGTGAAGAAAAGGAAAAAGCCTGAGATCCTCAGGCCTCCTTACAGACCTGTGACCGCTCTTTCCCTCACTACCTTCAGGAGGCACTGACCTGTGGAGATCCTGACCTCGGCTGGCCCTCTGTCCTCTGGATGCTGAGAGGACAGGCACATGGGGGTTCAGCTCCCCTCTTTCAGTTGGGAAGTCAGTCACCCCTCAGGCCAGTTGCCACATCAGTCTCCTTTTGCTGTCCCCATGCTCTGAGGTGCGGTGCTCTGGCCAGCATCCTGATTGTGGTGGGGAGGATGCCGTGGAGAGAGGAGAGTCACTGAACTAATGCCTGGAGTCAGAATAGCTGGGAGTGGAGAATAAGGCTTCTAAATCCTTGCCCAGGGTTCTTTCCTTGGCAGAAGACCTGATAATAGGCCTTTTAGTCACCCTGCACCCATGCTGATGGTTAGGACTGTATGCTGGGCTATTTATTATCACCAAAAGCTACGTTTATCTGCAAATATTAATTCTGAGATTTTATGAAATAAGAATTAAAACATTAAAAAATCATATTAAAAATTAAAACACTAATCCCAGAGATGACATTTATTAATATTTAGAAAATATAACAATGTAGCTCATGTAATTGTATAGTTTAAGGAACATTTGAGAGTTTAGTCTCTCATGATAAAACCTGACGGATGCAAGATAAAACATCCTGGTAATTTTTCAGGCTTCCTTACGAGTTAGGACATTTCTTATAGCAAGCACTAGGCAAGGTGTCGATAAAGTAATAGTTACTTGATATTTGGGTTCCTGATATAGACAACTTAAGAAATCCTAGTAGAGTTGCTCTCTATTTTTCTGCAGTGCTGTATAAGTTATTTTAAAGAGATCTCAAAGAATTCCTGCATTTACGAAGGAAATGTCCGTGCATGCGCTGCTTGTGATTAATGTTTCACTATAGTGCATGTGTCACCTCATGACACCATCACAAAGCTTTCACAGGGCCCGAAACTAAAGATCAAACTTTGGTGCTGTGAGTTGTGTCGTAGTTATTTATCGCTAAATAAATTCTCAGTTTGCCCTCTGACATAATTATGGCTTTAATCATGTTTCCCTAACATTCTAAAATTAACCAAATTTATTGATTTGCACTACCTATTAAAGATAATATACCTGATTCATGCCATGAGTTTTGTTTTTCTGATAATGTAAGATATTAACTCATCAGCATTTTCTTTGTTTTTTATTTGTAGAGAAGTAGTGATGTTTTTCTTTCTGCATATGGATAACCAGTTCTGCACAGTCAGCCAATCTTTCGCTCACAAGCTTATGATGTGTTGTGTCTTAAACTCTCTCAGATAAATGTGTTTATTTGATGACATTTATTTTGTTACTTCAGCTTTTTTTTTCTATCATTTTTTCTATATGTATTGCTCATGGCTATAGCTTCTTTTTTCCGTTGAAGTACTAGGAATTCACCTAAGGCCTTATCAGCAGGCTACAAGGCCAGTCTTTTAAAAAATTGTTAATTTTGAGACAGGGTCTCACTAAATCACAGTGTTGACCAGGGCTGAGAAGCACCTGCGATCCTCCTGCCAAGGCCTTCCAGAATGGTGTGATTGTGGGTATGTGCCACCAGGCCTGGCGATTGTAGCATTTTAGTAAAGTCTGAAATTAGTTGAACCAAGTTCTCTCTTCTTTTCTTTCACAATTGCTTTGACGGACTGACTCTTAAGTTATTCCTATGTATTTTAGCATGAAGCTACCTTGGTCTTTGGTTTGATTGTAATTGCTTAGGCTTCATATATTATTTTATAAAGGTTCTTAGGCATTTTTAGATGGTATATAAAATATGGTATATTTTATTTATTTGTCTTTATGACAGTTTCATCGTTTTAATCTAATAAGTTATGTATCTTAGTACATTTTGGTAAAATGTAGTGTTTCATTCCATGTTTGCAGAGGTAATCAGGAGCCCAACAGAGAATGTCGCTAAAATATAATTTGGTAAGTCAGGAAAGGACATTTCATTTTCACCCTAGTGAAAGATATCAGTCCAAGAGGCGTGAATGTGGAAAGGGCTCCTGAGATGAGGAGAGACTCTGTAAACTGTGGTTATCTAGAAACTCCTTTTAATGAAAAGTTAATTTATTTAAATATTAATAGGCAATGAAATATATATATGAAAATAAAAATCACTGAGGGTGAAAAATATCAATTGTCTACCCCAGTGGAAGGCAGTTGTTCAGTGGCTAATGGGGAAGAGGATGTTTAACTAAGGAGGGGGTCACAGATACTGGCACAGAGCAACTCAAGATCATGGGAATGTGTGCATTTGCCCTGTTTTAGTCACTGCTCATTGCCAAAAAACAAAACAAAACAAAAACACCTATCACCTGAAACTTAAAGGAAGAAAGGTTTTGTTTGGTTCATGGTTTTGTGGAATTCAGTCCATGGTTGCCTGGCTCTAAGGCATGAACAGCATGGTGGAACAAAACTGCTCGCTTCCCTGCTTCAGGGATGTGGAGTGAAAGGATGACTTTGAAGGAGGGATCTGAGGTTGGGGGCTGACTGAAAGAGGTGAGTCCCTGTGGGGCTGCTTGAGAGAGCACACATCCCTCCCAGAGCCCATGTCCCTCCCTCCTCAGGGTACACTTCCCTCCTCAGGGCCGTGAGGAGGGAAGTGTGCCCTGAGGAGGGATGTGTGCCTGCAAGAGGGATGTGTGCCCTCTCAAGCAGTCCTGCAGGGTCTCAACTCTTCCAGTCACTAACCACCTCCTCACAAAACACTGGGCTCTGAACTCATCAAGGGGTCAATCCACTGAGAAGCAGAGCATCCTCTTGACTCAATCATCTCCTCACAGCCACACCCCGGATATGGAAAGCTTTGGGGACATCTTCCAGATTTAAATATAACACACCTCATACACAGACCCACACTTTGCTCAGACTCCCATTGTCTTTGTTCTGGGTTGGGCTTTCCTAGGCTTTACTTAGATACCCATTTTCCTTAATACCTATGGAGAACAACATTTGAATAGAAGAAAAGAAATTGGTAGTGATGTTAAAGATAATTTCACTGGTCTGACATCCTCAGGAATAATACAGTGCTATACTGGCTGTGGCATTTGGCAAGTCCGAATCGATGGCTTTAATATAGTCTTTAAGCCAGAACCCAACACAAAGCATGTGCTTCTGATACTTTTTTTAAACATACAGGCCTGCACAAAGGGTTCATTTTTGCCAGTTCCACAGGGCAAAGCTGCAGTCTGCCTTTTTCCCATTCCTTTTCAACTATGAAATTGATTTTATAATTTCACCACAGATGCCTTAGGTGAGCTGCCACTCCCAGCTAAGAATGTAGATGTTGCAAATAGGCATTTTTTTCCAAAGAGCGTTAATAGTTTGCCTTTACCCACCGATGCGTCTTGGATAGAAGGTGGCAATAAAATGTTAATATGTATTTAGTTACATGGGAAAAAGGAATATAGAAATCTCTGAGGTGAAAATGAGATTCGTAATTGCTTGTAAAAGCATAAGAAGTGAAGATGCAGCGTGACAAGTCTCTACAAGCCAGGGGTCCCTGATCACTTGGGCTTGGTGCAGTGTGTGACAGCCCTGCATGGAAGACAGGCTTCTGTCTTGCCTTCTCTCACAGGTGGGTGCAGTGTTCTGCCAGGCTTAGTGATTTCAGGAGGTTGAGTGCATCACCTCTCAGATGTGTGGTGTGCAAACAGAGCGCGGGGGTGCTAGGAAAGTCCAGAAGCTGAGAGGATTCAGGGCTGTTCACCTCTTCATTTGGGGCTTCCCGTCCAAACACCCCTCTTCTTTCAGGCTCGGGCAGATACAATCCTCTTTCTTCCACCCCACCACAATCCTCTTTTAATGTGTGGAGGTCATTTACTTCCATACAGAAGGGAGCATGGCACAGTGGGCAGTGATTAAGAGTGAAGAAATGTGGGCTCTCCTAATAGACACGTAGGAGAAGTTTTTTAAAAAAGGAACTCCATTTTTCTAGGGAACTACTGTAGTTTGAGTAAATGTCCCCAAAAGTCTGTTGTTTTCAAGGCTTGGTCCTTTTCTTTTGCACTCTTGGCAGATTGTTGGAGCCTTAAAGAAGCTGGGCCCTGCTGGAAGCCTACTGGGCAGATTCAGGCTGTGCCTGAAGGGGTGTTGGTACTCTGGCCCTTTCTCTTCCTCATGACCTTTCCCTGCTATAAAGTGAATACCATTATGTTTATACCAGGCATTTCTACCATTAGATACTGTATTCCCACAGACCCACAGCACTGGACTGAAGTCCCCACATCTGTGAGGTAGAATGAGCTTTTCTTCTTTTAGAGTTGACTTGCCTCAGGTGTCATAACAGTAACCACAGGGAGACTCCCACAGTGACAGTGATGTGCATTGACCTTGTGCAGTAGGCAATGGAAAATGGAATGCCCTGGCATCTGCTATGCCTGGAACTACCTCCTTCAGGCTTTGACCTTGTGGAGGACCAAGGACAGTGGCAGCCCCATAAGCCTGGAGGGGCTGAGACCTAGGGCGTAGGAGCAACACCCATAGAAACCCAGTCACACTCCACCTGAGTGAGCCATGTTGTTCTTGGACTCTTCCTTACTTGAGCGAAGGGAAGTCATGATTGATTGGTTTTTACTGTGCCTTGGAGAAGTTGGAATAGGAGCATAGATGTTAGAGATGGAGCAGACTCTGCAGTGCTACAGAAGTGTTGAAAGTGAGGATGCTCTTTTAGAATATTTTGCTGAGTTTACACACCTATAATATTCAAATAATGGAACTTAGCAAAAAAAAGGGGATATAGATGAATGTCCATTTTGTATCTGTGTGTTCATAGTGGTTAGGATAGATATATAGTTACATTCTCTTAATGAATAGAGGGATTTGTTCTAATGGTGTTTGTAAATAGGATATCATGTCTGCATCTTGTACAGCGATTAGCCACTAGGAAGAATGTATGCAATGTGTTAATTATTGAAACTGTCCTACCAATTTGGTCATTGCTATTTGTTTCTCAATAAAATTATGGGGAAAAAAAGCAAAAAAAAAAAAAAAAAAAAAAAAAGGAAGTGAGGATGCTTTTTAGAGTTGAGATTGGGCACATGACAAAGGCATGTGTCCTGTGCTCTTTCAGAATTTTTTTTTAAATTTTATTTATTTATTTGTGTGTGTGTGTGTGTGTGTGTGTGTGTGGCCAGCTCAGCCCACCAGGGGGCGGGGCTGGCTGGCATGTGGTGCTGGGGGATTGAACGCGGTCCCTGTGCTTTGCTGAGCTTGTTCTAAGTTGGTGCTTTAGACCACTGAGCCATCTCACCAGCCCCACTCTTTCAGAATTGAGTGACAGTAATGGAAGGAATCCAGCCTTGTGTTGCTGGTGAGGGATCTTATCCTTGGAGTGGTTGAGCTGCTGGTCAAGGTCATGAACACCTGCAATACAGGGAACTGGTGCTGTTCCGTCTCTGAAGTTAAACTCCAAAATGTGTGTACATAACTACTGTGCTCTGCTGCCTTAAAAATCACTTTCCCACTTCCAGGCCTACTGGGAAAAAGTATGAAAGGCATCTGTGAGAAAGCTTTTTGCAGCATGTTATATGGTTTTAAAAATGAGGAGTATTGTATTAGATGCTGTTTGCTAATATTTTCTATTAATATAAAGGGCATAATCATAAAAATATTAACTTTATTCAGTGTTCAGGCTTTGCAGAGCGTAGTCATGAAGCACCTGGTGGCTCCATCAAGCTGTTGTTCTTCCAGTGTTTGAGCTTGCTGGTCATATATTGCCAAAACAATAGCCTTTAAGCAGGTAGAGTCTGAGAATTGATCTCACCAATCAGAGCAATGGTTGTTAATAGCAAAACATCCCAAGCCATGAGCATAGATGCATATCTGTGAGAGGAGGAGCTTTGCAGGCCCACCTACCTGCCTCACCCAAGCTGAAGGATAGGAGACTCTATCCTGTGATATTTACGGCCCTCTCCTTGCAAGTAAATCCCACTACCCATGAGGCCGCACAAAATAGCTTGGGACCTTAAGACCCTGTAGGACACCCCTCCTGTGAACAATGAAACCTGACAGGAGCAGAGGCTCCTCAACCCCATCTTGTGATTGGTGGGAAACATGTCTTAAGATTTTGAAGAGTTTGGCTTCCAGAGGCAACTGGTTCACACAGTCTATGAGATACTCAGTGTGTGCCCTATGGGTGCCACCCAGTTAATAGTAGAGAAGTACTGGCAGGGAGCCTACTGCCTGTGTGGAGAATGGTGCTGGTGAAAGGGAATTCCCACAGGATAGGAAACTTCTCTACCTCCTGCTCATAGGAGTGGCATGGGCCTTTCCTGTCCCTGGCATTTTTGTTTTTCACCATACACTGTGAAATTCCTGAAGTATAGCCCTTAGGAAAGTGAGGCACTGATATTGACAAATTAAATTTTCTCTGTTTACTTATACTTTTAGTTTATATCCTAATACTGTTAGTAATACTACGTCTCAAAATGTTTCAGTGCCATTTCACAAATTCATCTTTATAAGTCATGTTTCTGTTTTCCCTGTGCAAGGTTAGATTTTAGATTTTTAAAAAATGGCCTTTAAATTTATGAAAATTTTCATAAATATGTTAACTTTATTGTGTTTATTTTCTTAGCTATCTGCTAAGCAATTATATACTTCTAATGTTACCTATGTCATTTATGTAGATTTACTATTCAATTCCTGGATGAAGCACTCTCAGGAGAAGCAGATCTTGTTGGGAAGGACCAGGGAAAAATGTCATTTGAGTAGGAGAAAATGACCAGAGCTCTTTAGGAATTTAGAGATTTGGGTCTGGTAATGTCAGGAGCTACTTCAGATGTGGAATGAGAGGTTCTGTGTTAATTCCAGGAGCAGGGCCTTCCCATTCATGTTTCCCTGCAGAACGGGCAGAGTGCCTGTCCAGTGCGGGTACTGTGTGTGTCCCTTCAACAGAAGGAGAACCGGGTAGGTACCCAGAAGCGCTTACAGTGATAGGTCAGTGGAGGCTGAGATGGAAGAGAAGTGTGTCAAACCCAGATGAGCAAGGGCAGTTGTGGTAGGGTTTCACTTGCAGTATTTCCTGTATGATCTAGACTCATACAAATTAACTGGCCTCACGGGTGGTGGAAACTCACACCTCCCGGATACAGAGCCGGAGTTGTTAAAATCCTGATACAATACCTAACCATAAAAAGTACTATTTATTGAACCCTTCTGGGACAGGCATTGTTCTAGGTACTTTTCCTCTATTATCTCACTTAATCAGTCCTGTGAATCAGACTGTTAAGAGCCCTGTCTATGAAAAAAAAAATAAAAAAAATAAAATTAAAAAAAGAGCCCTGTCTAGGTCCAGAGTAAGAGCAAGAAGATTTGGAGGGTGATTAGAGCATAGGAGTAGTTCTGGTGAACACTTGGGGTGAGGTGTGGCCATTGCGGTGCATAGGTTGCCTGGATGTGGCAGAGAGAACATGCAGCCACTTAGTTCAGGCAGGCAAGACGCTTGTACCATGGGCAGATTATGGCTTCTAGACCAAAGACACAGCAGCGAGAAACCTAATTGTTTTTTGAGTTGGTATTACTGTAGCTCAGGATGGTCTTGAGCTTACTTTTATTTACTTTAGACCTGGACTGAGGACAGATGTGGACTGGAAGAGGGAGCTGAAATTAGAGATCTGAGGCAATAGAGCAACACTGTATTGTGCTGTAAGTTTCTGGAACTCTTAAATCCATGAGAGGCAAAGGGAGGAGTCAGCCTATATTCTATAGATGAGGGTGTTTCTCAAGACCATGGCTGATGTGCTCCATCTTAGAATCTCCTTGAATCAGCACATGAATTGTAGAAATTCATGTCCAGGCAGGGCCAGTGCTGGAGCTCCACAATATGGGTGCAATACAAATGCAAAAGCCCGAGCTTGAGTTCTCTAGAAGCACACCATAATTCATCAGCGAGTCCCGAGGTGAGGCCATCACCAGACTTTGAAGCCAAAGTTACGGAGCATTTTACGTATTTTAGGACATTTTTATGGATCCTCTCAAGAACTTTAATAAGTTGATCATTGATACTTCATCAACAGAGAATTTGAGAATAGTAGCTTGCCAACAATCCTGGGAACAAGTCATGTTTTCACTGTCTGCAGAATGTATGCCGTTAAGCACATAAATTAACTTTTCTGAACCTTAGTTTTCTTATTTGTGAAGTAGGATCATAATACTATCTTCGACAGATACAGATTAAGCAAAAATTCCCTATTTAAAGCCTGGAAAATCTTGGTGCTCATCACTGGCACTTGTGTTCCTTTTGGAGACATTTTTCTATGAACTTGATGCAGGTAAAGTAGATAGCTTGAATGAAACATTTAAGTTTCAGTAACTTGGAATCTTCTCATATCAGTTATCAACGTAAGCAGTATCATTATATTAAACTTAATGGTCATTGTTTTAATGCAGAAATTAAATCTTATAGTCTGATGCACAGACGGACGGATAAGTATTGTTTCTGTACACTGACTGCTTTGCCCAACGGTAAATACTACTGAAGCACAGGGAAGGTGCTCTTTCTGTACGGCTCGCTGAGTTGGCTGTCTGATTGAGATATCACTGGTATAGTACCTCTGAGGTAAGTAAGGTTCCACTTGGAAAATAGAGGCCAAAGAGGTTGAAGTAAGCTTGTCTTCCTGGTGGAGGCTGAAATATATGAAACACATGGCAGGTACATGGCAGTGTTTGCAGGGCTATGTGGACGAAAGAGAGGCACATTAAAGCCAGAGGAAAAAGGATAGAGTTTGTAGTGCTGCATTTGCAGTACTTCCCATATGATATTGAATCAGGATAGTCCTGAATTTTTAAAGGGTGAAAGGCAAATAACCAAACTTATTTTTTAGAAAAGTGATCTGAGATAAGCAAAGGATAAATTACAGGGAGAAAAACACAAGAACATTTTTATGTCTTAACTGAAAGAGATGATGAACAAGACTAGGGAAAGCTGTAAAAAGTGAATGGGGATGTGGGTGGAAGGCCCTTGGGAAGGGAAGCAATTGAATGTTGAGGAATATGGGAATTTAATAGAGACTGACTCACATGTCCAGTGTTGACGTATAAAATAAGAGTGATCTTTAGAATCAAGTAGAAAATGCAAGAGGAAAGCAGCATTTTTGGTGAGAGTCATTTACTGCATATTTATTGATATTTATAAAGATTTTTCGAAGGAGAAAATTTTAATTGGAACACAATTCTAACCTTTTAGAAAACTCCATGTTTATAGAAAAAAAAAGCTATAATGTCTTGGAAAGTGCAAGTTGTGATTTGTATCTGACTGTATCAATTAGAATAGAGCTTGATTTGTGGAGTGCAATGACCTCAACAGACTAAATTGTGAATTTGTGGAACATTTTGTAATTTATAAATCTCTTTCACACAAACTGTTTTGTTTGGGCTTATCATTCTATTCTTCATTAAGATTCCGCAGAGACAATGTGAGCACCCAAAAGTTATTGTGATTTGGAGCTGTGACACTCTCACAGAACCTATATTCTAGGGCTTAGGTGCCAGTTATAATTATTTGAAATAGAAATTCTTAACTTGGCTCTGGGAGAGATTTGAGAATAGGGAGGTATCTATGGTCTCAGTAAATTTATGTAGAATATTTTAGCAAAGACTTTTATCAGATTTTCAAAGATTCATAATTCTTAACTGGTTAAATTGTAGTCTTCAAAACTGAATCTCACTGAAGTTAATTGAGTTGCCCATGGTCCCAAAAATTTAGCAAGAATTGGAGTCTGTGACCATTGGCCTCAAGTGCTCTGCAGTGCCATTATGTCCTCATTATTAATTTCACTGCATCCTGATTCTCCAAAGAATGGTCAAGTTTCCTGAGTTTTTCTTTTTAAATTTCTCAAGAAGATTAGTGTAAATGTCATTTCAAATCATGATGCAGCCATTAATCATATTATAATAATAATATGACCGGATCAACTTTAATTTCTTTTGGCCATGAAAGCTCAAAAATAGACAATCCTGTTAGCACAAAAGTCACTTTCAGAAGGCATTGTTTCCAAATCCCTGTCAGAGGGCTGTGGCAGAGTAGGGGCTCCTGAAGAGTGTGCAGGGGCATTTCTTTGATCCTTGTGGGAGTGGGAGTTGTGTGCTGGTCCTAAAAGACCTGGAAGCCCTGTATCATAGAACTCAGAGTAGTGCCTTCCACACTGTTGATGTCCTGCATTGGGGTCCTTTGGGCTCTATCATGAAGGAGGCTTCTCTTTTGCATCTACTCCCAAGTCACCTTAAGAGTACAACAAGTGAGTGGGCATGAGATGGGCTCTTACAATGTGTATGCAAGACTCTGGGATGGACAGGCATGGGAACTCTATTGAATTTTAGGTCCTTTTCAATGTACACCTGAACTGCTAAAATCAGAATAAAGTCAGCAGACAGAACCTTAAAAGAACAAAGAGACACCCCAAATTATAAAGGGTAAACTGAAATTTCCTCAAATACTCCAGAAATAAAATAGCCTTTTCTCAGAAATTCAGGTAGAGATGTTCTTTGATAAGCTACTTAGCACTTAGCTATTAACAGAAATTAGACATAAATGTTTAGCAGCGATTAGCTTTATAGTTTATAACAGTGGAGTAGCAGAACTCTTACCATAATACACCTTAATAGTCCCTGTGGCTAGAGCTATGTCTAAAGCCAAATACAACTTTGTTCAGGAGTGATACAGATTCTCTAAATCATTTGTGAAATCCTCAAGAGTTTTGCTTTTCTGATTGCTAAGCATTGAAGCAATAATTTGTTGTTGATTCAAGGCCACAAGAAGATAATTTTGTATCAGGCTAATGGAGTTGTTTACTGAAACGCTAATAAACTGTTGGTGTGTGTGTGTGTGTGTGTGTGTGTGTGCACGCGCGCACACACACACACATGCTTGTTTCATTGATTAGGAGTCATCTTCTGATTGGAAGGAGTAATTTTAGATAATCTGTCTGGTCAGTGTGGCTCTGTGACTTAAAAGCTGTAGCTTTTTCTCTCAAATTCTATTCTTTCATGCCTATTTGGAAATCTGGATGGTTTACAAGGATTATTTTTTCATTCAGCTCACTTAAAGTATTTTCTGAAAGTCAAAATAAACATCTGAATGTGCATCAGTTAATCTTATGCATTAAGTGGGGCTTTATCCAACACCATTATGAACAGGGAGTACTACTGTACTTTCCAATGTTCAGGAGTTAGATAAGTAATGTGTGAGCTTAGTTACCAAGGCCAAGGCATGATGATCTGCTTAGGAAGATATATACAGATACAGAATCCATGTATAGGTAAACAAGTATTTAGAAGATGAAGTAGAAAATATTCACAAATTGTGTAGGGCAACAGCTTCATGTGAGAAACGGTGTAAAACATCTTGAAGGACAGAATCTGAGAAAGGTAGATGATCACTGGCAGAATGACCTTGGCTTCTGATGGTCATGTTGTTATCCTTGCATGCGTTCAGTATCTCACGGTCCTTCTCTGTGTTCATCTGGAGAACCAGCATTGTGTCACACTAACAGAACGTTTTTAGTAATTAATGTGATCAGTCAAAACAAAGGCATTCCCTGTGCCAACCAATAGCTCAGTATTTGTAAGATTTTTTATTGTTATTGGTGTAAGTCTCCAAGTGATTTCTTTATAAAGATTCTTGTGTTTAGGTGGAGATATCTATTATTAATAGGGCTTGCCTTTTGAGAGAGAAATTCATAAAATTACAATTGTATTGTGAGCAATGGAAGCCATCAGATAGTTTGGTCATTAAACAACTGAAATTTACTAGTCCAAATGGAGACATGCTGTAACTGTCTAAATTACACTGAATTTCAAAGACTTGATACAAAAAATAAGATTTCATTTCTACCTATGTCTGGAATACAGGTTGAAATGCTAAAACCTTTATGGAAAAAATAGTTTTCTCAACTGTTTTTGACCAAGACTGCGAGAACATCTAAGATTACAGTGTGGGTCTCATTGCATTGCTGTTGGGATGAGCTGTCATGGACAGTATCAGTTGTCCTAAAAAAGTATGTGTGAAGGTACCGGATGAATCTGAGTAACAACACCGAGTCCAAGTGCCCAGGACGAGTGTTAGGCTGCGATCTGGGAACCAGCTCAGAACAGACTCCGGCCTTGACATTGTGGGTTGTTATTCTTTTTACCTGCATGGGCAGTGGTGCTCTCCTCTGAGCAAGGTGGCGGGGCTCCTCAGTAGCTGTTGCCTAAGCCTCGCCTCCCTATCAGCACAGTGATTCAGCTGTCTGCACAGCCTCAGGTTGAATGCTGTTTGCAGCCGTCTGACTATCTCCCCAAAGCCTGTCAGACAAAACAGTTATCCCATTGCAATTCTTAACTTATTTAAGGGAGGTTAAATTTGTAATTACTGTAATTTGGAGCTTCCTCAGGAAGCCTGAGGCTGGAGAGCTGCATCTTGCAATCTGCTCAATGCTAAGTGAACTGGCTGAACATGGTGTGATTTATAAGGATCTGACAAGACATTTTGCAAGGAAATTTCAGCGTGCTTTGGAAAACGCCAGCGATGTCTGAAAATAAATGTTTTTTTTTTTTTTTCATCCAAGTGGTGTTTGGATGTCATTGAATAATTATTTCAGTAAGAAATTTGTTTGTTCTTTTTGAAAAAAATTAATATCGGAAAAGCTACTTCTCATTTAAACCCATAGGCTAAGCTTTCAAAAGTTAGGTTGAACTTTTTTCATGTTAGAAGCAATGATAATCATTTATTGTCAAAGGTATAAATGAATAATACTTCATAACACAATATAAAAATGACCCTAATCCCATATGATGTTCTCCTATAAAGGTACATTTGAGTGTAATATTGATTAGAGGGCAGTTTGTGGGTTATAAAGGAAATGTGTCTTTTAAAAGTGTCATTCCTTGAGACTGATGGAAAATTTAGAACAGTGTGTGTGTGTGTGTGTGTGTGTGTGTTTGTCTCTGTTGATTCTTTTTTTTTTTTGTTATTTATTGGAGGAGAATCACTAGTCAAGGGACATGAATACTGTCATGGTTTGGAGTTTTTGCAAGGGAAGCAGTATAATACAGGACACATTTTATAATAGAATTTTATAATGAATCATCCCAGAATCATATATAAGAAGTGCATGAAATCTGTCCACGCACATAAACACTAAAGACTCCAGCTGAGGGCCTAAATCCTGATAATCTGCATGAGTCCAGCTGCAAACCTAGAGCTCATAAAAATGCCTCCCACAAGTGCACCTGGAGGACTAGAGCCTACAACAAGGTCTCATGCAGGTCTGCTTCATGGATCTGTGCTGGAAAGGACCAAAGGTCAGTGGTGGGATCTTGTAAGTCTATGCCAGCAGGATGAGGGATCTGTGCTAGCAAGCTGAGGGATCTGAGCCGGAGTTAGGAAGCAGTGCTCAAGGGAAGCACCAGAGCTCCCTGAAAAGTACCACAGCCATCCTCAGCAACAGTGAGTTCCTGAGCTCCTCTAGCAATGAGGAAAGCTGCGTTCTCATCAGGAAAGCCAGTGTGACAATTTTCTCCATGAAGCTGAGCAGGGCACCATCTTCCCCTACGAAGCCAGGAAGTGATGCTCAAGATGAGGACCCTAGTGCCTCCAGAGTTCATCGGGAAAGCCAGCATGACAAGGTCCTCCAGCAGAACAGCCCAAGAGAACTAGCAGCTTCCAACACTCCAACAGCTTCTCCAAACAGCAGCCCTAACAGAGTTCTGGCTGCTTCTCCTGTTCTGCTGTTTATGCTGCTGGCAACAACACTCAGGTGGGCCTCCCGCACCCAGCACCACACTAGTTTAATTCAGCTGGATGTAATAAATTGACCACCAGTTAGAAATCCACTACTTTAGTTTTTTTTTAATTGTATCCGTTTATTCCTATTTTCTTTTTTAATTTTGGATTTGTGTTTTCCTTAGTAGAATTTAAGTTTGCTTGTTCTCTGAAACTTCACTATAACTAAAATTAGTATTTAAAGTCTTATTTTCGATAAGATTTGTCTTTTTGTTAAAATTTATATTTCTTAGACTAGTAACAAAATCAGTTTAATGAATTTATTGGTAAATTCCATGGTTCTTTGAGGTTATCTTATTTGCAGGGATTTAATTACTTGTTTGGGAGTAGTTTTACTCTTTATAGGTGATACAATAGGTGATCAAAATGATTGCATTGCATAAAAACTTGCCATAGTAAAAATAAATTTGCATTGCTGAGAGTGGTGGAATAACTATGCTTGAACTAAGAGGGAGGAGTGTAAGTATTTTGAGACTATTAATGGCAGTTTGTAGTAATTTAAGAATTTTGATGGTATTAGTGGCAGTGAGTAATATTTTTAAAAAAATTTTAAAATTTACTGTGTTTTTGAACACCCCTCATTGATCAACCATTGCCTGCAGTTTCTTTCAAGTGCAAGCATTATCGTATGTCCTTACCCACCTTTCTCACTGGATCTGGTACCATGGGACTGCTAGTGATGCCCCCAAGTCAAAATGGCCATGAAATGTAAACAGTGAAATTGGATGCGGAACATTGGCAGCCCAACAGCACGAATGAAGACACAAAGAACACTCAAGGTCCTGGATCAGAAAGGGCTGAGAATGATGGAGTGAGTGTGAAGTGAGGAGACACACTGGATGTGGAGGGATAGCCACGGGCCATTTGTTATATTGCATCCTCAACCACTTAAAAACTTTCAATGCACTTTCATTTTTTCCTTTCTTTTCTTTCTTTCTTTTTTTTTTTTTTTTTTTTTTTTTGGTAGCACGGGGATTGAACTCAGGCCCTTGCACTTGCCAGGGAAGCGCTT
Organism: Octodon degus; assembly: GCF_000260255.1. NCBI lineage: Eukaryota > Metazoa > Chordata > Mammalia > Rodentia > Octodontidae > Octodon > Octodon degus. The sequence continues at coordinate 1,889,207 of NW_004524708.1, forward strand.
ATTCTACTGAGCTATCTTCCCGGGCCTCAATGTACTTTCTTGCTTATATTTTCTAGAGCATCTTTGAGAATTTTGTTCTCCCTTTGACTTCAAATCCTGTTCATCACTAACAGCCCTTGCTACCTGTCACTAGTCCTTTGGTCATTGGTACAAACAAGCAAATGCCACAGGGAGCAGATGCTGCCTGTGTGCACTGGAGGGGATGGAGTCCTTAGGGGGGGCCTGTTGCTGCTGCTTGCGGGGTTTCTCCAGGAGCCATTCGTGGCATTTTTTTTTTCCTGAAAAGACCTAGCAATATTAGCTCTATTCAGAGCTCTCTGTAAAGGGGTATCATCAGTCTTCAGGGCAACTGCTACTTGCTTAATTGAGCCACACTGGAATAGCCCCTTGTAAAAATCACCTTCATGGAGTTGTCATTAAATGACCATTATGAGAAAGAGCTGTGTGAAAGATTGTAATGCATTTTCAGTGAAAATATTGTTATAGCCAGGTTTTTTTAAATAACGCACTGACATTCCAGTATGTGAAGGATGTATTTTAAAAAATGGAATGCTGCAGAATGCTCAAGTGCTGCTCTTCTGCTGTTTTTTTTTTCCCTCTGTTACTTGTTTCTAATCCTGTTGCATATTTTACTGGTCTGCTTGGCAACTCAGGGCCAGATTTAAGTTTAATCACATGATAGAACTGACTATTGGTATCCACTATTTTCATAACATATGCATATGTTCTACTTCCTTGGTTTTAAAGTTATATTTATCTAGGGTTGCTTATTATTTGTTGCATTTTGTCTGTGGGTTTTCATCTTATTACTGCTGTTTTGGGGAAGCCCTTCTTTCCTGAAGTCAACAACAATGATAAATCCTTTCTGGAAAGATGTAAGATATAAATAGAAATAATCCATTCAATCTCCAGTATGTCATTTCTGCAAAAGAACAAGACTTGTGATTGAGCAGAGATATTATAGGTTCACTAACAAATAGTGTCATCATTGTCCAGTTTTAAAAGTCCTTTGGGATTACTTTGGTCTTGGGACACGTAGTAACTCAGCCAGTTCTGTCATTTACATGTTATAGTTTTGCAGTTGATCTCAGAGTTGTATGTATAAATGTGCTTTAGAAAATTAAGGGAAATATAAATAAAAGATGGCTGAAAGTTAAAATATTTTTTAATGTTCTCCTGTTTAATTTACTGGATTGAACTTCTCCCAGGTTCCTGGTAATAACAGTAGTAACCTTTAAGCTTCTCAACTATAGAGGGAGCTGTTTATATGGAGTGTCTTAGCCCCTATGATATTCAAGGTATTTTTTCCCCAGGGAAATCATTTTTAGCTATATTTAAAAGGATGAAGTTAAGGGTTATTAATTCTTCTTCAGAAATTTAAAAATGATGTTTCTGTCAAATCAGATAATTTTCTTCCTGCACATTAAAGAATAATATGAGGGAAGCGTTAATCACACCATCACATTGAAATGCCACTTGGGTGTTGGCATTCCCTTGCTCATTCTTGTTGTGGTTTTCAGCTCAGAATTCAAAATGAGCTGGGAACGCTGGCACCCAGGCTTGCTGTAGGGGTAAGTGTGAGCTGGCTAGGTGACACCATACTTTGGGGACCTGAGGAGAGCAGGAGTTTCAGGAGAAGGCCCAGTGATGGCCCATCAATCTGAGTAGTTGTGTCTCCCACACTGAAGCAAATACAGGACAGTTCTGTGAGGAAGGAGGTGGGCAGGAGGAGGGCAGAGGACACATCTGGAGGCGGAGGAAAGCAAGAAGTCACATGTGTTACCCAGAGTGAGGCTGTGCGCACGATGTTTGCTTAGCTGCTGTCTGATTGGAGACATGCTGCCGGCCTCACTCTGTCTGATTGGCTTCTGTTGTTAACATCTGTGAAGAGTTTTCTTAACTTCTATTGGAGAGAGACTGTCCTAGGCCTATTATTTAGTAAATGGAATTGTGCAGCTCTGTAGCTTCCCCCCTTTCTTGCCTTAAACATGGACATGGCACTTGCATCTGTGTGGCCATATTTTGAACATGGAGAAGAGCCGTGTACTGACCAGGAAACAGTGCCTTCTGCCTCCCAGCAGGAACCAAGCTTCTGCTCTATGCTGTCATACTTTTTCCTAATTGATACAACTCATCCCTTCAGGGTCCTCAGACATTTGCCTCTGTTCTCCAGTAACTCTGCTCTCAATGATAAGGCAAAAGAAACCGTTAAAATGGAAGTTCTCATCACATGTCTTCGAACCTGAAATGTCCATCCTGCTGAGACAGGCTGATTCTCACATCTGAGGTACTCAAGAAATATAGGAGGGCTTTGCCAAGGGAGCAACCGGGGCTCTGACCTTCTCTCACCTGTCTAGGCTACTGCACAGGAAAGCGTCCTGCTGTGGGATCAGCATTCCTCTGCAGTTATGAAGAAGTGAAGAAAAAATGCGCATGCTCATCACAGACATATGTGTGTTCCTCACAAATGCCATCATGCATGTTTGGAGAGAGAGAGAACATGATTGGATGGCAAAGATCACATTTAGTAAAATCATGTGAAAGTGTGTTTGGAATCCTTTGTTCCTACTGCTGGAAATCTGCCATGGGCAAATTTAGTTTAATTTTGTGAATAAGCTTTTATTTATTTGTAGAAACAGGTAGGAAAATGTCAGTTTTGCAGACTGTCTGGTGTGTGTGTGTGTGTGTGCATGTGTGTGTGTGGTGCCTGGCATATGGTAAGCTATCATGAGTAAATAATAGTCATAGTTATTATACTCATGGTTATGGTTCTGTTGCAGGGTGATAGTTGGAAGATGCGACTGTGTCAGAACAGAATAAGATGTGTAGTAAGTCTGCTTGCGCCAGCACTATTTTTCTCTTTTATAATAACAGCTATGTTTTATGATAATCTTCTCTCTTCCTGAAATATTTCCCATTAGTTGCAGTTCTCCATTGAAAACTCTCAACCAAATACATTTCCTTGGGTCTTACATGCTGGGGCCCTATAGCTGACCAGCTTCAGATTGTTACATTGTGGGTAGCTAATAGAACATCTCTTTAAAGAGACAAAAATCAAACAAGGACATATGTCATATTAGATGGGAGTTAGAAGCAGTTTTATTTATTTTTTGAAGCACTTTGTAGATAGTATTCTGATTTGTGGATTGATGTTCTCTGGTGATAAGGGTCTCCAGCTCCCCTGCAGTGAGGATAGTGACCTTTGCCTAGGACTGTATCTGATGACTAATTAATGCTCACCTTTAATGAGCTAATTAGGACTTTGGGGGCATTTTGTCACTTTTAATGGCTTATTTAATTACCTAAAGCCTTTTTTTTTTAACCATCTTAAGAGCTGTAATTAATTAGCCTTTGGGAACTGAAAAATCGCCTCAGAAAATAATAGAGCTTCACTGTGTTGGTAGAAAGTGCCCCAACAAATATTCGCTTTGAAGAAACAACCTTCAGACACAAGTCCTCATTGAAATCAAAGGGGAACATGACAGTTTTCTGAGTATGGTTTGTTGCTGTGTGATTGGTATAGATGTTTTCAGAGGTCCATACGGGTATGTAAAAACTTTAGTCCCAAATCTGTGGCTGAAGGCTGATTGTCTTGTGGGAGCACATATATCTTTAGTAGGGCAGTAAAAAGTACCCTGTTAACAAAGATCAGGACATCATTTGGTGGGATAGAACAAAACTATTGAGCTTCACCCGACCTTTTCTTGTTCCCTTAATCAAGAAACATTATGGAGGAGCCGGAGAGATGGCTCAGTAGAATAAGCACTTCCCTGGCAAATGCAAGGGCCTGACTTCAATCCCTTCTTCCTCCAAAAAAGAAAAAAAAAAAGGAAACATTATGGAGAATGGAGTGGTGACAGTGGTAATGTGATGATTATCAGATTTGGTGGATAGGGTGAGTGTTGTGGGACTAGGTGGCACCCACTTGCAGGGACTTTTGGGTGGCTGTACCACCCTGGGTCACACTTACACAGCTTGGGATTGGATGATAACTGCCTGTGGAGAAGAGGCACAGTGCCAGTGTGCTGTGATGTTGTTAAAGGAAGAATGGTTATAAATATATATATATATATATATATATATATATATATATATATATGTAACAGATGAATTAAAATTACAAAGAAGTTCAGATACAGATCAGAGAGAAGTCATGATGCACCATATCTCTCTATAATGCAAAAATCCACTCTACTGGAAGGTATTTTCAAGATCTGGGTTTCCTTATTGGCATCTACATTTTCAGTAAAAGAACAAACTATTATTTTAATATAGACTTTAAGTGAAGCAATAAAAATATTATTTGAAAAGCAATGAGGATGACAAAATAATTTTAATTTAATGTGATATGCAGAGCTATAAAATCTTGCTAGCTGAGGGAAATAGAACATGTGTACAAAGATTATAGAGTTTGAGTGGCACTGTGGAGGAAAACTGGCTGACGTATGGCTGTGGGGGCAGGAGAGATAAAATTAATATCAAAGAAATTATAGAAGCCAGGTTTGCCAAAGATAAGTTCTGTATGAACTAAGATTGGGAACATGGCGTTTAGTATTCTGAGATCAACTCCACAGAAGCAGGGAGCTCTTGGCAGTGGTAAAGCAGGGTAGGGGCATGATTAGAAGCAGGCACATGAAGGAAGCATAGAAATAGTTATTGACGTTTGGCAAGCCCTCAACTGTACCTGATTACAAAGCGAAAGTTACTGTCTGCATGATCCAATATTATATTAGAAAGATGAGGAATGCATAACTTTCCATCTATGTGAAGAGTTTGGCTGCATTTTCTAGCCACAGGTGTTCTCCACAAGACATTTCTAAGTATCCATCATGGAAGACGTTTCCCATTTACATACAGCATTTCATCAGAGCTCTTTAATAACACATTATTTTAGGTAAAGTTGTTCCAACCGAGTGCACACATCTATTAGTGCAAAGTCATATTGGATAATGAAGCTTTGCTATTCCCATGGACCTGTGTTAGGTGGACCAGGGATTTTAATTAAATATCTGAATGAGTGTTGTGCAGTAGATACTCTCTAGAAAGCAGCTGTCAGGGTTAATATTTTACAAGTTAGCTACGCTTTTTTTCAGTCTATAATTATAATGGCCTAAGTCTTTATTCTTAGTTACTGCTAATAATTTCAGGGTGATACAGATAAAAATTACTTGATTATCCAAGTGATTGAACATATCAAATGAAATAGAAAGCAATTCCACTGTATACATGTTTTATACATATGCACTGCTATCATTTTTGGAGAATATGTCTCTTTTTCTAAGAGGAATCGAAAATGCACGGTATCCTATGGTTGGAAGTACCCATTATCTGCCACACTTTAACTAAGCTCAATATTCTTTAATTACCATGGAATTTGTCCTGCATAAACACACAGAAAAATGTTCCTTTATTGTTACCTGGTCAGCTCTCTTTAGGCAGTCATTTGTATACCTTACTCATTTCTCATGGTGACTTCCTTGGACTCCAGAAGTTTTAGATCGTCGTGAAGGAAGGACTCTGGCCTCTTCTTTTTCCCTAGTAAGACAATGGCCAGCTTTGCAGGAGAAGCATTCAAATAGACTTTCCTTGGCTGGTAGTTGGTAGCATAAACCACACCAGTAATCATTTCACGGCATTTTCCTCATAGACGCTAAAAGCCATGGGCCATTCAAGAGTCCCATGATTGCTATTCTTCGTTAGGAGAAGGAGAGGTCCACAGCCTCAGCACTGATATTTTATCACCTTAATATTTTTGCTGTTCTTGAGGGTAAATGGCTGGGCTTTTTTGACTTTTACTCTCACTTGATTCTTTCATAATTCTGATCATTCTTTTTTTTTTTTTTTTTTTTTTGGCAGAACCAGGGATTGAAGTCAGGCCCTTGCGCTTGCCAGGGAATCTCCCCAACCCCTGATCATAATTAAAAATGCTAATTATATGATTCTACCAAAGACTCTGCATGATACTATTTTTTGATGGATTGCAAACCATTTATTTATATTGAATAGTTTGGTATTCTGGGGAAAAAACAGTTAAGGAATTTCAAAGTGCAAAAAAGATGTTTTTCCTTCTAATGCCCTTCTTGTTCCTACTTTTTTAATGCTATTGCCATCAATAGTGCTTCATAATAGTGTACCGTTTCAAAAATGCAGTGGAGACAATAACTAGGTCTTTTTTCCTAAGAGTAGAAAATTTTCATATCAGACACTACAGAATCTTTAGTATTTGAAAGCTATATTCCCAGCAGATTAAGATAATGGCAGCTTAAGCAAAATTGAACATATTGAAATCACACATGACATTGATAATTCCTTACTTCTATGACACTGGCAATTCCTTACTTCTAAAACGACCGTATCATCATAGTTCTCATAATCATAAAAAGGTATTTAATACATTGTAAGGATGATAGTAAGCTATTGTGCATTAGTTCTGATCTCTATGTGACAGTTTGGGGACAACATTGTCTGGCAATGGAGAATAAAATTTTGTTTTATCAAGATTGTCTTTTGTTCTCTAAACCTTAAGTCTCCCTGTGGATTAAGGATAATCCAGAGCATCTTTTGTCTTTTCAGCATCTTAAATCTAGGGTATCCTGTGAAAGAATCATTTTCACAATTCAATGAAATCATGACTCTCATATAGGTATAAAAGCAATGCATATTGAATGTTTAATGTAACTTATTAATTAGGGAACTAGTTAGGTGTTCTACCAAGTTCAAAAGAAGACCCCAAAGAGAAGACACAATTACTGATCAGGAACGCTCTACAGACTGTCAAAATGGAGGCAAAGCCAGGTTCTGCCTTTAGGAAGCAAGGAAGGAAAGGAAGAGAGAAGGAAAAAAGGGAGCACTGGAAGAAAGGAGTGGGGGAGGGAGACAATTGAAACCCTAGTGGATAGAATATTACGTGTGTATAGACAAATACCATTAATGCAAGGTCAGCATGACTTAATCTTGAAAAAACGTACCCTAGACAATGTTTTCCCTTCAAGCACAATTTACCTGACAATATTTGTTCTGTTCCTTAAATAATATCAGGATTCATATGAATCATGAACCCTAAAGAAGAGTTCCATGCTGTCTTCTATCTGGTTTTCTTTCTTTCTTTCTTTCTTTCTTTCTTTCTTTCTTTCTTTCTTTCTTTCTTTCTTTCTTTCTTTCCTTTTATGTGTTTGGTATAGGGCCTCACAATGCAGCTCTTTACTCACAGTGATCCTTCTGCCTCCCCAACTTTGGTATTATAGGTGCTCACTGCCACTCCCAGTCTTGGTGGCTGGCTCAGTGCACCCAGTGGTGGGGCTGGTGCAGCATGTGGCATCAGGAATCAAATCCTGGTCACTAAGCTTGCCTAAGAAGGCAGTTAGTCTGCTGAGCTATCTTGTCGGCCATCTACTGGTTTTAGATATCCCTAAATTTTCAAAATATCTTATAAGTATTGTACACTATGACACTAGGGTTATCTATTCATTTTTTCATTTCAGTATCTTTCTTTATGATCAGGGCCATGTTTTGTTTTCACATGCAAATTTTGTATTAGCCACTTGGAAGACATGTATAAGAAGTTTACAGAATGAATAAATCAACTAGTGAAGAAAATGTACATGAGTACTGGTGATAAGCACATATGTTTTGACTTTCAGGATGCACCAGTAATGTGAGTATGCACCCTTTACTTTCCAGCATAGTGCATTTCAGATTATCACATTATGCTCTACATTTACTTGGAATTTGTGTCACTGTAATATATATATTCCCCTCCCAGTAGAAAAAGGTATTGAACTTAGGCCTTTGCGTTTTAATCCTCTTTACCTTGAAAAGTTTTTATGTATAAAACATACTTTATTATTGGCTAACTACCTATAATCATAGTTAATTTAATAGTTCATAACTTGATTTGCAAAAGTGAGTGGAAATTTCTTCATAATAGTAAACACTGGTCTTATACTGCCTTAGAAATGAATTGAGGTGGGTGGTCAGAGAAATTATACTTTTTCCAGGATGTATCATAGCGTGGAAGAAGTAGGGAAACAAGAACTACTTCTGTCCATTTTTTGGGTTATCATCTCTGCTACTTTCTTATGTGTATGAGGAGTTCATCCTTTATTAGATGACTCTAGTTTGCTGATAATTTTTAAACATGAATGATCATTGAACTTAGCTTAGGTCCATATTTAAAATGAATAGGAGGAGACAACATATACAATGTTTCTTAAGGATTTAAATCTCAGATACATGCACACAAATTTATGTTTCTTTAGAATCAGAGCATTCCTATTTGAATGTATATTTGCATATGTGTGCACAGAAGAGTAGAAATATCTTAGGAACTCTGCAGAGGTGTAGATGGCACAGAGAATGCCTTGGCTTTCTTCTCTTCCTCTTCTTCTCTCCTTCTTCCTCCTCCCCATCTTCATCCTCCTCTTCTCCTTGTTCTCTCTCTCACTTTCTTTTCTTTCTGTGTCAGTTTCTACTTGCAGAACCTAAGCTAAGCTACTTAATTTCTTTCATCATTATTTTTCTTACATCTTCAAGAACGGTAACCTTGATTTCATGGGTCTAAAGTGAGGATATAGGAGCCTAGGTAGCCAGCTGAACTATGGAAGTAAATGCAGCGAGCAGTAGATGCTCATTCCAGCTTTGGCACATATCCTACCCTTCTCTGCATTTGTTCTCTGCACTTTCTTTCTTCTACACTATCACTATCAGTCACTAACTTGTTAAAATCTCTCTTGATACTAGCTTCAAGTCCAGTCATTTCTGCCTAGTTTGTAGTATAGCTTTTCTTGTTGGGAACTTTCAGAGATCCTCCCAGGATCATGCTACACTGTCCAACCAAGTGTACTAGCAAAAAATGCAAGTGCCCTCCTTCTGTAATGCTTTTCTCAGAGGAGTTGCCTCATTCTTAACTTGTATTCTGTAGAAACCAAAGAAACTCCTAAAAGTACAGAATTCAGAAAGGAACCTGGTCTTATGAGTGCTGTCCCTGGTGCTGAAGATAGATTGGCATATATTCAGTAAGTTTGTTTTTTGTACTAAGCTGCCCTGTTGGTTGAGTGGTTTGAGCTGATACTTCGCAGATAGTCTCTCAAGAGATCTTCCAGGACTGACTATAGCTTCAGGCTCGAAGGAGTGAGGGCAGACCTAGGGTCAAATGCATGAAGCCACTCTGTCACTAAAGTGCTGCTAGAAGAATGCTCAGATGTGTATCAATGCCTGTGGTATTCAAGACAACATATTAAATCATGGATTTATTTTAACTCCCTATGGTTTGAAGCTGTAAGACAGAGAGATAAAATTTATGCCCTATGGTTTTTTTGCTCTTGTTTTATTTCTTATAGTTTATTCATTTCTTCTGAGCATCTTGGGCATGCATTGTGTTTTCTCTAATGAAAGCAGGAAAAATATATGCTCATTATCTATTTTTAGCACTGTTGCTATGGTAAACTATAGCCAAGTGTCTTATTAAAATCAATTCAGTATATGAATTTTCATTCTTTTTAATACTGCCGTGTTACTGTTCTTTCTGAATTTTAGCATATATGAGTCTATTTAAATATGTCTGTGAAGTGTTGGTAATGTATTTCTCATATATTTAAGGAAAATATTAAAATAGATATATAGACATTTGGGTAAAAGTCATTTTTACTGGATTAATTTGTGGGTAGGTGGTAGAGACAATTATGTGCTTAGTAATATGCCTAAGTATAATTTGGGGGTATTTTTAGTATGATGTTTGCATGATCCAAAGCATATTGTGGTGAATAATGATTGATAATTCTGCTTTTCATCACTGCATCCCATGGTTAGAAGGCTCTGTTACACAGGAATTGAGTGAACTGGACATTTCTAAATAAAATCGAGGTTTTACAGTGTTCACCACTGAAGTAATAACCTGCACACCTGGACTGTTGTACATGGATAGAGACCAGCACGATGCACATATTATTTCTTTGGTGAAATGTGTAAATGGCATCATCGTGTTCAACTTTGATTTTGATTCTTAACACTAGGTCATAGAATAAAGCTTAGTTGGACCTGGGCCACTTTACATGGGTTTCTAAGAAACAGATGTTTATTACCATGAGACAAATCCATGCTTAGTATAAAGACTGGGTTGCACTTTAGGTGATTGGTCTAGAACTGCACTTCACATTGAATTAAGTAAATGTGCCAGTATGAAAAAGTCACAATACTAAAAGGGAAGGCATTAAACAGGGTATATCCTAGTTCTAGGTCAAACATCCGACTACTTGCTTTCATATTCGTATCGCATTGAATTTTTCTACCAACCCCATAGAGTACAGGTAATTACCCCCATTTTACAGATGAGGAGCCCAGGCTCAGTGCACTACATAGCTTCCAAGTGAGAAGGGGCTGAGCTAGTATTCAAAGTTAAGTCTTTATCATGCAAAGTCTGTGTTTTGTACTGTGCAAACATCAAGGCATCTCTATCTTCTCAGAGAAAGTCTGTAATATTTTTTAAAATTATGATAAATTCACATGGTAGGAGATGTAATCTAAATGATTTTGAGTTGTTCAGTACACATTGTTAGCTGTCGGCACAATACTATGGTACAGACACCTAGAACTTCCTTATTTTGCATAAGTTGCATTCCATGTCCAGGAAGCAGTCACCACTTGGATGGTTGCATATCAGTAACTGATTCCTAATCCTGCAACAGTGCTATTTTTGGTTGCTTTAGTTTTGGTTACAAGGAAAGGAGGAGCCTCAGCAAAGCCGAGTTCACATTACCACTAAGCCAGCAGACCTTGAACACCGCTTGCTATAAAAATAGCCAGATTGTCCATCTTGGTGATACGACTATTAAACTGTTTTACTCATAAATACAAGATGAATTATGTTATAATTTATAATTAACACAGCTTCTGTTCTCTTTAGGCTGCAGCCTTTTCACTTAATTTCAATTCCAATCTATATTCTCTTCTGGATGTAATAACGTGTTTTTAGTCACATTTACTTGAGAACCCCCTGCCCATGGAAGATGACAGACAAGAAAGCTTCTGTGTCTGTTTGAAAAGCCTCTGCATGAGGTTGGACTGCCTCGTGAGTCCTGGCCTTCTCCAGGGAACCATGAGTGTGTCCAGCTCTACCAGACAGGCCCAGCACATGGACAAGCCAAGCAGTCATGGCACAGGGATCTTCTGTACTGTTACTGGGCACCAAGCCCAGCTTTATCAGGCCAGAACATTATGCTCTGCAGATTGGAGTCTGGTTGCCATGAGAGCAGAGCCGCAGTGGACTACAACCATCCCCAGACAGCTGCATTACTTCTTGTGTAGGCATACAGCACATTCTACCAAACTCACCATATGGGGAGCTTACACCAGCCCTCATCCAATAGTTCTCTCTTTCTTTGTTGCTCACTGCTCAGTGTTCAGAGTGAGTTGGTGGTACTTTTCCTCCTAGGCTCAGGAGTCTTCTCAACAGCCTGAGTAGCATTTCATGGTGTTTAATGAGTTAGTTTAGTACTGGAAGATGTCACACTGGAGCCTCATGCATGGTGTAAGTTCTCACAGGATTCTTAACCATGGTGGGCCTCAAGTTCTCTTTCTTTTAATTAGAATATTAATGGTTATACATTGTGCAAAATTCTTGGAGGAAGGAATGAAGAGCATATGCAAGAATTTGGTGAGCTGTACATGGAGTGCAGATGCTGTATTTGTGGATATACCTGCATGAATTAAATCAGTAAAGGTTGAGTCCTTACATTATTTAGAAGGTGCTTGTAAGTAGCTCTCACATCATAAATAGGACTGCAGGGAGGGAGGGAGAGAGAGAGAGACCTACAATATTTGAACTGGCATCAAGTATGAAAAGGTCCTTTAATCACGTCAATATATGATCTTAACTTTCAAATTAGCAAGTCAGACATTGAAAAATTTTAAAAATTCTGATTTTCTTTATGCTGGGATGTAGCGATTGAGCCCATCATTAGTTATTTAAAAAAACAAAGCTTCCTTGAACTAAGAGGCAGCTCAGCATTAAGAAGAGCCCTGTGCATTCTAAATTATAACTGACCCTTAGTATGCAGAGGGATTGTTGCATGACCTCCCTTGGATACTGGACCTCGGATACTGAAGTCTCCCAGCCCCTCAGCATCGGAGATGGAACTCAGAACCTCGTGTGTGCAGAGCAGGTGCTTATGCCACTGAGCTATCTCCCCAGCCCAGACACTGATGTCTTGATGCAATTTTTACCACTATGTTTTTGACTCATGGTTAATGGATGTGAAACTTATGGAGTTAGAGGACTGACTACCTATATTTGTAAAATTTGTGATAAATGATGTAAACCAAGTTTATTTCAGGATGGTTATTATAAAGTCACAATTTTTTTTCTACTTTTTATTCATGAATATACTGATATGATAATAGTACCAATAGTTAGTATTTTCTGAGTCCTCACTGAGCCCCGGGCTTATGCTAGCCCTTGACCATGTGCTGTCTGATCGTTGTTCACTATACCCTGTTATTGGGCATTGCCTTAACATCCACTGTGCAGGTAAGGGTACTTGGGAAAGTTCTGGAGCTCAAAGATAACAAGTCTTCTAAGCAGGATGGTGAGGTCTCAAATTCAAACATCACTGACTCAAGATCTATGCTTTCTGCTTGGTTTTTCGTCAAGGAGCCACACAAGACTCCATTTGCTAAGACTAGAGTTGAATTTTGTGGAGCTCATTTGCCCTGTGCTAAAGATCCACACACTGATAAAGGCAACTTATGGTCAGGTGCCTTGTGGCAACTGAGCACACAACTTGCCCTCTCTGATCACTTGTTTCTGAGACTACCACTGAAGTCTTTATTTTTCTTTCTTTCTTCAGTTATTCTTGAGATGCAAGGTGCATCCCCATTCTGTCTCTCCTTGCTCATCAATGTGGTTGCTTTCCCACATTTTAACTCCTTATGCATTCTGCTCAGTGGGAGTTGGGCCATATATACTATTGTTCTCTTATTTATGAAGAAAAAATATAGGCCCCAGAGCTGAGAAGAATGTGCCAAGAAAGTGTGTGAAAATGTTGCACACATGAAGTTTTGTGAAAACAATGTGTACTTCCAGAAATTATGTTCGAGGCACCAAAGTTACTCCCTCCCCAAAGACTCACAGGCTATATTATATAAATAGGATAACATGTGATGTAGCTTAAGACTCCTGGAAAAGTTCCCATTAGTTATATTGTACAACCACATTCTAGTGCGTGGCAGCCCGTTTGTGAGTGATGATTAGTGCTGCCAACGCCCCAGCAGTAGCAGGAAGAGATGTCATGAAATGATCCAACTTTCATTAGAAAATAATGACTATCTTGGTTAAGCAACATTTTTAAATTAAATAGCAACAATTCCTAGTAATCATAAAGCCTGTTAACCATGAAATTTAATTCCTGTATTGGGACTACTCACTTATCAGAAATGGGAGCCAAATAATCGTGGGTGGAATTTATAGTCCTGCATTAGGGCTAGTGTTAAATATTTTGGAAATGGAAACATGGTATAGCTCCAGCTCTGAAGAAACTTGGCATTTTATAATTTCAGTAGCAAGTTAAAGTGGTGATTAGTATATTCCAAGCGTTTATTTCCTTTTTTGTTTTTAATATATTTTAGTTACAGGGTCTGTAGGGTCTACACAGTCTACAGGGTCTCACTGTTTAGATCGGACTCGTAGTGATTCTCCTGTTTTCAGCCTCCCAAGTGCTGGGATCACCAGCGGGTGCCACCTCGCCCAGTCTTAATCACTGGCTCAGTACACTTTGGGTGTGGGGCCGGCACAGCATGCCAGGGACTGAACCCAGGCCACTGCACTCTGTCTAAGCACATGCTTTAGTCCCCTCTGCTATCTGGCCAGCCCCCAAGCCTTCAGTTCTGAGGCATGATATTTCTTCTTTATTCATTGGAGAACCCAGAACCGTGTAGAGCAGCAAGCTTACCATCAGTTTCTCCTTGGTCCCATTGTCTTTTCCAAGTGTCTATCAGTGCTTGATAGGAGAGCAAATCCTTAGTATGAGTTAGATTTGCCTTGTGGATGGAGGTTTCCTTGGTCCAAGAAGTGATCCATAGGATGGCTGGAAAATGGCCCAAGTTTAACTTTTCCACAAGCTCAACTCCATGCTCATGTCTTCTCTGCAGATAGGCCATCCTGATACCTTGTCCTCAGTGAACATGCCCAGCCCCGCCCACCCAGAGTACATTAAAAGAGAAAGTAGGGACCTCATTTGCATTGAGGTCCTTGGTATGATCCCCATTATAGAGATATAAGCTGTTAAGGTTTTAGGTGAGAATAGGGTTCTGGCATAGCTACTTATTTTCAGATTCCTTTCAGTACATTTTTAAGACAAAATAACTTGGAATTCATAGTTTTTTACATGCAGCAGTGAACTCCACCATTATCTTTCAGTGATTTACATCTAGCATAGAACTTTTAAGTATTTTCAGCCACACAATTTCACACATTCCTGTGTGTATATATGCAATGCTTATACACATTTATGTACAAGAGACATACACACACATTTGTATACATATATATTCTATGCATGTCCTCTTTTTTGATATTTTTCTTACTTATGCAGTTTGAGTTTATCTAATTGAAAATCTCTTGCTTGATCCCTTCCTCTGCATGTCTCTACAAGCTTGTTGCAGAGCTGCACATCAAAGCATGCAGTATTCAGGACTCCGAGGATCGGAGGCAGGAGGCTCAGCAAATTGAAGGCACCATGGTAGGATCTCAAAGAACAAGGCAGGGGAAGACCCAAGCCGAGATACAAGGAGCAGATAAAGCAGTTTTCCCATTGTCACACACCAGGAAACATCAAGTCAGGCACATTCTACTCCCACAGTGTACACACTGTCTAATTGTATAACATCTTGCTATCAGAAGAGGAAAATGACAAACTTATAATGATCCTTCTTGCTCCGTAGCAGGTCTCAGCAACATTACTAAGTATGTTTGGGTGGGACTGGAGGCTGATGCTTTAAAATTTTTTCTAAAAGTCTTTTTGATGGAAGCATGGCCTTGCAGGCATGCTTCATAAATAACACGTTCATTTGAAAACTCAAGGTTACAACAGGTGATTTAGAGTTGAAAGGGAAAAACTCTGCACAGCAATTGCCAAAATGAGACAGGACGAACTGCTGCCTCACCTACTCACAGAGTTCTTGGTCCTGCTCTGGCAACAACCAGTGTTTCTACCTATTTTACAGTTACAAGGTTACTAACAAATAAACTTGTTTCTATGTCCTGTGGCTGCCGCAATAACTCAGGTTCAACTTCCTTTTTCTCTTATTGCAAGGGCTCTTGTAGCCTTTGGATATCTTTGTGGAATTCTAGACCAAGAGGGAGGCTGAGCCATGTGGCATGTAGCTTTGACAAATTGTCCTCTATCTTCATATCACTCTATTTTTTTTTTTTTAGTACTAAGTATTGAATGCATGGCTTCTCCCTGAGCTTCATCACCATATTTTTCTTTTTATTTTGACACAGGATATTATGAAGTTGCCAAGTTTTCCAGGCTGGGCTCAAGTTTGTGATCTTCCTGCCTCAGCCTTTGGAGTGCTAGGATGACAGCCATGAGCCATCATGACTTTCATATCACTCTTTAAACAGAATAATCAATTGATTCTGAATCCTACTGTGAGCTGAGGTGACAGCCGGGCACATCATTTTTTCTCCCCAGAGAAAAATAGCCAGAATTTTACTTCCTTTCTGAAGCACATGGCTCTCTCAGCTTCACCTGTGAATCTGCCTCTTTTCATTGAATCCCAATCTGAGCCTCAGGGCTTGCATGCTGCCCAAAGCTACCTCTGGGACCCATTTGTGAAGAGACTTACTCTCATTTGTAAGCTGCAGCTGCTCTAAACACACCTTTTCCTCATCAACAGAGTTTATTTTTGCTTTAGACTGGAACATCATTCCTCAAAATATCTGTAGGTGGCTAATATGTCACGAAGTGCTCTTGGATGGACAGCAGGCATATGGCAAAGAATGAGTCATTCTGTCTCTTTTTGTCTCTCTCTTTTCCTTTCCTTTTTACCTCTCCCTCCCTTCTTTCTTCCTTCTTTCTCTCCCTCCCTTCTGCTTTCTCTTCTGTTTCATAGACAAGAACAGTTGCACTACTGATGTACTGATGCATGCATTTTATTAAATGGTATGTACAATATCCTTTCCAAACTCAGTAGTTGACATTGAAGATTATCTAGTTCAACTTCTTCATTTTACATTTGAGAAAACTAGTTCAGAGTGGTGAAAGGGATCAAAGGAAACAGCAGCATGACTGCTACTGGGACCCAGATCATTTGAGCAAAAGGATGGTTCCCTCGGAGGCGCTCAGAGTTGCAGTGTACACTGTGGAATTCCCCAAGGTGTTTTGATCACTCAGACTAATCTTAAAGATTATTTGGAGGATTATGTTGATTTTTTAATATGAAAGCAAAAATTATAAACAATATTGATAAGTAGTTTAAATACAGATATATTTATTGAAAATTTAAGTTTGTAGATGACATTTAGCTCTCCATGCATTCATTTCCACTGATAATAGCAGTCAGAACCAGAATCTTAAGACCAAGATTAAGAAGGGTCTTTCTTAGTTAGCTTTAAGCTTCACAAGTATATAAGCATGGAAATTTCCAACTATGATGTCTGAAAGTTGAATAGAAAGTGCTAAAAATGTCTTAAGAAAATTAAGATTTTGAGATGGTTGACTTACTGGTCAGTTGCTGATCCCCACTGTTAAAAAATTGTCAGTACATTAAAGTTAGTTGTATTTCTTTCCCCCCTTATTTATTGCTCTAATTCTTATATTTAATGGGGTTATGCAGTAGACAAAGTGTGTGCTGTTGGAAACACAGGAGGTACAATGGCTGTATCAGTGGAAGCCTGACTTTCGCTCAGAGGGTAGCTCATTGTGGTTAGGAATTTATTAGCAACAGTAATGTGTAGGAGATTTAACCTCCCTTTTACAACTGAAAAATGTCCAGAATTTTAAAGTATTTTTCTAAGCCATTTGAGCAAGACATTCAAAATATATCTTGTGATATTTTTTGTCACTTGTTTTTTTCTTGTTATAAATCCAGAAAAAGTGAATTCTAGGTCAAAATATTTTGAATAAAACTTTAGACAAAATATTTTGAGAAGTAATAACATACTAACATGTAAACTGACACATTATAGTTTCTGTGAGACGTTACAGAATTTTTTTTAAACTTCGCTGTTATGTGAATTCTATCATATTGATTGTTAACTATGTAGACCTTTTCTTCCATGCTTATATTAAATGTATGAGAATCTGTGACAGAGTCTTTGGTTGCTGGGAAATAAATGATGTCATTAAAATATCATTAGGAGTTTGAGCTTCTCAAACCCAGAATTATTAACTTTAAGTGAGGACAGAAGCGTGGCACAAAATGTTAATGGTTCTTTTAGTACTGAATTCAGATGTTGTGTGATGGTTCTTCTGTGAAGGTTCACACTCCACTGCGAGGACCCGAAGGAGAAGGCGAGTAAGCGATCTCGTGCGGCTGAGCTGGTGGCCTCCCCATCTCAGGTGACTGCTTCTCAACTCAGAGTAAAATATTGCAATCCGGGGTGGAGGGGTAACAGCTTTTCCTGCTCTCTCTGTTCTTATGTTCCTCCACTTTCCTAAACTCGTTATTCAATGATAAGTATCCATGTTCAGGTTTATCATTCTAGGTTAGAAAAGTATGCAATTCCTGTCACAGAATCCTAATCCTTAATTTTGATGAATTGTTCTTTGAGTACAGTAGTATGTCTTTACATAATTTTCACACATTTGAAAATAGCACCCAGAAACTGCCACACTAGAACCGCAGGACAGCTAAGGATCATATACCTATGGATTCCCAGGCTGTGGCTCTGCTGTTATATTAAATAATGCTGGCTATCAAATAAAGTAACCAACACCACAAACCCTGTTATCTGCTACCGTCCCACATGTTTTTTTCTTCATTGACATTTTCCAGGAATACAGGTGTCATTATTTGTGACATGATTAATTCTTTTCAGCTTAGGAAAATTTTCTTCAAGTCAGGTCTTCATTGTGGCTTCTGCTTCCCTTCTTAGGTTTTGCTTCTGGTTATCTGCCTTCAGCACCAGTCTAAGTGGCCCCTTGTCCTTTCTCCTGTCCCTGGTGTTTTGTCCAGATCACTCCTGTGTTTTGCCTGGATAAATACTGCGCCTTAACGTTTCCAAGAGTCTTCCCTCCCCGCTGCTGCTCTCTCTGCTTCCTTTATTCCCCTCTTCTGCACCTGTCACCCCTGCATTTTCAATGATAAATTCACTGCCAACTAGCTTTCTGATATTTTCTTTCATTTCTGGTTAGAAATTATGTTCAAAGACCACAATTCCAAAAAGTCTTTGGACTATTTTTTATTTTTTGAGGTATGGGAAATTTTTGGGTATTGAGATTATGGTAAAAACACCACCACCACCACCACCACCATTCTCTACCCCCTTTATTGGACACAGAGGGCCTACAAAGAGCCCTTGGCCCCTCTTTGCACGCAACTGGATGCTGGTTGAATTCTTTTTTCAGATGACTAACTAAATAGTAGGTGGATATGAGTAGCACACAGCCCAATTCCGAAGTATCAAGCTTTCATCCCTCTAGTGTGGTCATGCTAGAGTGAGATGCATTCCCCTATTACTCTTTGACCCCTAGAACCCATAAGGCTATGCACTTAATATTCATAGTCTAGTATGTTTTTTCTTTTTCTTTAAGAGGTGTGTGTGTGTGTGTGTGTGTGTGTGTGTCTAGGGTCTCAGTACACAGCTCAGACTCTTAGTGATCCTCCTGATTTCTGCCTCCCTAGTGCTGAGATTACAGGCATGTGCCACCATGCCCAGACTTAGTACATTTTTCCTACAGTACCTACAATGTTTAATTTCTAGAAATGATTGATGGTGAAACAATATCCTCATGTGCTCCACCATCCTCTGTCTCTTTACCCTCACACTCATCACCAACGTGGAGGTTTACTTTCCAACTGTTTTCTCAAAGATCTCATCTCTGAGCAGACTGTTAAATTACACACTGATGGTGGGACTGGAAGGATCACGCTCTTGATTGCACTGTGGGTCAGGCCCAAGAGCACACAGGCGCCTGCTTAGCCTCAGTATGCCGTATTTACTCTGCCGCTCCTCCCTCCGGGTTCAGGGAAAGTTGACTTCACCTGTTATCCTCATAAGTTGTCCTGTTTAATTATTTTATTGCAAGCCACAGTACCTGGTGTATTTTCAGCAAATGTTGCTGGCTGGATGAATGGGTGGACAGATGAGTGAGTGTATGGACGGATTGTTGCATAGAGTTCTTATTGGTACGGCACAAGGTAGGGGTAAAGCAAAAATAATTCCTACCTGCCATTTTAGTGAGTTAATTCAAAATTTCACAGTAGAGAGGCCCTGAGAATTAGCTGTGGTTTGGTCAGTGTATTTTCCTTTTTTATGTGCCTTTGTAGCTATAATGGTAGAAGGGTGAGTGATGGTGACTTAGGCTGGTCCGTAGATGCCATTTTAGTCACCAGGACTCATGTTCTCTCTGTCCTTGTCAGTTTCTCCCTCTTGCTTTCTCTGTCATGATTTCTTCTTTGCTGTCTGTTCAACTGTACCTCCTCTGGCTTACAATTGACTGTAGTTTTTGCCCTGGTCAGCTCCTTACCCACATCCCCGGGCCTGTCTACTCTTTCTGTTTCTATTCTACTTTGTCAAGTACAAAAATGTGGTTCTTTAACTTTGGAAGGAAGTTCAATTATTTTTTTTTTTTCATCTACAGGTTTCTGGAACTAGTGGGGAAGTTGTAGGCTGCGATCAATTTGGGGGCAATTTACTGGCAGTAAAATGGGTAAAGCAGTATATCTAGAATTCTTCAAATTGATATTTATCTATTCCCATCTATCTTTAGCTATTTTAATACAGACATAACTTTTACTACCAGAAACTATAGATAGTAATTGATTTTTTAGCTTCCTATTTCAGAAACTACAGATAGAAGGATATTAATTTTTAAGAGGCCACTCCATCATAAAATGCATTCTTCACTTACCATGGTAGGAAGAGCAGTGGCGTGGATCTCAGGAAACCAGAGGACCATGTTAATTTCTGCTGCTCACAGTTTGAAGTGAGTCATTCCCTGCTAGGGGTCTCCATGTACTTGTATCCAAAATAGATAACAAATCCTCAGAACACACACACGAACACACTAAAAAACAAAGCAAAGCCAAGCAAAAAAACAACCCAAGTCTCAGATCCCGTGCGGCTGCTTTCTCATCTATGCCATGTATAGAGCCTCTCCCGACCAGCTGGACACTGGATGCTGGTCTTGTAGTTTAAGTTGGTCTTACAGTTTTATCTGCGGCTGTCACTTTTCTGATTTTTTTTTTAAATTTTATTTATTTATTTATTTGAGAGAGAGAGAGAGAGAGAGAGAGAGAGAGAGAGAGAGAGAGGCCAGCTCAGCCCACCAGGGGGCGGGCTGGCTGGCATGTGGTGCTGGGGGATTGAACCGCGGTCCCTGATGCTTTTGCCACGCTTGTTCTAAGTAGGTGCCCTAGACCACTGAGCCATCTCTCCAGCCCACTTTTCTGATTAAGGACATTCTTCTTATTCAATGTTGGTAGGCATGGATTGAATATTTCCTTTAAAATGATGAGTTTAGTTGCAGATTGGCACATCCCATTTTAGCCACCTTTTAGATGAAGGATTAAAAAAAAAAGATCCAATTTTTATGTAACTACAAAAATAGCCACTATGTTAACTAACATGTTTGTCTATTCCTGTGTATCTTAATAAGGGACTGTCTTTACTAATGATGGTCCACAGTGCTGCTCTTCTTCCATAGTGCTACTCTGCATGATTTCATTCTGCTGTCTCTATTTCCCATTCTTTTTTTTTTCTTCTAGTACTGGGGGTTGAACTCAGAACCCTGTGCTTGCCAGGAAACACTTACTCTACTGAGCTATCTCTCTGGCCACTATTTCCCATTCTTGAAAGCTATTTAAATAAGATCAAACTGATCTTAAATTTCTCACCCCATCATGACATTATAGTGTCCACTAACTGGTCTGTACTGTGACTTTCTATAACTAGTAGTCTTTTCTCTGGTTAAATTTGGTTATTTCACCAACATGAAATTTCCTTTTCTACCTTCATTCCAGTATTTATACTTTGACATCCACTTTGAATTTTGTTTTGTTACTGATCAGAACCATTCTCAACCTTTTGAGGCTTTTCAAATAGTTTTGCATAGTGTTGAAGTTCCTTTGATGCATTTTTCAGCTTTGAAGCGTTTTCTTCAGTATTTTCTTTGATAGTTGTTTCTGTTTTGTTCTTTCTTGTTCAAATTCCAATTATGAACACAGAAATCCTATAAAATTATACATCTAATACTTGTGTTATTTTTCTTTATTCACACTGCTCTTCAAGAACTTATCAAGTGCATCTTTATTTCATTCAAGTTTATGCATGGTATGTTCAATGACTTTCATCCCCATTTAATCTATTAGAGTTTTAGATTAGATAAGATGCTGTTTCAACCATATAATTATTCTTTTAAGAAATAGTTTTCTTTGAACTAACCATCTTATCATAGATTGGGAAACTTTTAAAAATTTACTGAAATTTAAATTTGTACAGATTAATTATAGTCAAGATGTAGTTGTTATAGATAGTATCTTAGATTCCAAAGGTTACTTTAATTTTTGTACTCTCATTTTCAACCCAGTAGTACTTCACTTTTGTGTTAAGGTATTGAAACACGAAACTCATTTTCGTACATGTGATATATTAAGCTATAGCTTAAAATTCTCTTCTGGATTCTAAGAATGACATTTTTTTTCCTCAAGGGAGAAAGCAAAGGGTGAATATGAATCATTGCCTAGAAAAGAAGAGTATGTAGGAGATGATAGAAATACATTTCAGAAAATCATTGGTGTGTATTTTGAAGTTCACCTGTAAGAAAATAAACCTTATTAACTTTCTGTCTATCACATGGAAAATAATGGATTCCTATTACTTGGGAAATCAGTGACTCTTTGATACTTGTGAATCAATAGCATTACTTCTTCATCCATTTAAATATGGGTCACAGAACTGGCATATATACAATATTAGGTTTCTTCTGGGAACAAACTATTGTATTTAGTGTTTGTGGAAAGACAGACTCTCATTCTAATTTTCCAGAAATGAGAGACAAATAATGCTGCCATTTTTTGCCCTCATGAGCAATGTGCAGTCGGGCAACTGCAGTAATACATAAAATGGATTTTTGGTTTGTTTCAGTCATTGCAGTGAAAAACAGAAGTACAGGTAGCAATGATCATAAAGGATTTGCTGGTCTACCTATCGAGAGACCAAATTTCATTTGGTGCTTCCTGAAAAAAATTTTCTCCATTATCAGAAATATTCTTTCAGACAACTGAAACTTTCAGTCAGCCTCAGAAAAGAGGGGCAGTAGCCCCTACCCTGGGTCTTGTCAGGGTGATAATGATGCTGTTCATTTGTTTCTCATCCCTGAGGTCACCTTAACATCTAACCACACTCCAGACCTGCACTGGTCACTGGGGATGGAGGAGGAATGGGCTGTCATTTCTCATTATACTTGAGACATTGAGGACCAAAGCTCACATAGAGTCTGATTGTATCTGGGTTATGAGGATCAAAGCAATGTGTAGTTTTGGCTACTGTGTTCTCAGCATCCACTGAGCTACTGTGTATTTTTTCTATGATTTATTTTAAGGATAAACTATAGACACATTAAAAAAAAAGAGTTGAGGGGGCTGGTGAGATGGCTCAGTGGTCTAGAGCACTTACTTAGAACAAGCTAAGCTAAGCAAAGCACAGGGACCACGGTTCAATCCCCCAGCACCACATGCCAGCCAGCTCCGCCCCCTGGTAGGCTGAACTGGCCACACACATACAAAATAAATAAATAAATAGATAAATAAATAAAATCTTTAAAAGAAGTTGAGAGAAGTGGAGGAGCTGCTTAAAAGGATGGAGCACTCTTAATATGAAAGAAATCGTGTTTGGGTTAGCTCAACAGTAGTAAGCGAAGCTCATAGTAATGCCATATCAATATTTGAAAATTATAAATAAAGGACAGTTTTGTTGAAATTTGAGAAAGGAAAGAGTACACTGTACAGTGTGATTCAGCAAACAGTAACTAAGATCAATGGAAATTATGAGGGAAATTCAAAATAAACATGAAATCATTTTCACTTCTATGTTTCCTCAGAGAAAACATTGGGGTACGTTATAAGAAAAGATTTACGACTGTGCAAGAAAGTAGAAAACAATGAAACTAGTATTAAGTAATTTACTAAGAGTAGTACCTTTTTGTTCATTAATTGCCCACATTTTTGTGCTATTCAAACAATTAACATTTTCTTTGTTTTCATGTGCACATTCATCTTATCCATTTGTCTATTCTACAGATACTTCGGAGCATCTATGTGTTTGAAGAATTACATGTTGCAATGTGTGAGAATATTTAAGTTACTGTTGCCTAATATTCTAAATAATCTCGAATTTCAGTTGTGTAATACAGCAATGTCATAGTTCTCATTTAACTGGAAGCCAAATTTCTTATTAGCAGAAAAGACAGATGTATTGGCAGAATGGATGATTGGCAGGGGGTGGCCAAGATTCATAGAATCATGTAGAGATCCATCCTGAATGAGATCTATGAATTTACCACAAACTCCAAAGTCAGGTAGAGCATGCATAGAGGGAATATGAAGAAATAACGTATTCTTAAACACTCTGACTCAAGAGAGAAAACTACTATTTCCCATATGCTATTGTTGATGATTTGTTCAGTGGACCCCACTTGAACACCATGAGGGCCGCTACTTGCAGCCTCCTTCCCGGAAGCATCCTGGTGATTTGAGGGAAGTATTTTTCATGAACAGCTGAGGAAAACAGACTCAAAGCTTGCCCTTTGGGATTGTACATTCTAGCCAGAAGAAACTGGCAATAAAAAATAAAGCCGTAAGTACAACCAGCCTTTTCTCATAATGGAGATGCATAAAGCTGGATGAAGTATAGTAAGTGCCAGTCCTACAGTTTTAAATGGATGATCCAGAAAGTGCTCAGCGAAAGGGAAGCACTGGATCAGTACATGAGTATGGTCAGAGTATGGACCCTGTGGGATCTCAGGAGAAGGAAAATGTTTACGTGGGTGCACCAGCATTGCAAAGCATGTTGGATGTGGCTGGGGTTGGTATGTCCAGGTCAGACTCGGGGAAAACAGAAGGAGAAGAGTACGTAAAGGAGCGATAGTAATAGATGAGAGTAGGAAAATAATAGCTCTTGATGTTTCGAGAACTTAGGGGTCCATAAAGATTTTGGCTTCGTACAGTGAGGTGTAGCGGAAGTCATCATGGGGTTACTAGCAGTGGAGTAAAAAGATTTGATTTATGTTTTAAAAGAATGACTCTGGTTGTTCTGAAAATAGACTGGCATAATCCAGCAGAAGCAGGGAGACCATTAGAAAGCTTTTTCAGTAATAGAGGTGGGAACTGATGGCAGCTCAGCCCAGAGATAGTGAGGAGTAGCTGGATTCTGGATATATTTTAAAGGCAGAGCCAGTGGGATTTGCTGCTGGGTTGGTGTCAAGAGTTATCATGTGAGTCAAAGGTAATGCTAAGAAAGATCTCAAGTTGAAAAGATTAGTGAGAAGAGTAGAGTCTCCATTAACTGAGATGAAGACAGGAAAGGGATCTCATTTAGCCTGGTACTCTTTTTTTCTTTTTCCAGTACTGGGGATCAAATTTGGGACCTTGTGCTTGTCAGGCAGGCACTTTATGCCGCTGAGCTATCTCCCCAGCAAGAGGGATCTCATTTAGTTGCTGGATAATCATATTGTGGCCTTGATTTGATGTGAGGTTTAGAGATCTAAATTGAAGTCATTACTCAGTTAGATTTATGAATTTGTGTTTCTGGGCTGTGCAAGAGTGAGCGTACCTAAGGAATATGTCCGGACATCCACCTCTGAAGGACCCCAACATTTAGGATGTGAAGACACAAAGCAGTCAGCAAGGCACAGAAAAGGAAGGACCAGAGGAGTAAATATGGAAGGTCTGTCTGATGTTGAGGAGATAATGTAAGGGACGGGTTCTAAGAAGCAAAGAATGATCACAAAGGCATCCGCTGCAAACAGGTGAAGCAAAATGAGAAGTGGAAATGAACTGGACTTTAGAAGTGGTCTAAAGTAGAGAGTTCATTGGTGATCTTGACAAAAAAGCAA
This sequence comes from Octodon degus, assembly GCF_000260255.1. Classification (NCBI taxonomy): domain Eukaryota; kingdom Metazoa; phylum Chordata; class Mammalia; order Rodentia; family Octodontidae; genus Octodon; species Octodon degus. The sequence goes on from NW_004524708.1 coordinate 1,914,481, forward strand.
TTTAAGTTTGGGGAGAAAAAGGAAAATGGTCTGGAATAGAATAAAGACAAAAATGAGAGAAGATACATTGGTGTCCATACACATACTAATTGTATGGGGATTTTTAAAAATAAAATGGAGCAAATAAATGAGATAACAGAGCAGAAAATATAAAAACAAGGCAGGATGTTTCTTTGTACTGGGAAAGATAATGATACATTTTTAGAGGTTGGGAGAAAACTACAGTGTGAGAAAGAGGAGGGGAGTGAAACAGGAGCATTCTTCCCACTGGTGAGAACCATTGGATCAGGTACACCAGCAGAAGGATTGGATAGAGACTTGTCTAGATTTATCCCTAATGGTTCATTTTAAGGTCGCAAATACAAGATAGAAATGTGGGCTTTATCCTTGAGTTTCTCTGTCATATCACAGAAAATAAAATCCAAAAATCCTTCAGAAGAAAGAGGAGGTATGAAATTACCGTTTTCAGGCTGGGGAGATAGCTCAATAGCATAAGCGCTTGCCTGGCAAGCTCAAGGGCCTGAGTTCAATCCCTGTTTGCACAAAAACATAACAAAAAAAAAACCCTGAAATTACCGTTTTTATGAATGGGTTAGTGTTTGGAGAAATCTCAAGTGATTGCAAGTCAGGCATACAAACCAGAACTATTCATCCTGGAATTCTTTTCTGCCTGATCATATTACTCATGTGGATCAAACATGGCACTTACAGAGAATTTTCTTTCAGTGAGGCTGGCATTCATTTTCATCATTACAGTGTCTCCAGAGAGGGTTAAGAGTGATTAATGTGTGACCAAGAGAGGGATTAAAATCAACCTATCAGAGACTCAGCTGAGGAAAGGAGGAATGATAGCAGAATTGAATGGATTGTAAAATGGTTGAAGAATTTGTGTATTTAGGAAATGTTCGGCATCATGGACTTATGTCTTAGAAACATTGGGGTTGGTAATCAGTGAAGCTAAAAATGGGGAGCAGTTGTTTTCATAATGGAAAGTTTTAGGAGTAATTATAAAAAGAAGTGGCTAAGTTGAATGTAGAACTTAATCATTGGAAGAGAGAAGTGTCAGAAGGAGGAGGAAAACAATTTGTCAGAACAATCATTCAGTTTATTTAATGCATGGTACTTTCACAGGAGCAGTGTAGATGTGACCTTGACGGAGGGAACTAGAATCTTCCAGCTTTGAATTTCTCTCAGGGATGTTGTAAAGACATTTAAAACTTCTGTGTTGCACTTGGGAGAGAATGTATGATGTTTATACATGTGGGTCTGATCTGTTTCACTTATGCGTGTGGTCTCCACTTGCATCCATTTACCATAAAGGGACAATAGATACTGTTTGTGGACAGAAACTGATCAATAGCAAAGAACAACTGGGATGACAAAAAGGAGAAAAAAGAGAAAGAAGGGAAATATATATAAGCTATGATAATTTTCCTACTAATTTCTGTTGGTTTTTTGAAAGTAATAGTTAATGTTTAATTTTTCTAACCAATCTTCCTGCTTATATCTGGTAATCAAAAAAACTACCTTGAACACAACCATATGCAGTATAACAATCGTAGTCGAATTCCTATCATCTTTTTTCTGAAATTCTGTATTTTTAAATTTTTATTATCTTTAAAATAAAAAATAAAATTGTCATTGAAAGCAACCTTCTGTCTGGTAGACTAGTTGAAGTTAGCTCTGAATTATTGTTCAAATGAAAATGTTTTTATTTTGGCCTCATTTTTCAAGGATGTTTTTATAGATATAGAATTGTAGGTTGATAATGATATTCTCTTGGAAATTAAAATTTTTTGTTCGATTGCCTTCTGCCTCATGTTTGCTATCCAGAAACCAACAGTCTAATTCTTGTTTATTATTCATAGCCTTTTTCTTTACAGCTGCATTTTAAAATTCTGTTGATTTTGATATTCTGCAGTTTTGGTGGAATTTGTCAAGTTGTAGGCTTTGCAACTTTCTGATTGTGGATATTGGTACTTTTCCTGAGTTACATGTGAGGATTCCCACACATGTTCCCTCCAAGCCCCTTACATCTTTTCTACTGGTTCTTTTCAAAGCTCTGTGCTTTAGATTAAAACTTGTCACTTATTTTTTCCTTAAAATGCTGTTTTTCATTCCCCCTATTACTCCATGTACTTATGTTTCATTCCTTATATTGTGTTCACACTTATTTTTCAAATTTCAAATTTTGTTTTGTGCTGATCTAATAAATTTGTAGGCTAGTATAGTTTTCATTTTCACAAGAGTTATCTGACTTTATCAGACTTCTCTGGACAGTTGTGTTTATTATATTGTCAATCTTGTCACTTACCATTTTTGTTTTTATTTATGTATTTATTTTTAACATGCATCATGTAGGCTTTCTTTTTTCTTATATTTTAGGGAAGGGTATACAGGTTTTCAGGGTTTCACTGCTAGATCAGACTCATAGTGATCCACCTGTTTATAGCCTCCCAAGAGCTGGGATCACAGGCCCGCGCCACCACGCCCAGTCTCCATGTGGGATTTCTGTATAACAGGTGCAATACCTGCAGCCATAAGGACTCCTGCTTACAGATGCTCACAATACCTAGTTTCCTCAGTAAAGTGATTTCTTTAAAAAAAACTCTGAGTTCATGTTTCTTCACTCTCTGATAGTTTGATCTTTTGTAGATAATTTTGTAAGCTCAGTTGAATTTGTGCTCAGAGAGGTCTCATGCTACTTTCTTTGAACTGGACACCTTGTGAATCTAGAACCACCTTAAATAATATGTGCAGTTTGACGTCTTGGGGTGAGGAGGGTTCCAGGGTACACTGCATTATTTTATCAAACAAGAGGATAGATGGATAAGAGTTATCAGTTGACTCTACTCCACCCTCTCTTCTCTGTTTCAAACTGAGACCCGCATTCCAAGTGAGTTATCCTGTGTTAAGAAACCAGGATTCCCCCACAGCCTCTTACGTTTGGCCCTCTCACTGCTTCCTCATTGGTTTGGCCTCCTGCAGCTGAGGCCCTCAGAAGAGAGCAAATGGCAAACGCACTGAGCGGGACTCCCACTTCACTGCTGCCTGACTGGTCTGAAGTCTCACATTTTTATCTTATATCTTCTGAGAATTCCTCTTACATTTACTACAGTAATGCATAAAAATGATTAATGTGTTATATCTCTAAATATGTACTGAAAATAAAGGGTGACATGTTCTATAAACATTTACTCAAAATTCAAAGAAATGTAGTCATATTTTGCATATAACTTTTGCATTTGCTTTTTCAAGCGATCTTTACATATTTAGGACAGCAATTTTTGAACATGCATTTCAAGTTCGTTTTCCTATTTTGTTATTTCTACATCTAAATTCATCAATAGTTTTCTTTATGATATATACTAATTAAATTTTTTATAGTTAGGTATGTTGATCTTTCTTTTTCTATTCTCTGCTTTTTTTTTTTTTTTTTTTTGTACCAGTGATTGAACCTTGCACTTGTCAGGCCTGTGTTTATGCCACTGAGCTATCTCCCTGGCGCCTCTATTCTTGTCCACTTTGGATGCTATGCATCACATTTTTTCTCCTCAATGTCACAAATATTTCTCTCTTCTATCTTCTAATCTTTTCTCCAACTTATTTTTACAAATGCTCATTTTCTGTTGAAAGTGAGCAACTTTTTATGGTGTTGTACATAGTTGCAACACCATAGTGTCTGTTTTAAAAACTCTATTGTATTCTATTTTATATTTATAAAATATTTATAAGTACTTTAAGATTATATGGAATTATTTCATTACAAGTCTTCTGATATTTTCTTTCTCCTTTCAATCATCTATTCATTAGTATTTTCTAGGGAACTGTTGAGTGTCATTGTGAGATATATGAGCAAATTGAAAAGGAAAGTTCAGTAGGCAAAAAGAGCTGTGAGGATTGATGCTGATTTCTCTGAGAACAGTGAGATTATTGTGAAGGTTTGAAGCTTGGGAATATCATAGCCAAATTATTCTGTTTGACACAAGCCTGGACTGTGGCCCCTGCAGACCCTCTGGAGAGCTTAGCAGCCCTGGGTGGAATAGACTTGCTGCTGAGGGTGTGGCTGCCTTGCAGTGGAAGACAGGCAGGGCATGGGGCATCCAGGGAGCCATCAGCATACACTGAGCCAGTAGCTGCCCTCAAGGCCAGCTGGTTGACCTAGAGCTGTGAGCTAGGGAGAGAGGCAGGAAGAACCCAGGCTGTGTTGAGCCTCTTCCCTGAGCTTCTGGGAGATGATGTTGACATGCTCTCAGAGACGTAATTGGTGTGTGTGTTTCTAGGCTGCAGTTGGCAGTGTGGAGGAAGATGTTTGAAGTGGTTATCCCTTGCACAGCAGTCAGAGGTACTTCATCTCATTTCTGTCCCAGTTTCCCCTGTATTCTCAATTCAGATTGCTTTTACTTATCATCAAAACCATTTCTGCGATCTTCAATGTGTCTTCTCCTGCCAGCCCACTTGATGGAGTATCCAGATCAGGGCAGAAGTGGAGCTTTCCATGTTTAGAGCTATGTTCTTTCTGTCTTTCTTTGGAAGGCCTCTTTGAATATACAGGGACACTTTTTATAAGTGTCTGTAATATGCTCTTTAATCTCTCCTTGATCATCTATAGTGTTGTATTTGATTTCATTGTAACCTAGTCCAACAGTCCTGGGGGTTGGACACAGGGCAACTCACTTCTGCCACTTACACGTTTCCTGATGCTGAGCAGATCAACTGCTGTAAATTAATTCCACTATTTAAAATGGGTGTGGGCCATAGCTCAGTGGATTAAAGTGCCTTTTTAGTTAGATGCGGGGACGGGAGTTTGATACCCAGCGTGCCATGCCTTCCCTGTCCCAGGGTGCACTGAGATGGTGCCTGAGACTAAGTGTGGTAGTGCATACCTGTAATCCCAGTGCTTGGGAGGCTGAAAAGAGGAGGATCACTATGAGTCCAATCTGTGTAATGAGACCCTGTAGACCCTGTACTAAATACAAGAAAAAAAGCATGTAATATTAAATATCTCATCTACTGTGGAGAGTACAATTAAGATTGGCACTGTGTGTGACTGGGCAAGTGTTTAATAAATGGTGGTGATTACTGATGTTGTTTCCTGAGATATTTCTTGGGCTCAGTTGGCACTATAGCCATCTGTGCCCGTAGGTGTGCTCCCATGAACACATAGGCAGTTTCTCTGTTGAACTCACAACTGTTAATATACATCTATGATATTTGGTGGGAGTGTATATAGCGTGGGAATTGAGAAGCTGAAGAGAAGTGTTGCAGGAAACACAGTTGTTTAATTCTTCATTCTTTCCTACTGTATGCCATAAATTGTGAAAGGGTACTATCTTCCGCCATGAATCCTTTCAACTTGAACTGAAAAATTTTAAACATTTCCACCAGTTTTAATTCTCCCTATTGTTAGTAATTTTTGGTGGTTATGCATAAATCAAAGATACAATGGGGAATATTTAAGTAATGTTGTAAATAATGATTTCAAGAATGCACTTTAATTTTTATTGAATATCCTTTGATTAGCAGTTTTGTTTTTATTTTAGCCTTGTGAATATTTATGCTAAGAAAAATGAGCACAGTAATTTCTACTGGAAACATTGTCCACCTGAGTCTCTTATTGTCAGGATGGCCATGTCCTTTGTTAGAAGAATTGTTGGTGGCCTTTGAATTGATGACTCCTGGATTGACTCACTAGCAGCCAGTACCTTGTGTGTTAAAGAGGAGAAAGAGAATTGACATTGTCTTCACTAAGCTCCTTCTCCTAGGGCTTCTCCTAGGGACTGATGCTCAGGAGCTTGGACCAGACAGGATGGTGGGCTTAGAACATTCTAACTCTGATTGGCTTATTCAGGCCAATTTGGGTGTCGTATGTGACTGGGGAGAGTTCAGTCTTTAAGGTCATGCCTACTTGGGTCCTTTTGTTACCTTGAAATAATTTCATTTGTTCTTTAAACTTATTATTATTGTTTCTGTGTGTGTGTGTGTGTGTGTGTGTGTGTGTGTGTATTTGGTGATAGGCTATGGCCCTAGTATGGATTGCTGAATTATTATGGTGGTCATCCAATATGGCTGAAGCCCTTAAAACAACAGCTTATCTTCCCAATGACCACCTTCCCCCTTCTTCTCCAACTTAGCCTGGGGTGCAATTTCCTTTCACCTTTCCCGCCACCTCAAGGAAGGCCCCAGTCAGCTCCCTCAGGTATATCTAAACATCCCCCTCAAACCCCATCCATAGCAAAAAGTCATAAAACCCTCTGCCTCCCTTTGTTCCAATCCAGAGAATTCCTTATCTTCCCAAATTCTCTCCATGTCCTCCAAGATAATAAAGCCCCTTTCATTTTTTTCCTTCTGCCAGTCTCTCTGCTGCAACACTGTCAAAACCTATCTTTTGGCTCTGTCTGTCTGTCTGTCTGTCTGTCTGTCTATCTATCTATCTATCTATCTATCTATCTATCTATCTACTTACCTACCTACCTACCTACCTACTTACCTATCTGTCAATCTTTCTTTGTACCAGGACTAGAACTGAGGAGTTTGTGCTTGCCAGGAAGACTAAGCTATATCCATAGCCCTAACATATTTTCTAAAAAACAATTAATTCAATTGAGTTTCCATTTATTCCTTGAAGATCTTGCAGATGTTTTGCTTTTCTGTCGACAGAGTTATGAAGCTGAAATTTTTCCCTAGGATTCTTTACATTCCCATGTTGGATATTCTCAAGGCTCTCTCAAGCTTCAATTCCTGTGCTCATGGCTATTTTATCCCACATCCATGAGAAAAGTTAATCAGGCTTTCCCTTATTTTTTCATGAATTTTTTTAAGTATGTAGAGGGAGCTTGGTAAGCATTTGGGTCTCCCGAGGGTCACAGATTCTTTGTAGATCTTTACCTGGGTCCCCTTTTTCTCACACCCTGGTGAAAGCTTCTTCCTCCAAAAAGGCCCTGTCTTGGTCCTTCCACCCTCCCTCCATATCCTTCTAAGGATGATCATTCTGCATTAATTGACTTACAAAACTTTATTATTTTCTCCCCAGTGGCCAATCGCATCATTTGTTTCTAAGTTTGCCAGTGACTGCCATTTTGCTCTGTGCAAAGACAAACCATCAATCTGTGTTATTTCTATGTCCCAAGAATAAATACGTGTGACTTCATACACAAATGAATACTAGCATGAGAAATGGGCAACAAAGACAAAAGTGTCTAAAACTGACATTGTTAGAACTGACAATTTAATTTTGCTATGGTTTGTGTCTCGATGTCCCTCCAAATGTTCATGCAGTCATGGGGGGCAGACTTTTTGGAGGTAGATGAATCTAGTGTTTGTGACTGATTCATAGGGCAATGTTGGGATTAAGAGTGCTGGAATTAAGGCTGGGTAACTTCTGGATCATACTATTAATTGGATTGGAACTCGATTGCTATACCTTTGCTGTCACTAGGAACTAACAGTATACCAGTGGCCACACTTCTACAAACATAGCAGAATCATTCAAGAAAATGTCCTATTTTTGCAACAATGTGTCTTTGGTTTTGGTGACAGTTGTAACTGTATTTCAAGTCTTTTCAAAACTTTTCAAGTCTTTTCAAAACTTTAAAAAGAAACAATTATGTATAGAAATTTGTAAATTGGTTGGGACAAATCTATATTAGTATTTCCTTCTCCTTGATTTTCATGATGAAAACATCCAATGGAAAGATAGCTTTTGTTGGAGCTAGTGACATCTAGCTAACCCACTGCTCACTGGACACATTTTGTTGATAGAGCATGGTGTGATCCAACCAGCCTGTATATAAAGGCCTGTTTCTATCTTGAAAGCTCTCCTTTCCCTGACCAGTCTTCACAGTGGCCATGGACCACTGAGAGCTCAGTATGGCCCATTCCTCTGGCTTCTCCATGGACAGGAACTTCCTGTGGACCTGAAGGCAGGTGGATTGGACTGCTGTGAGAGTGAGTTCCCACGAGCTCCTAATGCAGGAGAGGTTTGGCACTAGGCAGGGAGGCTAGAGAGAAAAGAGGGGCATGGCACAGTGGGGGGACACGGTCTTCCTTTCTCCATTTTGGTGGTGCTCCTGGGGAAAAGTAGCCCTTTTAAGATGTGGAAGAGAAGCCAAAATGAAGGGAAGGTTTCAAAAAGCATTGTGCTTTATGCACTGTTTGGGAAATTGTGCTCTCTTCCTTTGTTATGGTTCCATGTGCACCTAGTGATGTAGCTTCTGGGTAAGGGCTTGTGGTGAAAGTTGCCCAACTATTTGCAACTCTTCTGATTAAGGGCTAATTTGCCACTGAGCCACTATGAGCAGCCTCACCTCTACAAACAGGACACCTCGCTGCTCTGTTTGTCTTAGGTCACTTGGTATCCTTGATACCTCCATCAAGTCCTTGCATACCTCTTGACTGTGTGTTTCTTTCTTGGGTGTCTCAGTCATTTCTTGAGTTACAGAATGTAATGTCTATGCAGGATGATCAGAAAATCTCCAGTACTCCAAATAGTCCAATTCTGTGTTTCTGCACTTATGCTTCTCACCCTTTTGATGAAAATATCCGTGGCTGCTTGGCATTGTTATGTTGCTGTCATTAGAATATTGCATTTTGTATTTATCATTTTATAGTCTCAAATTCCTGGTTTCTTTTATGTTATACCAACACGCAAATGTAAAAAGAAAAATATGGAGCACTACAAATGTCTTAGTTCAGAATAGCAGAGGAGAAGTAATTGGAAGAAGTATGAGGTGAAAATGTATAAACAAATTTCTAACAGAAATTACACTGTTCTTCTGCTAAGCAATCTCTGCTCTATTTGTAGAGAGACAATCAATATATATTTTCCTTGGAGGCAAAGAATGACTTTCCTTTTTCTATTTTTCTTTTCCTGCACCACATAAAACGCTGTTTTCTAAGAATAGTAACTTAGGTTCCTTCATGAATTGATCATGTATTGTGATATGGCATTTTTTGGAAAGAGACACATTAATAAGAAAATATAGTCGACACTGGGTATCCTTAGGAGATTGGTTCTGTGATCCTGTAGATACCAAAATCATCACATTCTGAAAAATGGCATAGCATTTACCTGTGATCTCTGCACATCCTCCCTTGTGCTTGGAATCACCTTGAGATGATTTTAATAACTAATTATGTGTATACACTCTCCAAAATAGGTCTGTACACTAGATTACTTAGAGAATAGTGACAAGGGCAAATACCTGTACATGTTCATTATGGAGTTTTATTTTTGAATTTTAATCCAGAACAGGTTGGATTCATGCATGAAGAACCCATGGATAGAAGCCAAAAGTTCTCAGGAACTGAAGAAAGAACAGCAATTGATCAGGTTGGTGATTTGGCAAGTAGGAAAGCACTTGTTTAGCCTATATGAGGGCCTGAGTTCCATTACCAACCTTCTCCGTTGTGTTGATCTGTAGGCTGTGACTTTTCTACTGGTTTCCATCATGGAGATTTTACTTCCAACACCCAGGTGACAAAAAAGAAAGAATTCTACTCTAAAGAGTTTTGGTTTTCTCAGAGGGATCCTCTACCCATTATTCTGATTCAACTTTGTATTTCAGTCATGGTGACAGAAGAAATTCTCCCTCTTGTTGACAGGAAATATACTTTTTCTCAATCAGGCTTTTCTCAAAAAGGAAAAAATTTGACTTGTTTAGAACTTATTCAGTGAATAAGAGATGATTTAAAGAGAAGATTTTTAAACTAAGAGTCCCCAGGTCCTGCCTGGCTCAGCTTTTCACCCACAATCACAGGAAGTTCACTGCAGACCAATTCACCGACTTGCCTACTTCACTTCACAGGCTTGCATAGGAGTCCACTGAAATGAAATTACATGCCAAAATGTATACAGTTGCTGAAATATTGAAATTTAAATAATTCTGCAATATCAAATACGTAAGATAATGGATTCATCGTGAAAAATGTTCTCACTACTATTAAATATACATTTAAAATTCTAACACTGAGCGCACATAATAAAGCATAAAGATAGGAGGTGCAGGTCATGAACCAGACTCTGGACATAATGGACATGAAAGCCCAATGTTTGAGTGAGCTGGAGTCACTGACTTTGTGGAGCATTGTCCTTGGAGGGTGGATGTGAGGCTGTCTTTCCAGGCTCAAGGAAGAACCACGTTACCATAAGTACAATGCCTTGCTGCACAGATGGGGACAATTCTATGTGCTACACGGTGGATCTGAGTCAAGAGTGTCATCCAGGGTCTGGGGAGATAGCTCTGGGGTCTGTGCACCTGCCTGGAAAGCCCAAGGACCCGGATTAGATCCTGGTGCAGTATGCTGTGACAGCTCTGCTCTGAGCCAGCCACTGAAATCAAACGCAGTGGTGCATGCCTGCAGTCCCAAAGCTGGGGAGGCTGAGACTGGGCGATTACTACAAGTCTGAGCTGTGTAGCAAGACCCTGTATCAAATAATTACATAAATACATAAATAAATAGATTGAAAAAAAAGAGTCACCCAGCAGTCTATGAAAACTAAGGCACCCTTACTGCACCTCCATCAGGAATGCACACAGCTCCTTTGGCTGTGTTTGTTACCCTCCTCTAAAATGTAGGACAGTTAGTGCATTTGGGGATAGCAAGAACTTATGTCCATATGTTTTAAATGGAAAAAAAATGTTTTCCTAACTTATTAAAAACACCAAGCAAGATACTCAGTATGATTAAATTTGTCTTAAGTGATTATGTAACAACTTACCATGGTTCACACAAGAAAGGCCTCCCGCCCGCTGCCACATTATTCGACACATAATGGACTTGTCCCTGAAAATCTCTAGGTACAGAAACTATACAGCGTTAGAGACAAATTAGATTTTCATTTCAAAACAATCACCTCTGTCAATATACTTTATCATGCTAATTTTTCTTCTAAATATTGGATTTTCACGGTCCTTTAGACTCACCTACTTTTTCAAAGGAATTTCTACTTCTGCGGGAAGCATGTTTACTTAAAACTGTGGAGGGAATTGGGAGCAATAATGAAAAATCTATTTTAAAAGCACAAGCAGAAGAGTCTTATTAGAAAAGAAAAACTACACAGATAACCACAGTGCACTGTATTCTCTCACTAGGCCTGGCCTGACCTACAATTAAACATTTTTGCTGAGTAGGAGAAGTAGTAGACTGAAGAATGTGGTGTGGATTTTAATGCTGACTTTTCTGTGAAAAGCACTGCACCTCACTGTGGCAGGTCTGTTGGCTGAGTTCGTGCAGGGAAAGCTACACATATTGTGTCAGTTTGTTCCAGTGGAAGGGTACATTATCTGCTCTGCTGTGGTTGTTCTAATCATAGCAATTTTGTTGGGCTTCAGTCTGTGGCATATACCACATGTTCAATAAACATTTGTTGAATTACTGACAGTAAAAAGTTATAAAAGATCGGTTCATAGCCAATCACCTCAATAAATGAAAAGCCCTCTAATAATTTCAGGTTTGTTTAATTTTGTTTTTTTTCTCCTAATAGTTATCCTCTGGCCAAGAGCTACAATGAATTGACCTTGATTCCTTTCTTAATTCTGGTGTTTGGTGATCTGTCTGGTTCCAAAACCTCTTTTCAATTGTGGATAGTTGAAGATCTATCTTTGTTCCTGTTATTTGTTATTTGTTTTTGTTTTTTTCTTTTTTAAATTTTATTTTATTATTTTATTTTTTGTAGTACCAGGGATTGAACTCAGGACCTTGCACTTGCCAGGCAGGTGCTTATTCTGCTGAGCTATCTCCCCAGCCCCTGTTTTATCTTTTAAAATAAAAAAATTAACTAAATGACCAAAAAAAAAAATCAAATTGGTCTCTTACTTTCTCCATTACAAAAATAACAGATTTGAATCTAAACTTACAAATTCCCCAGATACCTGTTTTCTGCTGTGATAGTGCTGGTACTAAATGTTTTCATGTTTAGCATTTTAAAAGTATTATGCTTAATAAGTAAACATAAACTATATGGGATTTATTTTCTTCCATTATGGCTTTAATCATGCTTTTCAAAAGTTAATGAGGATATTCATTTTAGAGATACCGTTTTGAGTTTTAGGTATTTTGCTTAAGTATCTAAGAGTAGTTGTCACAACAAACAATTGTGGTCTCATTCACTTGTCTTACAAATACTCTTCATTTAATAATGTGCCTGTGATTTAATGAAGAATAAAATATTCCTCTTCACTGATGTCATCTATGTTAATTTTCTGTATTATATTTCTATTCCTTATGTTTAATACACATATGATCATTATAAATGTTGACATGTACAGGGACTTGGAGTCTGTTGAGGGAGTTTTATTGTACTGTGCTACTCTGCTTTCAATAGGATTGGTTCAGGGAGTGCAGGGGCAAGGCAGCCCTGTCCTGACTTTACATTTGAGGCCACTGCAATGTGTGTTTGCTGAGTGGTGTGCTCCTCTTCTGAACTCTCTGGGCTGTAAGAAATCCAATAAGCGCACAACTTCAAGCTTCTCTAAGATCCTTGTCTGCTGTGCGTACAGTGAGGTCTTTCATTTATGCAAGGCGTGAAGCGAGTGTAAAGTAGTACGTGCATCTCTGTTCTTTCCTGACTTGTGAATTTAATGTTGTAGGGCAGTGATAGATCCATGGGATATGTGCCACAGCCAGCAGTTTGCTGTCATGGAATGCCCTAAAAGGTTTACCATCACTGGCCTAGGACAAAGGGGCCTGGAGACAGCTGTCTCAGTAACTTTTGTTGACACCAATCAGTTCTCTATGATAGGCACTGATGCTTTCTTTTGCAACATACTTAATTAATCTTGCCCAACTGGCTGTCACCATTGTTTGGATCCAATTTGTAGATATTTGTGTCTAGAGAGACTAAGATAATGTTCCTGTACCATTGTGAATCAACATATAAAAATAATTTGTGTATTCCACCCCAAATAAAAACCAAGAATGTTCATTTACTTGTAGCTCCTAAACATATGAAATATGTGGAAAGTAAGGCATTACACAATAGTAGCACAAATTTTATTTCTCATATGTTCTTTATTTTCAACTTGAAATTTAAAAGTAAGTTAATACACTTGCAAACTGTGGAGCATCTCTATTTCATTCTGAACCGATGGTGCCAAACTCTTGCCTAAAAATTTGAAGCTAATGGAATTGCTGGTCCAGGAAAATTAATTCTTGATGGCATCAAGTATTTTAACTTGGGTTTTAGAATGGCAGATGTTAGAATTCCACTTAATCTTCTTTAGATTCATTTATTGATGTTCATTTTTGCTGTAAAGAATAAGTTCTATGATCATGCTCTCATCCTACTGCGTGTGTGTGTGTGTGTGTGTGTGTGTGTGTGTGTGTTGGTTTTGTTTCTCTCATACTAGTTCCTCTCTGGCCAAGAGCCAAAGTGAACTGGCATTTAAGAAGGATTCCACTACATCTGAATTCTTACTCCCCAAACAGTTGTTAGTGGAGAAAGGTGCGGGGCACCTTTTGAAAAGACCCTGCCCTGTCCAAACAACCTTGGTATCTCCTTGAGCCATGTTTTCTTAGGATCACTTTATATCTGGCCCAACCTCAGGGGTATAGGCATTTGATAGGCAGTGTAAAAAATAAATATTATTTTTATGTTAGTAGCAAAAGTGTGATTATCATAAAAATCCAATAAACCTAGTCCTTTTATTCCTTTAAATCAAAGTAAATACTTCTCTCTGCTTCCTGCTCTTAAGTAGTAAACTTTTCAGAAGAGTATGTAACAGATGAATATTTCATGAATGAAAGGATGGTGGAGTGGATGGGAATAGTGTCCCAGTGTGTAAATGCTGGGGTTTCAAGAATCATTTAATAAAAAGAAACACTCTTTCCTCTTATGTTTTTTTTTGAGGAAATTACAGTAAGATAACTTATGCTATTATAGAATTTAACAGTTTGCATTGCTCTTTAATAATTACTGTGTAAGGTCTCCCCTGGATTCAAGTGACATGCTTACAAGAGGCAGAAGTCTGATTTATTTAAGTGTATAAAGTAATGTCAAAGATGCTCATTTTAATGACATTTCATTAACTTCCTCTATTTGTTCAATGAAGTGTATCAAACACATACTACATACATGACAGGATCTATGTTAGACATTCATGCAAAACAGATCTGCTTACAGGGCTTAAGAAAATTAGAGCTGAGTGGAAAATAAATGTATTAGTCATTTCAGCATGTATCACATGCATAGTGTAGTCTATAGAAAGCCACTGAGGGTATGGCCATGCCCAATGTTTCAGGGTCATAATTTCAGCAGCCTGGGAGGCTGATAAAGGATCAATGCACTTATAAGCCCAGCCTGCATCTCTTAGTGTCAAAATAAAATTGTCTCAAAGTAAAATTTTAAAGAAGGAAGGCTAGAGATACAGTCCACTTCAAAGGTTCTGGGTTCCATTTCCAGCGCACCAAAAACAAATTTGATAACAAAAACAAAAATCGCAGGTGCAGTAGGACCCAAAAAGAGGGATTTTAAGGAAACTTTCCAAGAGATGATACTCTTACAACTGAAGTTTACCAGTGATAATGAATTAGCTCAAAGAAAGAGGTGGCAGCAGTGGGAGTGGGCAGGGTACAGGACAGAATGTCCCTCAGGGACAGAGTATGTCTTCCATGTAGGTAGCTGAAGTGGCCAAGCCAGGACATGCTGGGGCTCTTGGTCTACTTGGTCTTCATTCTTGGACCCTAAAGTGTGGGATGAAATAGTCAAATATGTGTATTTAAAAATCACTCAATACCATTGAGTGACTTCAGTTAAACACAGTAGTCTTATGAAAATTCAAAACATGTCACCCAACTACTCAAGATGCATACTTGAAGACAGTGTCTTTGGAAGAGTTTCCAAACATCTTGAGTAGAAACACAAACTGCTTCCTACAGTTTGTGATCCTAGGATGTTTTTTCCAGTGCCTGCAGAGAAATACAGCCTCTTGTTGCTGTCTTCTTGAGTGGAGTGTGTCACAGTAGCAGCTGTGAGGACTGCAGAACTGCACCCGGCATGGAGACTGGCTGGCAGGCAGGTGCCAGGAGCCAGAGCTGGACACTTGGCTGCATACAGTATTGGCGGAACAGCTGGGCCACCTTCCTGGTGAAGGAAGATCTCTTCAGGTCCCTCTCTATGGTCTTGGCTTTCTGGAGATAGTACATTTAAAAGCCCTGTACTGTACTG
>NW_004524708.1:1930226-1932338 GCF_000260255.1 Octodon degus
TAATGTTTGCCAAAAAAAGATATAATTAGGATGCAGAGTAGGCGTGAGTAGTAGAATGGGTTTGATTTCCAGCACCTAAAAGTGAATAAACAAGCAAATAAACAAATAGTACTTCGTCCTAATACAGAAGTTTTATATTAGAATAAGTTTAAAGAAATCTCCTGTGATAAAATGATAGAAACTACTGATGAAAATAGGAGGGTTATACCATACCTTGGCTTTCAGAAGCCATAGAAACGTCACCTATCTTTTCTCCTGTCTCTGTCAGTGCAGTGAAAGAGATTCTCCTCTCTAATTAATAGTCTGTCAATATCCAGGAAAATCATACTATACCTCTGAGATTTGTCTACTGAGCGAGTATATTTGATTAAATGCCATCTGGAAAGTCTTGTTATCCAAGAAAAAAAGCAACTTAGATCTTACATATGCTTTACATGTGTCAGGAAAGATGTTGGTCAAATTAGGAAGGAAACTACATGGGTTGAGCCTGACAGAAAACAGCTACTTTCAAATCTCCGTGCTTAGCCAGGAAGCCTGAGGGATGAAACCCGCAGCTGCCTCCTCATCTGTGCACCAGTAAGGGTGCCTTTCCTTTAAAGCATAGAAGAGGCCTTGCATGCCTGTTGGAGAGAAATAGGCCAGTCATGTGTGTGCATGTGGGATCCAGTACTTGAAAGAAAGAAAGAAAGAAAGAAAGAAAGAAAGAAAGAAAGAAAGAAAGAAAGAAAGAAAGAGGGAAGGAACAGAAATTAAAATGTCTTACTTTTTTTTATCTGTCTTAAGTTAAATTTATTAATGTTAAAAAATAAAATCAGAAGAAAATATGGGGGAATTTTATCTTCGAGGTGAGAAATTCTTTCTAATCATCGAGGTTAAGTCAAAAACTATAAAAGAATACATCAGTAAGTTTTTTTTCTTTTTTTTTTCATAATTTTAGTGATAAACAGATAGCAATGAGACAGTTTCAAATCAAAATCAAATCAGTAGGACAATTTCAATAACTAACACACTGCATATATTCTTCTTGGTGGTTAATTGCTGTATAAGCTGCGGACTTGAGATCCTATTTACAAAATCAGTAAGTTTAATCAAACAAAATTCTAAATGTCCTGGTGTCAAATGAAGATAAATACAGTGAAACACAGATGAAAAATAATGGTAACATATTAGATTTAGGTTTAAGATAGATTTGATAAAAGCTTATAATTTAATAAGAATTTCAAGTGATATAAAAGAACAAAGAATATGTTCAAGCAGGTCATAAAAGAATAAATAAAAATTACAAAGATACAAATGAAAAATGATCCTAATTAGCCTTCAGCATCAAGCAGGTGAACAGAAGATTTTGGCTATCAAATTAATGTTTTTACAACATGATACCTATTGTTTATATAGTTAGTGATATGACAATGTGTGCTATGTCTGTAAAATATATTATTTCCTCAGGCATATTTGGGAATTTGCCCTAATCCCCAGGAAGGTTTCTATTCATAGATTTTTTTATACAAAATTATTTCTAACAGTTAAATACTTTAAATTAATGGAATCTCAACCAATAGGGGATCAATTACTTATAATTGGTACTGGCAATAATGTCCTAAAATAATGCTTTGTAATTCTCAACAGACAGATTAATTATTCACATTCGTTTATTCAGTAACTAAATTTCTGCAGTAGTGGGTACCAGTGTGGACTGAAGACACGGAACTGAGCAATGCACAAGGACAGAAGGAGAGGTTTACAACAGAGTGACAAATACATCCAGAATCTGTTTGTCTCAGGAAGAAGAGTGCTGCTCGGACAAGCTAAGCAGGGACAGGGAGAGCGTGGGTGGTGGAGCAGGGGACAGCACTGTTTAGGAGAGTGTGGATGGAGGGGTTGGCAGGAAGGTGGCAGTGATGTTGAACTGCCTGGACTGAGAGATGAAGGCTGAGCCAAAGGAACCCAGAGTAGAGCAGATGTCACAGAGATCATGGAGTGCTTCAAAGACCGTCATGAGAATGTGAGATCTTCACCTCGAGGTGGTTATTGCTGAAAACAAGCCCTTGAGGGCTTGTTGCTGAAAACATGATGTCACTTATATGGCAGTCAGGGGACTATGGATGCTGCTCT
>NW_004524708.1:1934423-1935661 GCF_000260255.1 Octodon degus
TGGGAAGGAGAGAATACAATGCAGAGGAGTTTGAAGGGATCAAGAAGCTTGGATTTACTGGAACATTGCTTTTGGTGTGGGTAGATTCCCTCATATTCTCCCCCAAATGATTTTAATAAGTTTCTTTCTTGTTAGAAACATTTGAAATTCACCTTTCCAAATATTCCACAAAAGTGCAAGGAGTTATGCGTGGCCTTTGATAACAGCTGTAAAATTAATGAATTTAAATGTTACCATTCTGATTCTTAGCAATATAAACTTTGTTGGTTGGAACTTCAGTTTGAAATTCCAGATTTCCTCATATGTTCATTGGAAATTTGTATTTCTTCATAATTGAATATTCAGGATATTTATTATTTTCTTTTGTTTTGAGACAGGACCTTGTGAAGCAGTTGAGGCTGGTGTTGGACTCACTAAGCTGGCTTTGAACTTGCAACAGTACTCACTGCTGAGTGCTGGAGCTACAGGTGTGCTCCACCTGCCCGGCCTCTTCTTTTCCTTATGAATATATCAGTTCTTTATGTTTTTGATATTATGACTTCATAATACATTGTATTTGTGACAGCATTATAGGTTTCAAATTTCATTTTTATATATTTGACTATCATGTTTCAGATTTATATATAAAGGGCTATACATTTTGGATTTGTGCTAATTCATAGGACATCCATAGCATTTACCATTCATTATTTATTTTCTCATACAAGTAGGTTTATTGGTAGAAGGAAAGACAGCATTCTAAAGAGATTTAACTAGGGAACATTTCCCTGAATCTTGCTGGTGAGCAATTTTCCTAAAGCTTTCCAAATAATGAAAACAGAATAGTTAAAGGATAGGAGGACATGGCCAGAGGACTAAGGGAGGGAGGGGAATTCTGGGTAAAGCAATGCTAGTGTCATGTAACAATATATTGAATTCATGTAACAGTTGTATCTTTCTTGGCCCAGGGAATCATGGAGCTAGAAGACGTCTTGGGACAGTCTTGACCAGTTGGCCACACATCAGGGTGGCCTTTCAACATGAGGCTGAATCTTCTTCAGTGTGGTGTGTCAATCCTAGTGGGAGAAGTGAAACAGTTTTACCTAATTGAGATTTTGATCCTTTATTTTGAAGATAACTAAACTAAGGAAAAATCTCATACTTGATTATCTAGCCATGAGTGCCTCTCTTCCAATTGAATATATTTAATTTTAATTCTTTTAGTCTCAGTGAGCCATTGGCTTCTTCTTGCATGACTG
>NW_004524708.1:1936501-1937661 GCF_000260255.1 Octodon degus
GCTGCATTTCCAATATAGCTTTTGTGATAGAGATCGTAATGAATTTTACATGATTTAGTAATTATGTGTTTTGAATGAAAGAATAACATTGGAGATGATTCAGTAAATGGAAGAATTTTTTCAAAATAATTTTATTGAGAAACAAATAGCAATGAGACAGTTTCAAATCCGATTAGTAGGACAGTTTCAATAATTAATACACTGCAATTGTTGTCTTAGTGGTTATTCATTGTAGAAGGTGCAGACATGATATCCTATCCACAAACACTATTAGAACAAATCTCTCTATTCATTGAATTAAGAGAAAGTAGTTGTATATCTATCCTATTTTGAATATACAGATACATAAATGGTCGTTCATTTCTATTGCCTTTTTTTGTTTAGTTTTGTCAGAGAAGGGTATTCCATTGTCATTTCAATATTGTAGATGCATGAATTCAGCGAAATATTCCAATATAGTCCAGTAGTTCATAATAGTGGTTATCCGTAGGACTGGCAATGTCAGAAGTTGTTGACTTGAGCCTTTTATAGCTCACCATAGTAAAATGGCTTTACTTTTTATACTTCGTTTTTATACTTTTCTGCTGAATGGTTAAGACCAAGATAAAGCAAGATGTAAATAACAAGAAATATAAATTTGTGTTTCACAAGGTCAGTCAAATCCCCTCAGGAATTATCCTGAATCCCTGTACCACAGTTTGTAGATCCTTTGTCAGTGTCAGCCATGTGGATGAGTCAAGACCATTGCTTGACCAGTTTGCTCTCGCTGAAAGCCTGAGAGAATGTTTTCACTCCAAAATAATCAATGATATAGAGTGTGCCTACGGAGAGTCACGTGGAGAGAAAACTGGAAGAATTATTCGAGGTGAAATTTCAAGTTCTAAGAACTTTGGCATCTTTTGGTGTGGCTTTCTTTAACCAAGCAGGTAGAATGCTTAGAGGCCTGAGCCATTTGAGCATCTTTATGTAGGTTCCTTGTGAGTCTGAATTCTCTTTGTCTCTCTCTGAGAGTTGCCAGAAATCCACAAGTGGGCCTTTGGGAATAGGCTTAGCAGTCAGTATGCAAAGTGGTGACCAGTGTACTTGCTGGTGCTGCTACTGCTGCTGTTGTTACTGTTGCTGCTGCTGCTGCTGCTGCTGTGTGTGTGTGTGTGTGTGTG
>NW_004524708.1:1939116-1945222 GCF_000260255.1 Octodon degus
GAGGTCTTATCCTGGTGTTGAGAGCTCAGTTCTGCTTAGTGCTGAGTGATTCCCAGCATCTGGAAGCGGCACTGTACATTTATTCATTCACCTACCACAGAACTTTTTTTTTTTTTGGCTGCTTCCAGGTTTTAATAATTGTGAATCAAGCTTTGTTTCACTAAGAATTAAACTATTCTGAAAGAAAAAAGTAAACCCACTGATCCTGTGTGATCCTGTTCTTGCTCTTGGGAGGTGTTTGCCTCTTAAGTAAGTACGAGGCTCCTTCAGACTGTGTCCAACTTATGGTGGTATCACTTTTGTTTGTCATGGTGCAAAAAAAAGATGTACCTCCAGTGGGGACTGCACTCCATATTTTGAATTGTGGTCTTGTCCCAAGGTATTAATGTATGGCATTATACATTCTTTCCATGTTGGGCATTAGGACATTCACAGTAAGCCCCAGCTCCTAGTTGGCCACATGATCCTGCAGTCCTGAGGTGAACGTAGCAGCAGTGCCGTGTTGCAAGCTGGGATGTTTCTTGGGTCAAGGGTATGAAATGCTTCCTCACCTTACTGTGTTTTCTTGAATGGTGCTTTTAATTGCACAGATTCTATCCTCCCTCAGGGAGCCTCTGTACATTTGGAGTAGTGCTTGAAGAAGGCCATTTACTGATTTTTGACGACCCACAGCTTTCTTTAAATTTTTTATTTTAGCCCTTCTTTTTGTGGTCAGCTATATATTACATTTACCGTTTAGCCATTTATGTAGCACACATTTTCATGGTGCTCAACCTTTAACACTATCTTTTTTTTTGTCACTACCAATAAAAATCTGTGTCACTATTAAATAATAACTCCTCTTCACCCTCCATTCACTACTCTCTAGTGCCCTCCTTTCTACTTTGTGTTTCTTATGGTTCAAACTAAAATACTCCCCCATAGCCTCCGGTATTCAGAGATTAAGTTTTGGGGGAGGTGATTGGGCCCCACTGTACTCGGCAGTGGATTCATCCTTGATGAGCTCAGAGCTGGATGTGATTTTGGAAAGCAGGGCCTGCTGGGAGGTGGTGACCTGGAAGGGTGGGTTCTTGTCCTGGCTGCTCCCTACTTTCTACTTCCTCACTGCTGTGAAGTGAGTAGATTTCTTTCACTATACCTTTGCACCATGATGTCTCTGTCTTGGAGACAGCAAGCCGTTGACTGCAGCCCCTGAACCATAAGCCAAATTAACTCTCTTCTCCTTTAAATTATAGGTATTGAATCTTGTATGCCAGCAGTGAGAACTAATACACATTGTCTGTATGAAATAGGATGCAGTCAGTGCTCTGGAATTTGGTCCTTATCTCCATTTAAATTCTCTATGACATTGTCACAGATTCATGTAAATCATTTTCCTTATCTTTGTATCAGGCACATAAGTTGGGCCAGAGGTCACAAAAATGCAGCACCAGGATTGTTATTGCCCCAGCAATCTTCCTCTTAAAATTCTCCCTCACTCCCTCTCTTCACCACACCCAGCACCACCTTGTGACAGAACAAATACTCTGTCTCTCTTCAGATACACACAGAGTATCTCTGCTGAGTTTTCCCTAAGGAAACCCCTTGCCCCATGTGAACCACTCCCGTATATACTTCCCCTAGAGAAAACCGTGTTTGGTCGTCATTCCCAGCCTCCGCTCAAGTGATGGCTTTCCTGCCTTGCGCCTGCTGAGTTCGCTTGTTAGAAGTACGACAGCAGCAAGATTCCATTGAGGCTTTGTTTCTTAGTTGTCACCCACAAGTCTTTTTTAATTCAAATATTATTTCATGTTTCATTTAAACCTAAGCATGTATCCTTCTTTTAAAATGCCTAACAGAAAATTTGCTTAAGTATGTAAGAGAAATGGGAGCTTGATTTGCTTTCCTCTTTGTTGTAAAAAAAAATATGCCAGAATTCTCGATTATCATGTTGCAAAATTAAGGAATTTGAAAGCTCTCAAATTTTAAAAACCACTGAGCATAGCTTCTCACTAACTCAGTCCTCTTTCGCTTCTGAGCTATAATCTCCTGTGTGTGATTCAGAGTAGAAAGAGTTTCTAGTTCCAAGCCATTATTTCACTAGGAAGGAAACTAAAGCCCTCCCAGGTGTGGTCATTTACCCAGCTAATGAGACAAGGCTATGATAAGGTCAAACACTTTTGTCCTTGAGAAGAGGCTGGGAAAGAAGTGTGCCTTTCAGATTTGGGATTCATGCCAGAGGGGGTTGTTATTCAAGGTCATAGAGAGGTCAAGTGTGACTTTTATGGATGGAGATCAGTGCGTGCATTTTGGGGGGGCAGGGTTGATGTGCAGCAAGAGTGCTAAGTTGCCACGATTTCAATTTATATGGAACATTAGCCTGACATAAAAAATGAGGTCACAGAATGAGGCCAGAGTGGGTTGTGATCATCACTGTTCAAATAACACAAACCCTGACTTTTGAAGTATTCACTACTTTCAAAAAGTTTTGAAGACTGTCAAACGATTGTGGTCTCCACCTGACACTCCCCAGGAGCCTGCCTAGCTGGAGGCCTTGGGTCTCCTGTTGGCCCATTTCATTAAAATACACTACTCTTTTCTTTCATGCATTTTTTTATTGTGAATAAAATTACACTCGAGTATGCATGTAAAGATTATAATAGTACAAATATTGCCTGTCTTTTGAGAATAATCATCTTAAATAGGGAATGTACACACACTCTGAGGTACAGAGGCAGTGTGCAATACAGCTGGATCAATCTCTGGACACCAGTCATAAAATGTTGGGGGGTGGGGCTGTCCACCATATACCAATTGATATAATGCTTTGAAGCCACACAATCACATTTATATACATATACATTTATAAATAGTTTTTTTCTTGTTTGCTTGCTTTCTTGTTTTCTTCTCTTTCTTCCTGTTCTGGGAGTTGAACTCAGTGTCTTGAGCTTGTCAGACAGGTGCTGTGCCGCTGAAAAGTATCCCCAGTGCTCAATTGATGTAATGTTATGTGTTTTGTGCATTATAAGAAGGGCATCCCCAGGCTAATTGAGGAAAGTTGTATTTGTCTTCAGGCCAACTGTGCAAATATATGAGATTACTTCTTCTTCAAAGTGATAGTGTAAACCTGGAGAAAAAGATGAGCCTTTTTTTCCCATGAACTGAAGGCTTCAATTAGTGTAAGTATGAGTCAAAGATAATTTTAATGCTTGGTTTATGTGATCACCAGAAAAAATTATCTTCTCTCTTCCAGCCTCCAATTGACACCATTTGTATGATTTAAAGACAATTTCATAATGGTATGAATGGAACATTTAATATTAAAGTGTCTCATACAGTTTTTATTTTTGCTAATCATTTTCTTATGAGTTCGTTGGAATCCTAAAATTTATACTGATTGATATTGTGCTTGTTCAAAATTCAGAATGGGGTCACAAAGTATTGGCTTCTGTTCATACAAAATCCCTGTTTAAATGGTTTTGTAACACCTTTGTAGGTTTTGATAGCACTATTTAATCTAATTTTGGGGCTTTATGAGCTATTTTTTTTTTTGTTTTTCCACTATCCTAGATAACTGCAGGAATTAGGAATTTCCCTTTATCCACAGTGCTTCTGTGTTACCGTTTTCTTGCTGTAAAAATGCCATAGTGGAGAAGGCATATCTTTCTCCTTTTAATATTCATTAATCTTCTAAACTTTCTGTGATTCTTGGTGAGAAGGCAGTGTCAGGAGACCCTCGGTCCTAAAGGGTCATTGTTCCCTTCTGTGTTTTCACATGGAATAAACGTTGGGTGTGGTGGCTTCTCTTAAGGCACTGGGCTCCGCTGAGTGGCTCCAAGTACACAGATCAGTATGGGTCAGCACTCAGTGCTTATGTCAGATATCCTTGCGGTACAGTGAAAGATGCTACCTCATGCTGCGCTCCATGGAAGTGTGAGTGGGAAGTTGGCCTCATCACCCACCCCTGGAAAGTTGTGTCCAGTTGTGAGAGACAACCAATATCATCATAAAATAATACCAGGAAGAAATGTTTAAATTGGTTCATTACATATGGTGGTTGCCATGGTACCTAGAAGAAAACAATTTTCTGGTGAGCATGCTGATGGGCACAACTCTGCTGAACCTTGTCCCACTGTCTCCTTCTGTCCCTCTCTAGAATACTACTTCCTAGGGCAGATATTTGCAAAATACATGCTCTCCCATGATGTATCTTATCTCTACATAGAGCACATTGTAAGATAACATTATACTCCAAAATTAGAGTATGTCATTTAGATGAATGCCCTGGGATATGCACCTGACCATACTTACAAATGTATACAGAGCCCAAAAGATCTGGTAGTTGTTATGAAATGACAGAAAATAATCTAAGCCTGAAGAGTAATGGAGCAACTTGGTTACAATAGTCAAAAGTATCATGTAATAGGAAGGGAGTTCAAGAAGGTAGAATATCTAAAATGAGTTCATCTTCAGGTACTTGAAGCTTTTATTTTTGAACTACCTCTACAAGATACTTAAAGTAAGGTACCCTTATTTCCCACAAAGCCACAAAGATGATAGCTAAAAGGAGAAGAGAAGATCACCTTTGTAAATATCAGCTCTTTCCTCATCACTGTGTGAAATGGGAAAAAACAGAATTCAGTCCAATTTTTAAAAAATCTGCTACTCTCATTTGGCAAAGCCTATGCAAAGATAGGAAAACAAAATTGATTTTTCTTTCAGCTCTTTTCAGCCCAACCTGGTTTTCTGTAGAATAGAAAGCAGATTCACTTCATATTGATCTGGGTCTTGAGCCAGTGTGAGTCCCAATTAACACAACTGAAAGAACCATCATCCTTTTGGTTCTAAAGAGAGAAAGGAAACTAAGGAGGTCATACATTTCTGAATTTGCTGTGACTTCCTGGTTTTGTGCATTGTGCCCTGGGGCCCTTAAAAATATGATGGTGAATTTCTCCTATCACAGTGTGAAATGGTGGTAGACTGTTTTGGGATTGGCTCATCTACCTCTGGTACTGCTAAATTATAATTCCATTGCAAGGGCCAGCGAGATATCTCAGTAGGCTAAGCATCTCCTTAGGCAAGCAAGGGACCAGGGTTCC
Source organism: Octodon degus (assembly GCF_000260255.1). Lineage (NCBI taxonomy): Eukaryota > Metazoa > Chordata > Mammalia > Rodentia > Octodontidae > Octodon > Octodon degus. The sequence continues at coordinate 1,944,195 of NW_004524708.1, forward strand.
ATCCCCTGCAGCATAGACCACACCAGACCCACACCTGGCTATGCTGAGCTGGCCAACGAGACCGGGCATGGAGGCTCATCCCTGCAATCCCAGCAGTGGGGAGGCTAAAGACAGGATTATTACTACGAGTCTGATCTGTATAATGAAACCTTATATCAAATACATTTTAAAAAACCCATTGCAAGATCTGGCACATTTCAATAGAAATGTCTGATGCTCCCATTGTTATCAAGCCTGACATTGACTTGACAAGAGAAAGCCAGAGCCTCAGGAAGGACAGACTGGGTGTAGTGCAGAGGAAAGTCTCTGTATATGCAGATAACCGACATTACATCACTGGTTTCAGGGCCTCTACACTGAGTAGGTGTAGTCATCACAAGATGGGTATGCCTCATCTCACTTGCCCATTCTTTTATGTGAATACGAGAACTCATCAAAGCAGAAAGGCTACTTGGGCCATGATCATCATGGCTCTGTGAAGAGCAGGGTTTTTTTAGCAGACAGATTCAGGCACTAGGATGGGTTGTTGGTTCTAGGAGAAAGCAATGGATCCACTTGGCAATTTTAGTCTGACTTTAGGGAGGTAAGGCCTGAATTAGAGTTTTAAGCACAATACTCAGGGATTCTATTATGGATGTATTCTTAGTCTCATCTCTTTGTTCTCTGGTTCACCTATATGCAAAATCCAGCTTCTCGGGCAAAGCTCTGTGAACATCTCCCTGCCTTCTGGCTGATGGTCCTCTCTCATTTTGGAACAGACAGTGCATATATTGGTGGATCATGCCCAAAGTCCTAAGAGTAGCTGTATAAACGTCACTGTCTCCTGGATTTGCACACCATTTGTAAAGTATGATTTGGGCTTTTCACAGCCAACAAATAGTATAGGTAGAATCCCTGTCCTCTACTTCCAGCCCTTGAGTGCACCAGTGGTGTTTTATTTATGAATATGCTTACTACCACTTGCCTGTAGTAAGATGCATTTACACAAAATAGTGCTCAACCCAAATACAGTTAAAATGTAAGCATAA
>NW_004524708.1:1946217-1968939 GCF_000260255.1 Octodon degus
CAGACCTGGAACATCCTAACATATATGAAAGCTATACTAGTTCCTACTTCTCTTAGTTACATGCATGGATATATTCCCTTCCTCCCTGCCTGTCTCCCTTCTTCCATCCCTCCCTCAATTCCTCCCCTCCTTCCTTCTTTCCCTTCCTGTCTTAATTCTGCTTTTCTTCTACATAAACATGCTTGGACTTGATTTCTGTCACTTGTCATTGCAAGAGTTCTAATCAATTCTCTGCTTGAGTTTATCTTGTTTCTCTTTGGTTCAATAACACAATTGTACTTTACTCATCTGCTGATATTTTGACAAATTAATGTGTCTACAACCCAACGGCAAAATATTGATATAAGTGCAGTATCTTCAGTTTTCTAAATGGTGTCCAGATTTGTAGAGATACATTTGTCTATGTTGTGAGAATTGAAAATCCTTCATGCATGGCTTGAGTGCTCTGTTTATATAAGTAATTTGGCATTTCTCTTCAAGTGCAAAGAGTCCCTGTTGATTTTAAATGCATAGGCTGTGTCAGTAAGCAGAGAAAATGAGAATCAGACCAGGGAGGAATAAATTTCCTTCCTTTGTGACTATTTAAAATTTAGAAACTTTATCTCCCTCAGCTTGGTGTTGAATGAAGACAGACGATATCAAGTAGGAGGTTATGACTGGCTCCACTCAACTTTTCCTCAAAATAGTTATTCAATTTCTACATGTAATATCTTAACAGATTTATTTCACTTTGAGACATAATCCAAGTTTACTTTTTGGCTGGAAATGGGATGAAGTCCTAGTGTCAGCATTTTACCTTTCATGCGTCCTTAAAAATCTTTATCATTTTTGCCGTATCAGCGAGAGACTGAAGTAGCTGTCTCTTGTTAGAGGAAGCTCAAATTGTTTTTAAAAATCAATAAAGTATAAGAATAATTATATAATTATTATATGGGGGACTAGATTTTCATTTCCAGGGACTTATTTTTTCTCCAGGTATAGTGTATTCAAATTTAAAGTTTTAGAAAATTTTAGTAAGCATTGGTCCTGCACGAGGATGCTGAGAATAGATCTCCAAATGATTGCATTGTGCTGTTAGGAAAGCTAATTTATATGTAACAATTTAGTAGTTAAGCATAGGCACCATTTCTATTTTCCTTTATTAGAGTTTTACTATCCCCTTCCTCATACAGATTAACTCCCCAAAATGCATTTGTGTAGTGCATACTTTTGTGGAGAATTTTTACTGCATGTAACTGCTTGCATAAGACAACTTGTAACTCCCTCATGTTCTACCTGATACATGTTATTTCTTTGCATGATTCTAAGATGTATCTGGAGAAGTCTGGGATGGAGAGGAAGGAAGTGAGACTCAGAGAGTACAAAGCAGGCAGGGATGGAGTGGGTGCCTGACCTGCAGGTCTGCTCTGGGAGGTGGCTAGGAGCCACCCTCAGCTCCTCCCTCCCTGCTGGTTGTCATGGCAACTCTCTATCCAGTGACCTCTTAGTTTCCTAACAAATCAGTTGAATAATTGTTTGGTTGTTTGTTTTCTATATCAAATTCTCTTTGAGAGCATTCTTCAAAATGATCCCATCTCTTATTGATTTAGCCTTTGGTTAAAGGTTATATAAATCCAGAAATACACAGATTTGCATATTGCAACATTTAAAAAAAATTCCTCCTTGATAGAAATGATTGTGGACAATTAGTAACATAAATACTACAGTTACAAAGTTTGCCACTGCTTCTAGTTTCATGCCTAACAAGTTCCCTCACCAGCTGTGATCACAGGCAAGTCAGCTCATCTGGGGACCTCTTTGTACTCTTCCATGGCATCATGGGGTTCAAATTGACAGGATCACAATTCCAAAATTCCTGTTTGAATTTAAAGCTCTTTGACTCTGATAATTGAAGTACAGTTGTCCCTTCCTGCCATTCCATACTTGTGCAGTGCATCCCGTGAAAGACATTTACAAACATGTTGCTGTATAAATTGCTGTGTAATCCTCCTGGCATCTGCTGGACTTCCAAGACTCCATTGATTTAGGTGAGAACTGCAGTGCCTAGAGCATGTATGTGCACCCAAATGCATGTGGTACTCACTAACAGAAAACTGTATGTATGTATGTATGTATGTATTTATTTATTTATTTATTTATTTATTTATTGTGGAACCAGGGATTGAATTCAGGCCCTTGTGCTTGCCAGGGAAGTGCTTATTCCACTCAGCCAACTCCCTGGCCCCAAGAAAACATCTTGAATTAGACCAAACTGTGTATTTTTAATAGTTATTAGAAACTTATGAGAAAATAACAATGACCTGGATCTCACCTTTCCATTTGCTGCGTTTTGTTTCATTGGTTTGGATGTAAATATGGTGATTAGGAAGAGATTGTTAAATGTTACTGAATTTGAGAACTACAACAAGACATTTGAGGAAAATATAGATGCCAACAGCTGGAAAGGTGAAAAACGAGGTGAATTCCATTGTCTTAATGAAGCACCATCCATTTCTATTGGGATTAGAATCCAGTGTGCTAACCAATTACTTACAGCCTGTTTATGTCATACCTTGAGAGGGAGGAACCAGTAGATTTCCTGAGAGGGATTTTAAACCATGTATAGAGTACTTTGAAACATAAGCCAAAACTGAGTTGAATGTCTAATAATGTTAAATTGGGGCAAAGCAAGGCTCATTACCATCTGAACTCTGTATATCTACAATGGGAATTTGATAAGGTGGCAGAAATAACATTCAGTTTGGGATTTAAAACATCCTAGGATATATCTAAAGATTTATGTATTCATGACTTGTATTTATGTATTTACTTACATTGCTAGTTGTATTAGAAAACACAAGAAAAATAATGTTTTGCATGTAGTTGCAAAGGATTTTATGCCTGCATTTTAAGTAGGGCACAGTGGTACCTTGCAGAGTTTTTGCAATAATGATTTTAGAATCAGAACTGGCTGAAGCCAGTTTTGGTGGCACATACTTGCAATCCCAGAACACAGAAGGCTGAGCCAAGATGATCCTTGCAAGTTCAAGATTATGCTGGGCTACAAAGCGAGCTTAAGGGCAGCCTGAACCATACAGGCAGACCCTGTCTTAAAAAAACAAAATCAATCAATCAATCAATCAATCAAAGAATTGGGCAAAATCTAAGATTGATACACATAGCTGTATAACCTAAATTTAATTCTTGATTTCTGCTGTCATGGATCCTTTTTCTATTTAATGTTAATTTCTTGTATCAGATATAGACAACATCTACGTATAATGAAGTTGAAGTTTTAAACTCTCTCACAGGACATATCCAGAATGTTCTCATTATCTAAAGCAAAAACTGTTGACATTATACAGTGACTATCGCTACTTCTTACCTTTTTCTGTCTTTACATTGGTACGTGCTCTATTCTACTTTATGACTTTTTATTTCCTATTTTAGGTTCTTCATCAGAGTAGTCATATATGGGTTCTTCAGTAAGGCACTCCCTTTTTTAAAGCATATTTTCTGGAGCAATCCTTGTTATTTCAGGTAGCAAAATTTCACTTCTTTAGTAGCAGAATCATGCCCCATTGTAAGCATATACCACACTGTGATTGCCCCTCCTTCTGCTGACTGCTTGAGTTGGTTGTCTGGACCTGTTGTATTTTGGGAAAAACGTACCATGGACCCCAGTGTACAGAGTTATCAGGTCTTTCATATAATGCCAGATATAAAATGTCAGGATCATGGGGAAATTCAGTGTTTAATTTTGTGGGGGACCTTTGAACTATTCCCACTTTGGCCCCACTTCTTTCTTTTCCCTGATAATAATCCACAGAGTTGTTAATTTGTTAGTATCCTTGCTAACAATTGTCATTTTCTAATTTAAAAGATAATAGTTATGTTAATAGATATGAAATACAAATTATATTTATGTATCTTCAATGGTCAGTGATATCAAGTATCTCCTTATGTTTCTTACCGTATTTGTCGGTTGTTTTGAGAAATGGTGTGAAGTGGTACGTAGTTTTTGAGAATGAGGAATGGCCATGATTGGTACCATCAGATGATCTAGTGATATGAAGTAGTTAATTATAGTAGCCAACATTTCTTTAACCTCTAGTTCACGCCAATCTGTGTGAGTGCTGTAAGAGTATACTTTCACTGAACTCTCTCTGTGAAGTTGAATACCATGCAGGCAACTTTAGTGTTGATTCTCTTGTTCTCCTCAAGGCATGGGATTTTAGGGTTACTCACTACCTTGCCTTTTGTTGCGCAACCCATAAATTGCAAAGACTTGATGTAAACCCGGTCTCTCTGGGTCCAATGCCAGTGGGTTTTTACTACTATGTCAAACTATCCAGTGCAGGGCCTGCTATTTAATAACCTGTCAGTATATATTAATAATCCACCACCCCTCTTGACAGTTGAATGCACACAAGCATGCACACACACACACACACACACACACACATATACACACACAGTTTTCAGGCTTCTTCAGCTCCATCCTGGCATGGATTTCCAGCTGTCATTCACTAATCATCTAGTCTCATCTGTAGGGAATTTTCGATAGGATTCTTTATTTTTAGATTTCTATCAAGAAACAGATCTTTATTTGGCTTTTATTGGGGGACAGAAATTGCATGTGTACTGAGCCTACACACTTACGACCTTTGACCTGGATTATATTTTCAGAACTTTTATAGACTAAATGACACTGGAAGAATGTTGGAAAGGAAAGAAAAGTCTTCTTTTGAGGGAGAGAGCAGGCTTGTTTCCTGTTTGCTGTGGTTAAGATAATGTCTCCATTTGGGGGAAGCTCCAGCAGAAGTACTTGTAGCCCAGCTTAGGAGTTCTAGGGGCTTCAGATGGAAGAGCCTTAGCCACAAAACAACACACTGCCTGGGTGGCAGCCACTTACACATGTTGCAGTCTATGTGAGGTGCTGGCTAAGCCTGAGGCCCCGGCTACTTGTGCTGTGTATGACAAGATTCTAGGAGTCTTGGACTTCCCGTCAGCATCCATATGACTTTAACTGGCTAACAGTTTAGCTTGTAGGTAAAACAAAAACACCAGACTCCTCCGGACAAGGTCTAACATTTATTAATAAGTTTCTATGAACTCGATCTGTGGTACTTAACTTTATTATTCAGCTGAAAACTGAAAGCTTATGCTTCTGATTTAGAAGACAGTCTGATGCGGTGTGAGTCTCATGGATCAAGTGTAGTTGCCATCAGAACTCTGTATGTTGCAGCTAGTAACTTGAAGATAATATGATGTATACTTTCTGAATATAGTGGACCTGTGCATTCAGGGGTGCATGCTTCTTACACTGCTCTAGTATTGTGAACATTGCACCCCATTTCTCCCCACTCTCATTTAGTTAAAAATTACAGTTGAATTGCTTAGCATACACAGTACCCTGGCTTCTACTCTCAGCACTGCCAAGAAGAGAAAGACACAGTAGTTGCAGTTGAAAGGTAATAGAAGAAGATAGGAAGGAAGCATCCACATTCATTTGACTCTCACTTGCATTATACTCAGTATTCATATGCGGAGTCTATTATGTTACAGTGCTCTGCAGCTTAAATCAGTACATATGTTAGAATCTATAACAATTACATTTCTAATCATGTAGGATATTGCTGCAGAATTGTCTTCGTAGACTTTAAGTTTTAATACAGTGTTCTGACACAGATCTGCATGTTGAAAAGGAGCATTGCCTATTTCCAGGTGAGGGACCATATCGGGTTTAGATACCTGGCATTTTCTTGGTATCTACTGTTAATACACCCACACTATTTGAAATAGTCTTGATTTGAAATAGTAAATGTATGAAAATTTCTTCAGTGCCATTTAAATTCCAAAAAGCCAAGTACTTCTTAGAATTTAAAGCTTCTTCATGGTTAGTAAGGAGAGATTAACCTACTTTGTAAACTTACAGATTGCTGCATAAATGTGAAGTATCATTAATCAGATTTATTGACAGTGAAACATTTTACTGTTTTTTTTTTTTGGTTTGTCAGTATACTTTGACAGTCATTAATATCTATTAAAGAGCTGTCATATTATTATGTCCTATAAAAACATGGAATGAGTAGGACATTATCTTCTTGTAAGATTTGTGTACTTGTGATGGTCTTATACTGATTATACTTTTCTCAAGTTCATATTGAAACATTTACAGCACAATTTTATGTGTACAGGTGACATAGAGAGGCTAGATCACAGCATCCTCTTCTAGTTGCTAATCAAAGAAACAAAAGAGTGCTCAAATTTTACTTAAATGTTATTACTGTCAATTGAACTGGTGGGGAGGGAACAATATGAATTTCAAAAATTGCTGGCCAAGGAAATGGGCTAACAGTGGTGGCCTCATCCTGTCCTCACAGGCTACTGCTACAGGTCTCTGAGCTCCAGTGTGCCCAGCATGGGCTGACTGGAGTCCCAGTCTGACTTGAACAGCTGCTGGGAAGTGACTGCCATCATAGGAGTCTGGGGCAAGCAGGTACATGTGAATATGTCATTCATGTAGGATCAGCAGGAATGTAGTGACCAGGACAGACCCTTAGTGCCTCCCTGTGTAGAAGTGGGCCACCACTCTTGCCTCACCAAGTCAAACTAGTACAACACAGGATGTCAAATAGATTCTCACAGGAAGACTGTCAGTGTGCTCTGGCCATAGAATAAATTGTCTCAAACTAACTAGTTCAAGGGAAAAAATACCCAGGAAATTTGATTCCTTAACATATAGCTTGTAGAGGAAAAAACCAGTGAGTCTCTGCTACTAGAAAGTAGAAAGAATGACTGAGATAACTTACCTGGAAAAGTGAAAAATCTGGATAGGAAGCCGAAGTTGAAAGGAAGGGGCAAAATGGTGATTTTAATCACTCAGCCAAGTGGGTAGGTGGGCATGAGGAAGCTGGTGGAAGACAGTACGTACGTGACAGAGAAGACAGTTCATCTGCACACACTCACGCACACAGACACACATGTGTATGTGTGCACACTCAGCATTAACACAAGTTAAACCAGAAACTTTGCCACCCAGCAAGAAGACAAGAGGAAGAGGTGAAAACGAGAATTAAAGCCTGCAGTAGAAACTACCAAAGACAAAGACAACATCACCTCAAATGTATATGGGAACTGAAGATGTCAAACATACAAAACAAAGATGACTAAATACTGACTTGTTACATGGATGACAGGAATCTCTGATCAAAGCAAATGGAAAGAGGAAGAATTTCATGCAAAGAGAGAAGGGTGTAGCTTTGTTAGATGTACAAAAATGAGCTAATGTAAGTGTCTGTGAGATGGAAAAGTCCATGTATAAAATTAGATCTCTTTGACATGTAAGAGAAAAAAATTCAGGTGTATGCCAAGAAAATTCCCAGTAAGGGCATTTTCCCGAGTGACCTTTTGAATATATTTTTAAAATTTATATCTAGTGTACTTCATTTTTTGATGTGTAGTTCTCTGAGTTTTAACAAACATGCAGAATCATTTAAGCATCACAATGAGATCCACAGCCATTTGCTCACCCTGGCAACTTCTCTTTTGCTCTCCCTTTTAGTTAATTCCTGTTAATTCTCTCTTTTCCTTTCTTCAGATCCTCACAAGCCTGTCCAGTTTTTGATCTTCCAAACTATCATGTGCATGTGTCGTTCACCCTTCCATTCAGCATGATGCTTCTGAGAGTTATCCTTACATGCTTCATTGTATATTTCCTCCAATATTTGCTTTCCTGTTCTTCATTTGAAAGACATTTCAATTATTTTCAGTTTTGGATAAATATATATATACACCCAGATATATGCCTGCACTGCTCCTGGAGACTGTATTATGTAAGTTTTTGTATAAACACACATTTTCACTTGTCTTGGGTAAATATCTAGGACTGATATAACTGGGTTAGTGGTGCATGTTTAACTTTTTAAGAATCTGACCAAGTCTTTTCTGGACTGGCTGTACAAGTTGGCATTACCATGAGGTAGGAGTGAGAAATTTTTCACCACATTTTGACAGCAACCAATTCTTTCAGATTGTCCCTGTGGTCAATTATGGCCACTCAGATAGGTTTGTTCTTGTATCTTGATGTCAACTTAATTTTCATTTTCCTCATCAAAATTGATACTGAACATATTTTTTCTTGTTCTACTTTGTGCTTACTATATCTTTCTTGTTTAAGCCATTGTTGATTCATTTCCTTTAAATTTGGCTCATGGGTTCTTCACCATATTTTTCTGAAAATTTTACTTTTTTTTTCTTTTCTTTTCTTTTCTTTTTTTCTTTTTTTTTTGTGGAACCGGGGATTGAACTCAGGCCCTTGCACTTGCCAGGAAGGTGCTTATTCTACTGAGCTATCTCCCCAGCCCCTGAAAAATTTTCATTGTTTAGTTTGAAAGAGGAAAAGGTCTCAGATTTTAGTTTACCTGCATGGCAGTAATCTAATCTGCCACTGAATATATCTGTCTGACTTTTACAGATAACTGTGTCATCTTTTATGGCAGGTTTTTAATACTTTTGCAACTAGATAATAGTGTGAGTAGTTTGTTTTCAAGACTGTTTTGAATATTTTCATTTCATTAAAACTCCATCAAACTTTCAGAATAAATTTAGTGACATCTACATATTATTAAGAATTTTCAAGGCATATAAAATTAATTGCAAAATATTTTGGAAGATAATGTGTAGAATTACCATTATTTATTGGATGTTGGTAGAATTATGAGACAACCAAATACTAGGGTTTTATTTTATTATAAATTTTAGATATAAATTCAGTTTCTATAGTAAATGCAAAACTTGTTATGTAATATACTTATTAGTTTTGCTAATTTATTTCTTTCAAGAAGTAGACATACCTCAGGTATGTCTCTCATAATGTCTGTAGGGTTTCCAGTATGATTCCCTTTGGAGTCTTGTTATTCGTCCCCCCACACACCAACCCTAGCCTTCTCTTCTTTTCCCTTCTTCTCTCTTTATCTGGGTAAAATTTCATCAATTTTAATAATTTCAGTTAAACCAACTTTTAATTAAGTGCCTCTTTTCTTCAGTTTTTATTTAATTCCCATCAATTTATATTAACAGAATTTATTATTTTTATTTATTTATCATTATATATTATTTCCTTCTACTGGCTTTGGGTTTAATTGATTTCATTTTCTAGTTTCTTTTGCTGATAACTTAGATTATTGCTTATTATTTAGGGGCCTTAAGACTGGATAGTATGAATTCCCATTCAACACTAATTTAGCTATTATCTTGTTTTGAGAAGTTGTTTTTAATTGTTCCAAAATTTTGACACATTATAATTTCATTTTGACTTAATTCAAAAACTTTTATAATCTCCTTTCAGATTTCTTCCTTAGCTCATGGATTACTAGGTGGAATGTTACTGTTTTACTATTTGGAAATTTACAAATGATGTTTGTATAACTGTTCAAGTTTTAATTCTGTTATACCAAAATAATTTATTTTTCTATGACTTTTTTTTTTCTAGAACTGGGGATTGAGCTCAGATCCTTGCGCTTGCCAGGGAAGCACTTATTCCACTGAGCCATCTCCCTGGCCCCTTCATATTTTATTTTAAAGAGAATAAAAAATAAGGAAAATATTAAAACTTATATAGAACTTCAAAACAAGATGATAGGAAATCAACAGTGGTTGTTATATTGCATGCTGTTATCTTCAAAATAGTTATTTAGATTACCAGATATAAGCATGTTAAAATTGGTAAAAAAAAAATTATTCCATAAAATAAACCAATAGAAATTATTAGTGTAATTATCATTTTCTTTTCCTTCTTTCTGTTCTCCTTTCCCTAGCAATTTCTTTTCCTTTCACAATTATCAATTATACTTTTTGGGTCCTGTTTAAGTTTCAGTTTCTTGCACTAAGGAAACAATATGATGTTTACACATGTGCATCTGATTAATTTCACTTATGTGTATAGCCTTTAGTTGCTTCTCTTCTTTAAATTTCTCTCTTTTGTGCTTTGTAAATCTTTACCTTATTCATTTTGAAGTCCTGTTCCTGAGTGCTCAGTTTTTTAGGCTTGCGGTGTCGTCTTGGTGAATTGATCCTTTTCTCATCAAACCAGGGCCCTTTTACCCATGATTATTTGTTATTTGAAAGTAAAATTTATCTTAAGAATATGGTATCCAGCTGGTCTTTTTTTCAATTTGTGTTTTGTACTAAAATTTTCCCCTTAACTTTAATGTTAACTTAGTTATGGTTTTATATGTAAAGTGAGTTTCCTGAGGCTATAATGTATCTTTATTAAAAAAATAGAACCTGGCAATCTGTTTCTTTTCCTTATTGTCCTTAGACTATTTATTGTATTTATTCATAATGTTGAATTTAACATTGATTATTTTTTTAAAAAAAGTTAGCTTGCATTTAGTTTTCTCCATTTTGTGCCATTGGTCACTCTTTCCTGTTAATTTTGGTATTATTTGAATTTTTCCTTTTATTTTATTGGTACATTTTAGACATACATAATGCTAACTTTAATCTCAGTGAGTTTGTTCCTCTATATGTTATATCTTGCTTTTATTTTCCAAGTTGCCTTCTCTCCCTTAATCTCCCTCCATTTATTAAAGTTTTGTGTTTATTTTTTTCCTTTAGTCTGTTTTGTTGTCCCTTCCTCTTCCACCTCTCACTACTCTTCTCATTTTAACATTTTCCAATATCTCTCATACATTTTACTCCTTATTTTCCTATTCATTTTTTTCACGTGTGTCACATGTTTTCTCTGATATGAATGTTTAACATGTTGCTTTAATAGAACTCTTGGCTATTCGACATATATTATTAATAGGATATATGTATACATACACATACATCTCTTTTTTTGTATGTACTCAGGCACCTCAGATCATGAACATTTTTGTTTGTAAGCAGTTTGTTTTGAAAACAGAAGCATTTGGCAAAACTTTGTTTTTGTTTGTGAACTTTAATAGGTTGAGGAATACACCATGGTCATCTTTCCTGCACAAATACAAGTAGGTCCATCGGTTTTGTAATTCTAGAATGAATTAAATTCATGAACAGGTACAGGTACCACTGTATATACATGTTATTCTAGTAAATATACATTGATAATTTTTCACAGTTTACTTAAAATTAGTACCTTTTTCTCTAAATTTAAGCTTCTTTTTGTTATAGTAAAGATGTAAGATGTATTTACATATATATATATGTATATATATGAAAATTCCACCACATTTTGATTTTTACTTTTATTTATAATATATATTAAAATTGTGAAAAAGTTGCCTATACTTTTTTTTTCGCATATACTTTTTGGCACTTACTATTTCTACTGTGCTTCGTTTCTGAAGTTCTAAGCATTGCACAGAAGTCATTTTTTTATCCGCCTGAAGGATTTCTTTCAGATTAAATTTACTCTTGAGCAATTCTTTCAAGTTCCCGTCTTCAGAAAATCTTCCTTTTTCTTTCTTCTGCAAGGTTGTTTTTCTTGGATGTGGTATTTTATGCCAATTTTTTGTAGCACTTTCATGATCTTCTGTAGCATCTTGTTCTCCAGGGTTTTTGAGGACAAACACAGTCGTGGTTTGTTTTTACCCTGTCAGTAGTATGCATTTTATCTATAGCACCAGATCTATATCTGTATCATGTATATCTAACTATACATCTATCTTTTTTCAGCCATTTGGTTATTAAGTTTTCTATCTCAAGCAATTTGGGGTTGTGTCCTGACAACTTAAAAATATTTTATTGTGACTTTATTGTTCCTGCAAAAGTCTTCTGAATGATGTTACTTTTAAAAAGCAAGAAAAGAGCTGGCCAGATAGCTCAGTGGAATAAGGCACCTGCTTAGGCAAACACAGGGACCTGGATTCAGTCCCCTGATTGCCTTGCCTGTCTGCCCCCAGGGCATGCTGAGACAGTGTCTGAGACGGGGCGTGGTGGTGCGTGCCTATAATCCCAGTGCTTGGGAGGCTAAGAACAGGAAGGTTACTATGAGTCTGATCTGTGTAGTGAGACCCTGCAGACCCTGTACTAAGGAAAAAAAAAAAAAAAAGGAAATCAGGGCCAGAGATATATGTTGACCACCATATAATAAGGCCCTGGATCAGATTCCTCTATAACAATAACTAAATGAATGACTCAATAATAATTACAAACAACTTGATTATGTCCGTACTGAATTTTGTTTCTCCCAATGGAAGTAATGGATCTGACGACAGTTCTGCTTTAAAAACTTTTATTATTGCTCTTTAAAAGCTCCTACTTTTTTTTCCTTGCCCTTTTTACTTTTAATTTACTTTAAAGAGAGAGAATAATAATGGATAAGACATTAGAGATAATATACATTTAAAAGAAGAAGATAAAAGATAGCCAACCCTGGTTGTTACATTGCATGTTGCTGTCCTCAGTGTAGTTGCTCAGATGATAGATATCAGCATATAGAGTGAGTCAAGATAAAGATTTTTTTAAGATCAACTGCTACTTAGAAAAAATTGATAAAAATTAGTAGTACAATCATCTTAGCTATCCTGTATATGTAATCTTATACTAGGTGAAGCGACATAAAGAAATCTGAAATGGTACACAAATGTGTCTTGTGAGAAAAGCAGTGAGCCCTGGAAACTTTTAACAAAGAAATATTGAATAAACAAGTGTGTTTACTCTGCTTACAGACAAGAATATGAATAGCATAAATTTGACATTGTTTTCTAAAAATAATTCAACAATAATACACAAAGCACGCATGATCACAAATGTACAATTGTGATTTTACACAATATTTATCCCAGTCTATCAGTTACTGTACCTATGTATTAGTGCACACATGTGTGCATGCACACGCAGATCAATTAATTTTTTTTTTTTTGCACAACGGGGGATTGAACTCAGACCCTTGCCAGAGAAGTGCTTATTCTACTGAGCCATCTCTCTGACCCCAATTAGTTCTTAATAATATTGATGCTGAGCCCAGTGCTAGAAATTGAATATACTTAATTTACATTAGTCAAAACTTATTATGCTTAAAATTAAATACAAATATCAAGTAATCAACTCTGTGTACATTTTAACTGTGGTTTCACATGTTTCTAAAGAAAACTTTCATATTTTATCCTCTTCCTGACCTGATAATATGAAGGATTTCACATGGAAAAATAGCTTATGACTGTAAAGTAATGCAAGGATAACTAATAATGTAAAATACTTATTCCATGTGAGACTGTGGAAGGTAATTTTCTCTAGAGAAATGTGACTTTACTGAAAATAGATGGTTGTCATTAGAAAGTCTATGGGAGCTCTTCTGCGACTGCAGTGTGGGTTATGATCATCCTTTCTGCTTGTGGAACTGGTAGATTTAAACGCAGCCATTGCCCAGCATGGAGGTGCCTCATGACCTCACCAACTGTTTGCATTTTGTACACCAGCCGGAGTGCCGGGATTTAGTAAGTGCTCAGTTCACTGACCATGTTAGATTCACGTTCATCCTCTCTGAGCCACATCCGTGGGAGCATCCAGTGAGATGAGGCAGCACCTCCTGTGTCTTCCCATGCTGGCCCAGGGATCACTGGCTGACACTGCCAGACCGATAGATATGTCTGTGTAAAATAAGCTGATGAGCCCAGATATAAAGATAGAATATTTGCTACTGTGTTTGAGTTACATTTGAAATATATTTGAGTGTTTATGTCCCATTATTTGTTGTAAAGGATATCTGTTGTATCATTCTGGGGAAGACTTGAGACATCTGTAAAGATGCTTAATGTGTCTGTATATTTCTGTCTCTTAATGTACATCTTACAAACAAATATGACATCTATACATCACACACCAACCTGAACATAAATATAAATGAACAATATACAACAGCGGGCTTGGAGTAGTATGGAATTTTAACAGCATTGACGTTCGTTAAGGAAGAGGACCATCCAGAACGACCATTATGGCTGTAGATATAGCACAGGAAGATTCAAGACACACTGCCCAATGTGCAAAAAAGTGTGTCATATTTAATGGCTCTTTAAGTGCACGATGGTGACTGGTTCCACGGACTCACGCCTGAGAGATATTTACTGTAACAAAAGTCAGTTCTCCTGGGGGATGACATATTTGAGTATCTGACTTGGTAACCACTTCATGACACATTATCTTCCGCTCACCTTACATTAGGCCTCTACCACGCCTGCTCAGTCTGGTGCTCACGTAGATCAACTTTTCAGCCCAATTGGCAAAGTGTGCTGAAAAATAGCCAGGTGTGAAACAAACAATGTGCTTTTGGTACATTTGGATATGGTAAGGTCAGCCAGAGGCCAAGCACCTAACATTAACCAAGTGAGCTCACCTTGGAAGAGTTAGGCTCCATGGTCTTTCTTTCATTTTTTTTTTTTTTCCTTTATGTATTTGGTACAGGGTCTCACTACTCAGCTCAGACTCATAGTGATCTTCCCGTTTTCAGCCTCCTCAGCATTGAGATTACAGGCATGCGCCACCAAGCCCAGACTCTATCACTGGCTTAGCACACCCTGAGGGTGGGGCCGGCACTGCATCCATGACCGGGGATCGAACCCTGGTCCCTGAACTTGCCAAAGCAGGCAATTAGTCCCCTGAGCTATCTCGCCAGCACTTAGGCTCCATGTTCTGATAGCATATGGAAGATAGCTGTGATTTCGGGGCTGCTTGCAGTCCATCTCTGTGAGTTGCAGACAGTTTTACACTTTAAGTTTCCGAGGCACCCTGCTCTCCTAACACTGGGCTGCTACTGAAGCTTCTTTATTCTAGATCTTCACTGTGACGTCTCAAAAGTAAATGTTCATAATCAGGGATTTAAAAAATATTTCTGAGAAGATATGCTCTGCTGTAAGTGCTCTGCGTGTGTATTATAGAAAACACACACATAAAATTCAGTGTGAATATTTGGGTGTGCAGTCTTGTTTCAATCCGTTGAAAGATCTCCACGTGCTGGGAGAAGCACAGAGTACAGCAGGGTCTGCTGAGAGGAGCCAGCACAGGCATAATGCTCAGCTTATGGCACTATGAGAATTGCTTAGTGTGTGTGTGTGTGTGTGTGTGTGTGTGTGTGTATTATTGTGCTGTATTGCAACAACTAGATGTTCCACATGCATTATTTCACTTACTTTTAAATGACTTGATGGAAAACAGAGAATAGTGGATTCATTTTTCCAGTATAGAGCTTGGATGAGGAAGCACCTCTGGGTTCCAAATACAGAACCTGAGAAAGCCCCATTAAGTCCACAGCTCGTTATGGAAATGAAAGTCTGTTTTCCTTCCATGGTGCTGCACAGGGTGAAGCATGTACTGGGTGCTTAGTAAATACCTCTCCATCTGTACCTCCATTTCTCTTCTTAAATAACTGTCTGTAACAATATCAAAGTGAGAAAAAATATGTCCAAAAGCAAGAGCAAAACCTGAAGATAACAGAGCTTGCTTAATGTGCCCCTAAACTATGGAATTGTCTGTTAGAAAAGTGAATAAAGAAAGTTGAAACCTGCAATATCAGGGATACTTATTAGGGTAAGGGCTATTTGATCAGCTGCCACAGTGAACCCTAGCGTTCTATGAACTTACTTGGTCCACTGGGTTTGCTAAGATCCTGTTTGGAGATGAACTTTTTGCCTGAGATTGGAGCTACTATATGTGGCTTTGCCATTAAATGTGGCACTATGCCGCCTTATCTTTCCAGCCACAGAACAGCAAAATGATCAGTTGTATTTGTCATCACAATGCACAGTCAGAAAACATCTGCCCATCATAGATGGTTTGGACTAATCTACAATGTTAATGCAAATATTTCTGCATTGTTATTTCAGGAATACAGATGGCTATTTTGTGAGCCATAACAGATAATTTGCTAAAGTGTCAGCTGTTTTCCTGTACATGACTTTCTGCCTGACTGTGGTTGGACAGTTGATTAATGGTGTTTTGCCCAGGTCCTGTATGTCCTAGGTTGGACAGGGGAGTGCTGACTCAGTGTCACCATACCAGAAGTCTGTGA
Source organism: Octodon degus (assembly GCF_000260255.1). Classification (NCBI taxonomy): domain Eukaryota; kingdom Metazoa; phylum Chordata; class Mammalia; order Rodentia; family Octodontidae; genus Octodon; species Octodon degus. The sequence continues at coordinate 1,962,194 of NW_004524708.1, forward strand.
GGTCCTGGAGATAAATGGAAATGTCACTGTGATGCGTGGATTCCTGTGTGCTGACAATTCCTTGTTTCCTTTTTCCTCAGCCATGGACCTTTGCTTCTTGTATTTGACAATTTGAATATAAATATTGAAGGTGTCCTGAGTATTTTAAAACAATTAACATTGATTGTACGATAAATAAAGGCATTAATATTAATATAATGGAAATGGAGGTAAATAATTTAAAAAACAGTGAAGACAATACTCATAGTAATTATATCATTTATTATGATAGTATAAAGAGCAGTAATAATACTAGTGTGGGCAACAGCCAATCCTAATTATTGGCAAGAGGATGAATGCTCCAGTGCTCTTTCCAACACAGTTATCTTGTGACTGTGTTTTGTAGCTTTCCTCTTGCAAGGACCAAGTATCTGACACCTACAGCTTAAAGAAGGAAAGATTTGGGGCTGGGGAGACAGCTCAGTGGAATAAGTGCTTGCTTGGCAAACACAAGGTCCTGAGTTCGATCCCTAGTACTGCAAAAAAAAAAAAAAAAAAGAAGGAAAGATTTAATTTGGCTTATGGTTTCAGAGAGCTCAGTCCCTGTTAACCTGGCTGTGTGGCTGGACAGCAGAGCTAGGGAGGGCACACATGAGAGTTATACATTCCAAAAGTGAGTGCCCAGTGACCCACCTCTAAATGGGCTCCATCTCCTCACAGCACATTCAGCTCTCCACTGATGAGTATAGCACCATGATCTCCTGCCCAAGAGTAATGCAGTCGAGTTGACAGGCTTACCTGGCGCTGTGAATAAAGGAGACAAGGGCAGAAAAATACTGCGTAGTGCTTTTTGGCTTTGGTGCACTTTATTTCCCAGAATGACTCTCAGCCCAAATCTCTTCCTCTCCTGTAAATTCCCACAGTGTGGCTGTATCAAGTCCCTCTTTTTGTAAGAAACCATGGAGAGGTCATTCATTGCTCTGAAGTGATGTGCTGGAATGGAGGTTGTGTGGGGGCAAGAGCTGGATTTCACTCTCTTGAGTATCCCTGAGACACTACAAACACAGAGGCTGGCACACTAGTGGAAATAATAGTCATTGATTGCTCCAATAAATGAAATTACAGCAGGTTGAGGAGACAGCTCAGCAGCATACCTGGCAAGTGCATGGTCCTGAGTTCAATCCCTGGAATCCAGACAAACAGACAATGCTCCCCCCAATATTTGCAGTTATGAATTCAATAAATGAAATGACAGTGATGGGTTCAACTTATTTGTTACCTTGAGAACAGCCAAGGTGCCAAGAAATTGGAAAAAGATGGGAGAAACAGGGCACAGAGCTCTGGTGTTATGCAGCAAGCATAAATCACAGAGATGTGCGGTGTGCCCTTAGATGTCCGCAGGGAAGGCAAGAGGTTAAATGATGCTCCCATTGTTGTGAGAGTCATAGCCATTTATTTAGTAAACACTTAAGTAGTTACAAAGACAAGCTACAAACACTTTATTGTATCTTAGTTTATTTTCCCAGTAAATAAAGAAGATTCTTCTTGCAATTTTATAGGTATGGATTCCAGAAACCAGAGAGTTTAATTATGTTGCACACAAAAGCAAAGATTGATGGTACCACAATTAAAGTTTATATTCAGGCCAAATTTATCCCGATAAACATCACTTATCCTGAAGTATTAACTAGGTATTTATGATTACACTGTCCATTGTTTCTGTTTTTTTAGTCAACTAATAATATTAAGTGAGCACCTAATACTTTTAAGTACTGGGTTATATAATTTTTGTGAATTGGCATAGTTCATCCTCATATCAAAACTTTAAATTAGGCATTTTTCCCCCATGTACCAGAAGTAGAAGCTAAAAATACAGAACATTGTGACCAAGGTCATGCATCTTACAAGCAATTAAGTGGATAGGTGGAGACAAACATTCTGATTCCAGAATAAGTGCTGTTCTTAATCACCATGATTTAAGTATATCTGCCTGATTATCATAAATGCTAGAGAGACAGTACTGTGAACAGGAAAAGGAGGCTACAATGGAATACCTTAGCCAGGAATAATCTCACCTTGACAGTATCCAAACGTTATGATTGAGAGAGCTATATAGTATCTGAGGGGAGAGTAGTATGTCAGGCGGAAGGAAAATCAAATGCAAAGTCCTTGTGATAGAAAGCTGCCAGATGAAACTGAGCAAGAAAATGTTGCAGTCGTGCAGCAGGAGAATGGGAAAGGCAGCAGGAGATGTTGTTGGAGAAATAGCAGACGTATGATGTTGAGTACCAAAGTGGCCCAGTGTCCAATTGAATGGTGAGCAGCCTGCTTGTGCATCTAAAGGAAAATGGCTTGAGCCCTTTACAGCTCAGCATATTAAGATGGCTTTATTTTTTATACCACATTTTTTTTTTTACTTTTCTACTGGATGGTTAAGACCAAGATAAAGCAAGACCTGTATAAGAAAAGATGTAACTTCCGTATCTCACAGGGTCAGTCAGATCCCCTCAGGATTTAGCCAGAAACGCTGTACAGCAGTTTGTAGATCCTTTGTCAGTGTCAGCCATGTGGATGAATCATGGCCATTGACTGACCACTTTGCTCTCTGTGAAAGCTGGAGAGAATGTTTTCTCTCCATGTGACTCTCCTTAGGTACACTCTACATCATCAATCACTTTCCTGTGTGGCCCCATAATCTCCTTGATCAGAAAATTTGGGATACAACTGAGTTACAGGATGTCACAGTACAGATTCTCTTATGTCCTTAGTCTTCACTGACCTTGAAGGGCTAGGGCCAAATGTTGGCTGTCCTTCTCGCCCTTCTTTTTCTCTAATTTTTTGGTCTGTAAAGTTAAGTTAGACAAGACGATATGGAGGAAGGAAGAAGTAGAGTCAGAAAGTAGTAAGGCAACGAGAAGATGAGAAGAGGAGGTGCTGAGTAAGAGCCTGTCAGACATCTTCATGCTTGTTATGCTTATCAGACATCCTCCTGGATCTATCCCAGTGCATTTCTATGCAGACACTAGGAACTTCAGGGGAAACATCTGATTTAGAGCTGTAAATATTAAATTCACCAGAGTATGTTTAGTATCAAACCTTACTTGTCTAGAATCATAAGGAGAGTAAGTTTAAGTAAAAACAATAGGGCTGGGGAGATACCTCAGCAGTCTATGCACCTGCCTGGCAAGTGCAAGCACCCAGGTTTGATCCCTGATACCACATGCCATGCCAGCGTTGGAACCCACGGTGAGCTTTGTGGGCCCCAATACCTGGTATGGTGGTGCGTGTCTGTAATCATAGCACTAGGGATGTGAGAGTCACTATGAGTCTGAACTGCATAGTGAGACCCTGCATCTAATAAATAAGTACCATAAAAAGAAAAGAAAGAATGAAAACTAAACGGCTCTCAACATTTCTCATTTGTTCAGTTTCCAGACCTGTGCCTATTTATTGGCCCTGTTCTATATATGTCATGATTTGTTAGTGTTCTTAGAATTTTGGACATTGGATGGGAAAATTGATGATATAAGAGAAAGTCCTCAGTAATACTTACTAATATTGTACCCATGTTGAATGTGCAGCTTTAATCATTATTCTGTGATGAGGAAGACATTGTCATCAGTGGAAAGTAGAGGCCAGGGACAATAAGATTTTTCTATGCTACTTTTCTAACTTTAATGAAATTCTAAAATTAGTTTAGAGTATAAAGCTTTAAAATCATATACTTACTTGTGGATACATACCCTGTGTGGGATTTGACTACTTCATGAAAAAGAAATGGAATATTTACCTCTCTTGGTCTGATGTATTCAGAAAGCCTGTAATTAGATATGTTCTTGAACATTTTTATTACCTGGTCATCTAATAATCTCTTCTTAAACCAGATATCCTGTATTGTATCTCAAAGTAACTGATTTTTTAAAGCAACGTCAAAGGTAGATTTCATGTTGTCCCTAATAAATGTGCATGGTCAGATTTGCTAAATTGCAAACCAAGGACTGGCTCTACCATCTTATCTCAGGTCACTTACCCATTGCATTAGCGTCCCTCCGTGCTGTTGTCTGAGGTTCCTGATGTTCTGTCATCTGGCTCTGTGACATACCCAACCATAGCTCTTGGTCCTTAGCCAGGGTCAGCATTTTGTTGGAGAAAGAGCTACCCATGAGTTCTTTGCTTTCACCCAGCTTTGAATGGGCCTATTGGAACTATTGCAGAGCTCCCAAGCACTCATTATCATATTAAATGTATGTTGATTTTCTGTTAAACACCATGATGTAATCAAACAATATATGATATAAATATTCCTCATCTACCAGTCTGATAGTCTTTTCAAATTCTGAAGATACCTGCTTGGTGTAATTGGTAAGGAACCTGCACTCACTCTGTGATCAACATGTTTTGTTATTATATTATCCCAGGTGATCTATTTATCTTCTACCAAACTGAATAGTATTATGTTATTCATCAGAATAATTGAAGTGTTAAGATGTCTTGCCTTTCTCTTTATTTTCATCTTTTATTATTTTAGACATATAGAACTAACAGTAGTGGCAAAATCTCCAGAGGCGGAGACTCTGGGACAAGTTCCTTTTGTAAGAAGATGAGAAAAGAAGCACTAAAAGACTCAAACAATGTGTGACCGACTTTGCTTCAGATTTTATAGGCAGGAGCTGTTTCTCCTTGTGTAGTTAACACCATAGGAGAGTTTCAATGTGAAAATAAAATACAATTTGATAAAGATATTTATCAAGTATTTTCTTAAATAATTCATAATTTGCACATTTCTTTGCTAAGATGTCCATCCTCATTAGTGAGGACTGGAGCTTGCTAACCACTGCTAATGAGCTATGACACATCTATCATTTGTGGAGCTTGCAAATTTAGGGGACATTCTAAAGGTCACTTGGTGGTTCAAGATCTCCCGTTATCATGTTTCAGTAGTCACTCAGTGTCACCAACTGTCACTATGGTAATCTGATATTTGGCTATGATCCCCAGCCTTCTATTAAGATGGGGAGTTAGTCTAGTGATAGCCACGCTTCTTCCCAAATGACAGTGCATGAGCCCTAGTGATGGTCCTGTCTGTCTGAGGCTGGGACAGCTAAGAGAAGATGGGCCCATGGTTGATGAAATGATGCCCCACTCATCTTCCTTGCATCTCACTAATCCTCCCACTTGTGCTGGGATTGGTTAGGACGTAACCTTTCCTGTATGATGGGACACGTTTCCACTGGAAATGTAAGGCATCCAAACCCAAGAATATGAGCATCTGTAGCTGATCCGTTTATGTGCCCAAAGAGTGCTAAGTGATCATTGTATATGAGCTCACTACATCTTTGCAGCAGCTGTGTGGAGGTGGGCACTGGAGTGCAGACAAGAGCTCTAAGGACATGGATTTAAACATTGCTGAGGAGCTGATTGGTGACCTCGCTGGGCTGTGAGTTCTTGCCATTTGCAGTGGGGTGGAATCTGTGTTTGGGAACTGCACCTAGCTGCCATTCTTCCCTATGTTGATGAGTGCCAGGGGGAGCATAATGTGATCTGGCACTCTTGGGTGGCTTCTAGTAACTTTCATACTACTGAGGTTCACCAGGGGCATTGCCATTGTCTGACTATGTTTATATCGAAAGATGTGTCCATTTAAAAACATAGAAAGATGGATCAAGACACCGATTGGGGAGATTGAGTGGTCACATTGACGAAATGGATCAAATAGTGGATAAAGAAATGGATATTGGTGACGTTGCAAGCACCATCTCTGTAAGGGACATAGTCTATGTGGGACTGCTGGAGCAATGCAAACTGCTTGGTTTTGACTCCCAATTTCTTGGTAGAAGGTTAATTTATAACTAGGGGAGGCAAGTGAAGGCCTTGTGAGGATGCTCTGCATTATATTTATCAATTTTCTATAAACCTACAATTATCACAAAATAAAATTTTGTTAAAAAACTGGAACTAGTGATTTCATATGGGTAAAACCTAAATTTTTATTTTGGTATGTCTTTAATGTTTACAGAATACATTCTTATTTAATTCTAAAAGCACTTGTCTTTTTTCTTCCTGTTTTAAGAAGAACTCTGAATTTGCCTCAGCCTATCAGGCACCTGTCATATTGAGTATATTAATTTACTTACAATTAGTGAAAGCCTGGTCAATCTCAGAGCTGTTGTTTTTTTTTTGTTTTTTTTGGTCATCCTTTAACACATCATTTAACACCATCATTCAGTTACCCTTAGTCTTCGCCCCATTCTGTAGCCTTAGGGATTTATTATTCCAGTTTCAGCCTCCATAGCATACCCTGTTCTGGACAGTTTACATGAACGGACTTATTTAGTATATGTTGCTTTGTGTTGAGGTCCTTATTTATTTATTTATTTATTTATTTATTTAGTACAGGGTCTACAGGGTCTCACTACACAGATTGCAGTCATAGTCATTCTCCTGTTTTCAGCCTCCCAACCACTGGGATTATAGGCATGCACCACCACGCCCATTCTCAATCACCTTCGCAGCATACCTCAGGGAGGGGACCGGCACCACTTCTGTTCCTAGGGATCAAACCTCAGTCCCTGTGCTCTGCCTAAGCAGGCCCTTTATTCCTCTGAGCTATCTAGCCAGCCTGAGCTCCTTTATTTTGGTATAATATTCCTAAGAGTCATCCATATGAGAGTCCTTCATTTCTTTTTATGGCCAAATAATATTTCCCAGGACAAATATACCCCATTTTCTTGTCTTATTTTTTTTTAATTTTTTTTATTTATTTGAGA
>NW_004524708.1:1969039-2018286 GCF_000260255.1 Octodon degus
GCGGTCCCTGATGCCTTGCCAAGCTTGTTCCAAGTAGGTGCTTTAGACCGCTGAGCCATCTCTCCAGCCCCTTTCTTGTCTTATTGGTAGATCGAAATTTGAGTTGTTTCTACTTTGAATCATGCTGTCATCGCATTAGTATACTTCTTTCAATATGGTGAGATATTTTCATTCTTATTCAATATATACTTGGGTTTAGCTCAGTTATTTCTAACTTGGACCCTGAGACAGTTCTCTTAGAGAGAAAGAATAAAAGTACCTCAACATGCTAAAAAAGTTTCAAATCACTTTCTGTACTTTTTACCTTTCAATCTCAGTTTATGAACATTTTTTCATGTGTCTACAATAACAAATTGTTGGTAAACTTGCAAATCACATGCACACACATGCTTCCACACAGAGCCCAAAGTGTTCCCTCTAAAGACCCCTTCAGCAAAAGAAGCTTCCTGTCCTATGGGAATAGCTTTAAAATTTGGGCATCCACTTTTAAGAAATCTCTGACAGGTTTATAACATGAAATAAGAAAGATGGGTTATGTATGGTAACTGTTGCACCCACCATGTACACCTACTTAAAAGCATTACTTGTATTTCTAAAAATGAAATGTTCTTTTCTTACTCTTCTTTCATGAAGGCTGTTTGGGATACTAGTTGCTATTTGGAGGACACCTAGTTCTGATTCCCCCCACCCGCCTTGGAGGACCTTCTCAAGGTGCAAGTGTTTCACTATGTTTGCTAGACTGACAATAATTGATATCAAAGAAGAAGTAACACTTGGGGAACATGGATATTTTCACAAGTACTCAGTGTTCCTTTGAAAAAATTGGGATTGCAGAGCAAGCCATTATGCACAAACCTCTCCGCTGTCCTTGCCTCATATGAAAAGGGTGGGGGAAGACCCTGATCATGTTATCATTCGCCTGCCATGCCCAGGATGCCATGAGGATGCTGAATGTCCTGTGGTCCACTCACCCTGCATTGCTTCTAAACCCTGCTCCCCACCTGTGATGACCCTCAGGGTAACCTTTGTCGCTCAGTGGTTGGGCTAAGCTGTTGCTTTCTAGAATCCAGCTCTCTCCCCATTTAACACACATCTTTTTAGAGACTACATGTATGCAAGGAAGTTGGGGCAGCCCTCTACACAGTGTTTAATGGTGACATATTGATTGTGGAACAGAAACAAATTATTTAGTGAAATAAGGACACTGGCCTGATTGAAACTTTAGTTGAAGAGTCCAAAAAGTCAAATAATTCTGAGTCTAGCCTTTGTATTATTTTTAATATAGCTGTTTTAACAGCACCCTATTTTCAGAACCCTAACCGAGGGCACTAGGCCTTCTATCATTCCAGGTCTTTGACACTCATTTCCCATGTTAATGCAGTGTCTTCAGGGGCTTGCGTGTTCATGTGACAGAATGTGGGAACTGGGGGAAAGCCCTGAACCAAGAGGACCCCTAAAGATCACCATATCAAAAAGGGGACACTGAGACACTGCAAGGGAAAATGAGCCCTTACATTAGAGATCAGAATGCCTGTGAGGTGTCTGGACCCATCGGGCCTGAGTTGTCTGATGTTCTTGGTGTCCCTTCTCACCTGATGCCCATACAGTATTGGATGAGTGCTCAGTAGGTGTGCATGGTGTGTAGGTGTGAGGAGGAGCTTCAGGGATTTTGTCACCCACAGTGCATCTGCCTCACCTAGATGGATGGAGAAATCATTGCTGTGGTTCTTGCTGAGGAAGTGTGTAGTTCTCGCTCTCTGCCTCCTCGCAAAATTTGACCGTTGACAGAAGTCAGTGGGAGTTTTGCTGCTGCCCATTTTAACTGGGTTACAGTTATGAACTCTTACAAATGAAATTTCAAATAAACAGATGTTTTTGTAACGTTACTTCTTAACATCCATAGACTACATACTTTACCTGTAGAAATTACACAGTAACAGCACCATCTTAAAACTTAAAATATTAGATCCAGGTGGATTCAAGAGCTTGATTTTGGTCTTTGTACCATCTTGTATAGTACACCTTCATTCTTTATCATAAGGAGAAGTCCTCCAAGGAGGGAGTGACAACATGTTTAATACTAACTTTAAAATTCAAGGCAAATGAAATATTAATTCTTAAAATGGCTCTGGTTTCCTGAGTAGCTAGCAAAGCACCATTCAGCTATGAAATGCTTTTGTTTTAGATTTTTCAAAAATAAGGAATTTAATGGAAAGAACTTGACCAAAAATCTGTCACAGGATTTTGAGACCCATTAAAATAAAGTTTAATGAGAAAAAAATAAGGAATATTATGTATCAAAGTTTAATTTAGAAACTATGAATGCTTTCAGATGTATCACTTGAAATAGTTTTCCTGGGGCAAAGGTTATCCAAGTAACATTTACTTTTTTGGCGTAATTAGAGGATGAGACTCCTGCGTAAGTGCATTTTCCAATGAGCCAAGCTTGCCCATATAAGGCCATACCTTTTCTGTTTCAGATGATTTTGAATTAAACAATTCTAAAATGTAATTGTATCTTTCAGTTTTCTTTGTAAACAGTTTTCTTTGTCAAGTGTTAAGTGCATAGATAGCTCTTCTTAGTGATTCATGGTGTGGTGTCCACAGGAACCTTGGTGCCTAGGGACCTTTATTGGGAGTAACTTTAATTCATTCAGTCACCTTGCTTTCCCAGGTACCCAGCTTAGGGCAAAGGGAGCTTAGTCTAAAAAACTGCCCCTAACCCAGAAAACCATCTGTGCTGAGAACTCCTCAGTGCTCTTCCCCTTCCCCAAATGCCACAGCCTGGAGGTTTGATGTACTACAGCAGTCTTCAGCTGGACTCTGCCCCAACACGTCCCTGCCCGCCTTTCCACCCAAAATTCACTTCCTTTGGGTTGTCTCTGGGTGGGGAGGTACAGGAATCCACCTACCTTTGTTTTCATAGATAGCATTTTAGAGTAACATCCTCTGGGGGTTTCCCATTACTCCAGGGAGAAATGATCTCCCCCCACTTCAGATCTCCATGCTCTCTGTGCTTCTCTCTGAGCTTTTGGCCACACTGGTACCATTCCGTCTGTCCCCATTTGTGGTAATGAGTGATCCTCTATGGGTTGATCCACTGGGGGAAAAAGAGTACAGCTTGAGTCTCAATCCACTTCATTACTTCGTACTCTCACCTGGGACTCTCTTGTGCTTGCGTTTAGTTCTTGTTCAATTCTTTGAATTTACTTTACTTTTTCTCAGTCATCAATAACTTAAATAATGGGTGAGCATTAGGGGTCTGCACTTGTGTATGTGGGGGGAAGCCACCTTTTGTCATAGAAAACCTGGTCTTCCTGACAACAGAGCAGGAGATGCTCTAGTTGTCACCCGTGAGACCCAGTGGGTTTTGTGCAGGCACTCAGGAGAAACATTTGGCTCATAGGCAGAGCTGTCAGGAAGTACTTAACCTTGTTTTTTTATCCAGTGCCTGGTGTGCTCCTCGCCAGCATTGCCCTACATGCCCGAATTCTAGTGTGTTTGTCTGCATGTCTGCATGATGCATGTGCGGTACTCTCTTCTTTCACTGCAACTCTAAAGCCACACTGACTGTATTCACAGTTCAGCTACATTACTTCATCTGTTAGTCTCTCAGCTCCTGTTTCCTCACTGACAAAAATGAGCCCATGTAGGTTAAAGGGAGCGGTAGTTCTTAGTGGCTGGAGCAAGCCACTAGCACCAACAGTCACTGTGCTGCCCAGTGTCCCGTTACCAGTGCCACTAGAGCTTGTGATCCTCTCTTCGTTGCTTGCTGTCACCACTGTGAGAATTGTTTGTCCCCTCTCCAGTGAGTGACAGGTCAGATCAGCCCAACTGATTGATTGCAATAAGAAAGGCTGAGGTGAGTGTGTTTTTAGACAGCCCTACTGCTTGCAAAGCTGAGGAAATCGTATGCCCTTCAGTGCACAGGTATTTTTAAGCCGTGCCTCAACCTTCTGAAGCCTTTATTTTCCTTCTTGATGCAAACCTCTATTAAGAACACTGTAGTTGAAGTGGTGAGAAGAGGGACTTTTGGACAAGTAAGAGAAGTGAGATCATGTTAAATTAAGCATCAGTGTCTAGAAAAGATGCAAAGCTTTATTTAGAATGAGATTTGGGCTAGAAATTACTGTGGATCTTTTTTTTTTTTTTTTAATCATGTGAGAAATATGGCCACAGGTTTAAATGGAGCTATTTAAATATTTATTTTAACCAGCCGAGAAAAGAAGAGCCAGGTGCTTCCAGAGCCAAGCATTTACCTTCAGGATGTTAAAAGAAAGCCAGAGACTGCATGACCTTCTTTGTTCTAAATTTTATCTCTGTTACTTTCTCTCTCTCTTTTTTTTACTCCTTTGTTTTCCAAGCAGGGGGAGACAGGTGTATTGTTAATGCTGAAAATAGCAAGAGGTTTTTATTTTCTTTCTTTGCAGTGGGGACTGGGATGAAGGAAAAAAGAACACTGTAGACTGGGCGGATGTGTCAGAGACTAGAAGCATGTGAGACTCCTGATGAACTTCTACGTGGTCATGTGTCCCAGGCTCAGTCAAGTCCAGGCGCAATGAGCACTCTGGTTAGGCTCCCCAGTAGTCCTCGTGCTGTGCAGTGCCCCTTACTTTACTCTTTTGCTTATAAGCAAGCTGTGTGGTTTTGTGCTTTTCCATCTGTATTTTGTTATACGTTGACATTTTAGAGTTGAATAGACTTAAAGGATGCCAAGCGCTATCATGGTTTCTAGATACAAAGTGGATAAATTAACACACCCAAATTATTCAAATACTTGTCTTTGTGTGTAGTAAACCTACAGAATTTACTCCTTGAGAGTTGGAAATGTACCACACGTTATTATTAACTATATTAATCAGGCTATGGAATAAATCTTAAAAAAATAACAACCAAAAAACTAATTCTCCTATATAATTGATATTTATTTATGTATTCTTTTATTTATTGTCAGTGCTAGGGATTGAACCCGGGAACTTAAACATGCTAGGCAAATATTCTGCCACTGAGCTATACCCATGAATTGGGTTTTAACACATGGCTGTCTTTACCTACCTGGATATTTTACTGGTCTTACTAAAAAGACGTACACAGGCTGTGAAAAGAATGAAAAATTTTATCTATCTTGCACATCTAAGCTTCAAAGCAGTTACAACAATTAGACTCCAAAGCCCTTATTTTATAAACGAATTGCACGATGGGAAAGTATTCAAGTGAGTAGTGAGCTGAGTCTCTGACCCTACGGAGCACCTGTTCTGGACTGTGTGCTGCCTACAGCCACCGCCTACTATGTCCTGAATTTATGAGTGTTGGGCCCCGTGATACAGAGCTCCTGGAAAATGACTGCTTAAAAATGAACGAATTTATTCTTGCTCTTACATAGGGAAGCTTCTTTGTGTGCTTGTCATGATCAACTTTCTCATTATGTTCAGAAAATGGTACCGTGCTGAGACAGGGTGAAAATAAACGTGGTATTGATACCAGTGTTTCCAAATTTGAGGTGACATTTCTAAAAACATGAGCACCTCTCTTCTTCCTTTCTCTTCTCTTGAAATAGCAATGAAGCGGCTGCCTTGGAGGTGATAGAGAAGGAACCTGGGCCACTTGTCATGAATTCCACCTCTGCTGTTTCCACCCAGTGATAGAAAGAGAGTGTTTTAAGAAACTATGACATAGATACTTACTAAAATAAATTAAGAATTTTAATGCAAATGAAAGTATTATTTTAAAGATGAATTATGATGGCTCCTTTGGAAAAGTCAGTAAAGGAACGCTTTGCCTAAAATTAAGCAGCCTGTTCTAGAAGCAGTGGTATATATGGAGCAGCTCCTCCACAAGAAGGCCGAGCCATTGCTTCTCCCAGAAAGTGACCCAGTAAAAGTGCTAAATATACATCTAGGTCCTCTCCAACTGCAGAGGCAATGATAGAAAAGAGTGACTCAGCCTTGGAACCATGGGACACCCATAGAAGTGGTTTCTTTTTCTTGATTTGGTCTGAATCTCTGAATTCCCTTAGAAGTTTTAGGCCTTTTGTAATCAACAGTAATATTTGCTTGTATTTTATAAAAAAGGAAACCAGCTTTTCTTTTCATAATTTTGGGGATGTTGCACAGTCAGTAATGAGCTTATGCACGAAGGATCCGCAGCACAACGTGGAACTGCATTGCATTTGAGGCACAAGGCCTCTTCAGCGCTGTGCTTCACTTACTGAAGCACACAAGTCAAGGCAGATGTCACTTGACTTTCTGTGTTTGTGTTTACTGGAGACACCGAGGCAGGCGGTTTCCATTGTGCTATTAGCAAGTAACACCCCTAGCAGCTCAAATTGAATGAGGTACCTTTGAGCGACCAAGTTATTCAAAGTGAAAGAAAGAGAAGAGAAGAGAGGAGGGGAGGGGAGGGGAGGGGAGGGGAAAGGGAAAAGAAAGGCAAGGAAAGAAAAGGAAAGGAAAGGAATCCACCTACTTAGTGACATGCAAATAGCTTTCTTGACTTTCTGTGGAACAACATTGAGTGCTGTGGAGTTAGCTGGAATGATGGCCTCAGGACTATGAGGTGGGCTTCCCAGGGTTCTTCCTCTGTCCACCAGGTTCCATAGCCATCTGTCTATTGTTCTCGTTAATGTGTACCTCCTTCTTCATCTTTCTGTCTCTTCCTGGGTATGCATATGCATGTGCCATCCAACAGGGATTGAGCCCAGAGCTTTTGCTCTAAGATATACCCCTAGCCCTTTTGTTTGTTTATTTTGAGAGAGGGACTCTGTGAATCACTCAGGTAGAGCCCAAATTTGCACTGCTCCTCCTTCACCCTCCCAGAATGCCTAGATTATATTGTTCTCCACCTTTTTGATCAACTCTTTCATTTTCTTTCCCTTCTCTCATTGCAGTAATGAACCTATCTTACTTGGATACCATTAGAATAGAGATTTGTTCAAATATGCATCTAACATCTCCACTGCCATGAAAGGTCAGATTCTGCATCATTTAGTTCCCCTAAGGATAAAGCCAACCAATAAATCGGTGGGTGTCCGTGCTTCAGTGAAATCGAATCACTTGCTCTGTGTCTCTCCAGGAAAGCCTAGATTCCACCACATGCTCTAACTTGGCAGCAGGCAATCGTCCAACTTGTGCCTCTGTTGTTCAGCAGGAAACCCAAACGTATCGTTTGACTTAAGTCTCTAGTTTCACACACCTCACAGACACTTTCAGTACAGGTGCCTAGAAGCGAGGAAGGGACCTTAACCTTGGAGTTGGGCCCAGGGACACACTGGATCTGCAGTAAGCAATTCCATTCTCAGTGTGTTGGTCTCTGAGGTTCTAAGTAAGGTGAAGGACACTGTCGTTCAGGGAAAGTGCTTTTCACAGTGTCAGCAGTGCTGAAAGGTGGGTTGCTTTTCTTCCCTTTATTCATGCTAGCTCTCCTTTCTGGGTTTGCACCTGCTCTGATCCTGCCAGAGAAATGTATATTGCACCGTATCAACTATATTTTAAAAGATTATAATTTCTTGGACAATCAGGAAATCTCTGCAAATTTTGTTCAAATATTCCATAAAACTCTCTAGCAGAAATACATGTTTTACTTTTCTAGTCTCCTTAAAATTCTTTATGTAATCTGTACTTGGTGTACGCTTATTGAATAGAAGCGCATCAACCTGTGAGGCGAATGCCTGACCAAACCTGGGATTCTACAAATGAGCTTCCGTATTTCCATCCAGAAATCATCTATGCATCGATAGGATATTGAGAAGGTCATTAACCCTTCTGTGCCTTAGTTTCTTCATCTGTAGCATGAGGCTAAAGTATCCACTTCTTTCTGTGTGGCTGTGATAATTAAACAAATTAACACATGCATTTAGAATAGTGTGCATCACGAAGAATGAGTGCTCTATCACCACTGCTAAGTTCCATGAAAACTTGCCACTGTTATGCAAGCAAACTCTTGTTCAGGGGTGGTTCTGATGTTTTCCACACTATTCAGAAGTTCCTGTCGTTTGGGCTGGTTGAGTTTTCTCCCATTGCATTTGGAGTTTGCCCTGGTGCAGTGTTTGCTTTGCTTGTGTTTGCTCATCGTGCAGAAGGGTGAAGTAGCAGAACCCAGGAAATACTTTGTTAGCATGATTTCCTCTCAGTGCCTCTCACAGATGCTTGGTCAGATGTGGCCTTTGTCCATCCAGATGCTCATGTTCCCTTCACAGCCTCTCTCCCAGTAATGAGCGCTGAGTTCCCCTTCCCCTCTCCCACCTTGGATACTCAAGTGACGTTGCACGTGAGCAGCTGCTGCTACTGGCTTGTCCAGCAGACTGTGATTCTGATTCCCCACACTGTCTACCCTGGAGGTCTGTCATTTTCCTGACCTAGATGAAATAACAAGAAAAATGACAGTTTCCAGATCACTTTACTGAAAGAAAGATGACCACATAGCACATGTGCTACCATCCTCACTGTCCATGAGTTCTTGCAACTCCCTCATTAAGTTCTTGAGATACACACTAATATATGCAATGTGAAAATCCAACTTCTTTCCACTCTGCCTGGTGCAGTGACACCTTGACACCTTCCTCTTTTTCAAGTTGGCTGTGTTAGAAGCTTATATTTCTCTAGAATAGAAAAGGTCTGAGGCTGAAGCTTTTTTGGGGGGGTAACCTAAATAACGGTTCCCAAGTGAAGGAAAAAAAAATACCCATACCCAGAATTAATGAAGGAAAGCTTTATTTAGCTCACAGTTTATAAAGGTTTTAGTCTATACTCAGCTGGCTCCAAGGCAGAGTGTTTAATGGCAAAGGGCAGCAGCTAATAGCAGTGGAAAACAGGAAAAGTAACAAGAGCAAAAGGGAGGGGCAGAAAGAGCAGGCCTCTTTCCCTCCTTCATGTTATATGCAGGCTACATGCCCAGGGTGGGTGTAGCAATCCCACACATAATCCCAGAACTGGACCATGAATCAATGAAAAGCTTTAGAACCCACCTCCATGACTGCCTCAGGCTTTGGAGTGAGACATCTAAACACAAACCACGATCAGTGGAAAACTAGCTAGGATGTCAAGGTGGAAAATGGTAACGTGGAGTCACCTGGAATTATATTCAAACTTTGGCACAAGGACTTTCACCTTAGGCACTGATGTGCTTTGGTCTCCCTGTAGACAGAAATGTTTATGTTTTACCTAGTAGCGTCCATAGTGCATCTCAATAAATAAAATGCATAGTATTCACAGCTTTGCTTCCTTTCCATGAACTCTTTATAGCTCATTTTACTTCTAAGGGTGGTATCTGTGCCACCGAGTGTTTTTAATCTTGTCACTTTGTACTGCAAGAGTGAATTCCCAGCTGTAAGTCTTTTCCCTGCAGGTAGAGCCCTTAAAACCATTAGTGTAACTGAGCCCACGCTTCCTCAGTTTATCTGATTTTCTATGTCAACACTTGTTCATTGTTCAACTAACTACACTTGACTCAAGGTGATGTGTCTAATCACTTTGCCATGAGGGTGATCCTGCTTACAGGTTCTCCTTTGGAGGTCTGATGTCTGCCCTCCAGTAACCTCCCAGGAAAAGTGGGGGAAAGTAGGAATTAAGAGTTTACTGCATCCAGCACTGTGTTCTGTCTTCTGCTGGTCCCATTAGTTTCTAAGGCAAATTTGAATCAACCAAATGTAGACTCTAAGAATCTAAAAGTGTAGCTTTTAAATTTGGTTGAGCAGTGAAATCTTCTGAGAAGCCTTAAAAATACGAGCGAATTATAAAAATATCTGAGCTCTACTCTATGAACTTCTATTTTAATTGTTCTGTGATACGGCCTGAATGTCCAGATTTTTATGAACTGGGAGCAGCTATCGATATTAAGTTCATTTGTGTTGATACCCAGGATTACCTGCATTCTCAGGGGAAACTTACTGTGACATCTGCTTTTCAGGACAGTTTATCTATCTGTGGCTTTTGGTGTCTAATAAGATGTCAAAAAAGGTGGGGGTAGATCCTTTCCCTAGGCATGCATGTAGCACAGTTTACATGTAATTTCAGATAGCCATCCATCCACCTATCCATCTCAGTAACTTGTTTTAGGTAACAGGTATTCTTTATCTTTTTCATGGCAGTGGAAGGTCTTTAGTATATCATTTTAAGGTTTGTGTTATTTGGAAAACCTGGACAGGACAGCATTGCAGAGAATTGACTTTTGAATTGGTTAAATCCTAGGTATGGATTCTAGCATCTGGAGTAAGTGCCTTAAACTTTTCTTTGTTAACCTTTTTATTTCTGCATTTTAAAATGTTTCTGTCAAGCCATTTAAAGCTGCCTACCTGCCTTCCTGAAAATGTGCTGTAAAAATTCATTATATCTCTGTCAAACACCCCTTGTTTCTTGTGATGTGATCTCAAATTTTGTAACCCTTTTCCAAGTGCCTCTTTCTTCCCTTCTAGGAATAATAAAGACTATGCATAAAGCTATCCCCAGCAATTCAGATTCATGTCTGCATCTTGCCTTAAACTTTGGAGGACTCTACATCTGCATTTGTAAAGTGGGCTGTATAAGGATATTTTGATCGTTACATTAAATTCAGTGTGATAAAATTTGAGCATATTTACACATATTTTTGTGTAAAGCATAAGAAAATTCTTGGAAATATATACTATCATCTCAAGCCTGTATGGATGGAAATATTTAGCCACTTTGGAAACCAAATAAAATGTTTTTCCGAGAAAAAAAGATTAGAGATAATCAATTGCTTCCTTTCAGTCTTGTGTCATTCATCACGGATTATTTACTTGACATAGCAAAACATCACATCACCCAATAATGGCCCGGCTTCCAGCTTCTCAATGGGCCAATCATCATCTTCACTTGACAAGCACAATTTACTCAGAAATGACATCAAAATGCAGTATTTTTCTTGTCAGACTGAACTATACTACGTTTTCTGACTCCTGCATATTCTCAGTATTCATTACCCTTTCACTTGGTTTCACCCTTTCACTGTCAGATCACCTTATTTATTTAATAATTTGACACAGATAAAAGAAATACTATCATGGGCCTCTGAGACAATTGAAATGTCCTTTTCTGTCAGCATTCTCATTTATATGACAGAAGTATCCTCATGACAAGTTTAAGCAGCCTCCGCACATCCTCCTCTGCATGCGTGTGTGCATGAGGTGTGGTCATCCAATATTAATTTCCTGAGGTAGACTTTAGGTACAGCTTTGAGATTAAATGGTCTTTCTTAAACTCAGTTGTTTTCTTATAGTCTAAGGGGATTATTTTAAATCAGACATTTTGAAAATAAACCCCAAAGTAAAATGTAGCCTAATTTCAGGTTGATCTAATTTAGCTAATGCAAATATTGGATTTGCACTTAACAACAGTCATGCACTGTTACAGTTTCTATAAAGAATAATAATTAGCTCTCACATTTCTTGTTTGTAAAGACGTGTGTTCAAGAAGAACTCCGGGTAGGTTTCCTGTGCTAGCCACACTGTCTTACCTAGAAATTACCTTCATCTGTCCTACACGTGCCGTTGTCTCTTCTCCTCCTCCTTGTCTACTACTAAAGCAAGTCTGGTTTTCCTTGTTTTCTGTTTATCTTTGTTGTATGGCTCCTGCCGCATTCTCTGCTGGCTCTTGCCCTGTTCCTCTTCACCTTTCCCAAGCCAAACATTTCAGAAATTTGTCTCTGTGTTATTTCTCCACTGCCTAAATTTCTACTTTTTTGTAAGTTGTTCTTAAAATTTATTTTAATTTCACCAGTGGATTCTAGGCTTGTTTATTCTTAAGTTCTAAATTTAAAGAAAAATACTTCCACATGAGATGTCAACTCCACCTTTCCTTTAAATAAATGATTATTAGAATGGATAAGTGACATTTAGTCCTCCCCTTCTAGCTTTCTACTTCATAATATTTTTTAAAATTTTGTTGTTTGGAATAGTTTTAATTTACAGAAGATTTGCACTGCAGTAAAAAGACTTGTGGTATACCTTCCATGTTGATTCCCTTAATGTTAAAGATAACCATAAAAAACTTAGCAATTAAAGAAAGACCTCAGTACCATATTACTAAGGAAACTTACATTTTATATTTAATCATTATTTTTTTTTCAGTTTCAGTTTCTACTACTCTGCACTTGCAATTTTAGACATTTTGGGGGAAGGCTCCCTCATTTGACTTTACTTCAGATATTCACTCCTTCATTCCTTGAATCAGTTCCTTCTCTCACTATCTGCAGTGATTCTCTGCTCTTCCTCCTCCCTTCTTCTCTGGCTGTTTTGTGCTGTTTTCCTAGGGCTGGTTTCTCTTCTAGCGCTTAAGTGTCAGCGTGTTCAGTGATCGTTTCCTGTTCTCTTTCCACGCTAGAGCCTCCCCTCCCTCTTCGGGGTAGTCACAGCGTTTCTGATGCCCTCACTACGCTGAAGAACTTCAGATGTGTATTTGCAGTCTAGACCTCTTTTTTAAGCCACAGACCCATATATTGAAGTTAGCATCTGCTTTCTTCGTATGACTGCACTTACAGGACGTGTGTCTGGAATCAAACCCATTCATTTCCCTTTCCAAACAGCTGCTTGCCAATGTCCCCTGCTCCCTTGACCCCAAAAATGTATGGCATTTATCTTGCTCCTCTGATTGTATATACCCAAGGACATACACTTGTGCATTCTGCCTGCTGTATAGATCTGTGTGGCATTCTTAAAATTATTTATTTATTTAGTGCAGGGTCTCCCTATGCAGCTCAAGATTGTAGTGATCCTCCTGTCTCAGCCTTCCTAGTGCTGGAATTACAGGTGTGCACCACTACACCCCATTGCACTGGCTGGCTCAGTGTATCTGGAATTTGGGGGTCAGCACAGCGTGCAGTACTGGGGATCAGCCCTGTGTCCTTGTGCTTGCCAGGCAGGCGCTTAGATGGCAGAGCTAGCTCCCCAGCCCTGTGCACTTTTTTTTTCTTTATTTTCATCATTGCTAATCAAGGTCAAGCGACTCTCAATTTAACCTGAATTTCAGTGTACTTCTGGAGCCAGGAAAAAGAAAATAAGTTATTCTCTCTGTTAATCTGTTAGATCATACTATTATTATTCTCAAAAGTTCTGTGGGGAGAGAGCCAAGATGAAAGATCTTTATTGTGGTCAACTTAAAATTGATTTTCCAAGAAGGACTACTGCAAAGTGAATGAGATAGTGATTAATTCCAGGTTGCTAACCATAAAGCACGTTTGGACCAGGACAGCTAAGGTGTTTCTCATCCAGATCGAAATAGTTTTTCATTAGAAAGTAAATTTATACAATTAATGAAGATGTGGACCAAAAGGATTAAGATAGTCAACTCTTAGTGGATTGGACATCTCAGTGTGGTCCTGTTACCACTTGAGAAAATGAGTAAAATTTCTTTTCAACAACAAGAAAGCCTACAAAACAGTACTGCTGTGATAAATCTATGTTGTGTTCATGAAACTTCTTAGATGAACATGGAAAACAAATTCACAGTAGTTATAGCTCTGAGATCAAGAGTTACATCTCATAGAAAAAGCAAAATGGAAAAATGGAAAACAGACGCTTGGTAGTTGCATTTTAGGCTGCCCCGGAAGACCTGACCCAGTAGAGAGCCCAGCCAGGAACTCAGTTTTTTGACAAAGCACAGAGAGTATGTAGAGATGCAAATTAAAATGATTGCTTTTCTCTGACTAATGCTTTTTATTCCTTATCCTTTATGACAACTGACATACAAAAAACCTTGGAAGTTGGAAAGACAAGAAATTAATCTCTGGATGTTTCTTTCCTTTTTTATTTTTTTTCCTCTGCTGTTTCTTTAAACCAACAACCTAACTTCTCTTCATCGCTATGTTTCTTCTGTTTAAGAGGTGACAGGTACCAGGACATGTGGCAGCAGCCTGTCCGGGCCATCTGTCCCAGCCCAGCTGAGCCTGCCCTTTCCAGGACTCTGGTTCCCACACTCTGAGCACAGCTGCTGGCTTGGGCAGTCCAGAGTGCAGACACTTCAGAGACAGACCAGTGGCCTCCCTGCCCTAATTCACTGTCCAACCGTCTTTACTGCTTGTGGGCTTAGCACTCGCTGGCCAGATGGAGCACAGTGACTTATTTTCTTTATCATAGACAACTAACTACTTCATTCTTAAGCAGAGGAAAAAGGTGGCTAGGATAAACCTTAAACAACAGTTAAGAGATTGGCAATTTAAAAATGGGACAATTGGAGCCCATAATTGGAAACTCCCTTAGCCAGGGTCACAATAGTAATTAATGACAGAGGGACATTCCTGTAGAGTCTGCTCACTAGTCAGTTACTTTCATTCCACATATTATGGTCCTGACGGAAGATGAAATACATGCTGGGACGTATCCAGTTCCAGACAACTATCTTCATTAATAATGCACCATAATTTAAGTGTATGTGCATAATGGCATTGCATTTATTTCCTTTATTGATCAATATTAATATTTCAGTACTGTTTCATTTTTTCTAAGGTCCTTATCATAAATGGCGCTCTGCATGTTTTAGCAGTCTCACCATAAACTGTGTTTTTAAAAACTCAATTTATGCAGTGAATGTGGAGTTGATGGTTCTCAGCTATTGTTATACAATAGCGTATAAATCTCACATATTAAAACTCTCCCTTTCTATGTCCTTCCTGGTCAGGGCTTCTCCTGTTTCACAGAACATCATCTCAGGGTTAGATTATGATAAGGAAATACCTTTTGCCTGTGTAGTAGAATGAATGAAGGATTTATATTTTTAGTTCTGCACTGAACAAATTTACAGAGAACATTAAATATCCTTTACCTTGACGTTTGTCATGCCCATTATCCTGATAACCTCTGAGTCAAGGATTGTTGACTAAAAATGCCTCATATGCTGGCAACTGAAACTGTGCTCAGAATTCAACCTAGAAACATTTAAAGAGCTTATTCAAGTTTCCATTTTCTCCACAATATTCCGACAAGGGATTTGAATAAACAGATTAGCCTTTCCACCTTGAGTTTACAATTAAGGATGAGAACTTTTCATGCAATAACAACCATGTGGGTGATATCCCACCATGCATCTGGTGTCATCATAATTCACTTGAGATTCCACTATACTCTTCATGCACAGTATTCACACAAAACTAGAATACTTTGGGGTCACAATTCACCCCTAGGTTCCGGTGCTATGTCTGATTGTTTCTCATCTGCTTGGCTAGTATAAGTTGGTCTAAGCATTCCCTTCATTCTGCTTCACTATGTCCTCTACAGACTTGAAGCTTCAATCCCTGTGAGATCCTTATACATCAGTAAGGGACAGTTTGCAGAAGAAAGGGAAAAAACACTTGACATTCCCAGTTAGGACTAGGGTTTTTGAGCCTAGACTGCCCTGAGCCTTTATGTTGTAAGCAGATAAAACTGTGATATTTGAATTCATGCTAAGCAAGTAGAGCTAGAATATTAGCTACATATATGAAATTTAATTTTTCTCTGCTTTTTTATTGGATTAACTGATCTCACACATAAGTGCAAACTCAGCCCCAGCTAATGTGTTGCCCATGTGTAAGCCCATATCATGAAGATAAAACATTTTTCTGGGAACTTGTGGATTTGTACAGCTGCTTTTGAAAAAGAAATAGATTTGGTGACCATTTTGATCAATTAGTTAGACATGTTTGCATGAAGTTCATATTATTGCTTTATAGAACTGATTGATCTGAGAAAATGGCCATTAATGAGATTAAAGTAAAAAATTGGTGTCCTCTTTCATCACCTTTGTGCCCAAATAAAATAACTTCACTTGCAGGATCTACAAGAGTGGAGCAGCAAACATTTGTTAGGTACCATTTATTATGTCACCAAATGGACCCAGTATATGCTGGGTACTGCATCTCCAGGTGTACAGAGTGAAGACTACAGATAGACGGGTGGGGGTATGTAATTTAGGACATTGATGTATTTATACCAGAATCAATATTTCACTCAACAATTGGATGCCAGATAGTCCTTAGTGTTATTTTGTGTAGAATGATCCTTTTACTTACATTGTGTAAATCAAAAGTTTGAAATTTCTGCTACCACTATTTTGTCATCACACTAGCTGCATAACGAATATTGAAGAAGAGAATAGTCATCATCCTGGATTTTGTTTCTCAACTTTCAATTTAATTGGGTTTTTCTTTTTTTAGTGATTATCTTTAAAGAAATCTTTTATTTTTTCATTTAAGCAAAACAGTGTATATGCATGAATGCTTTGCTTTGTTTTGTTCTGTTTTACTTATCCCCTTAGTCTCTATAATTATTTGAAAAGAATTTTGCAGGACTTAGAAATTAGTGAAAAGTGCTTAAAGTTAGGACACTTTCAATATAAAAGAAATAACTTTGAACCAAATTAAATCACCAATTTCCAAATTGGCTTAGTATATTGGTCTCTTTCAAAGGGCTATTCCTTACTGTTAAAGCAGACTGTCTGCTGTCCTCTTGTCTTCTGGTTATCTGTTCCTCAAATGACACTATGT
This sequence comes from Octodon degus, assembly GCF_000260255.1. Classification (NCBI taxonomy): domain Eukaryota; kingdom Metazoa; phylum Chordata; class Mammalia; order Rodentia; family Octodontidae; genus Octodon; species Octodon degus. The sequence continues at coordinate 1,985,510 of NW_004524708.1, forward strand.
ACAGTGAAACTCTTTATTATAGTTCTAAAATCTAGTTGTAAGTAAAAATGAGCTCTGCATCAGGAAAATCCAGGTGAAGAGGAAATATATTTTCCTGGCACCGCCAGCTGTTTTCTGCTTGGAGAGCAATACGGTATTCGCAGACACTGCCTCTAATTAGCAAGCTCTTGAAATACGACTTCTCGTTGAGCAAAATGGTCATTCCATGCATAGCTACAGTTTCAGCAGTACCTTTTTGTTTCTGGTTATTAATTTGCATTTAACTTGCATCAAAGTCACTAATGTACTGAGCCAACATGGTAAACATAGAGCATTAACTTTATAAATGACACCATCATGCTTCAATATAGTGGTACTTAATGACATTATACCACATGAAAGATTCTAATTTTCTTGTTCTTGATATAACTGGTTGCATTAGAATGCTAAGATTGTGATAGTATTTGTTTTTTAATTGTTTTGAACTGACTGGCTACAAGGATCTTACAATAATGCTTACCATTGCATCCCATTGTCCTTGCTATAAACTGCATTGTTATTTTTCTTGCAAAAACATCAAACTTTCTCAATATTATGACAGTTCCATTATTGTGGAAGTCTTTCAGAAGAGAATGATTCTAATAGTATCTTGCACTGCCATTCTGGAAGGAAATATCTCTAAGGGAAAATTAGTAGTATGGCACTATCAAGACACACAATTATGTTTTCCTTTAAGAGTACATTTGTTAAAGATAGGACGGAATTAAAGAAGATAGAGCACTTGTTTTATTTACTTTTCTTCTTGCTAAGTCAAAATGCTTACCACCCCAAGTTTATTTAGTTCATAATTTGCAGAAATTTCAGTCCATATTTGGCTGGCTCCAGGGCAGGATGGCATGGCAGAGTGGCAAAGTTCATAGTGATAGAAGACCACAGAAAGAAGAAAAGGAGGAGAGAAGACTCTTTTTGTCCTTTGTGTTGTATGCAAGCTACCTGCCCAAGGGTGGCTATAGCATTCACACCCTTGATTTTAGTCAAAACCGCACAAACTTATCAGCAGACTGATTCATTAATTGCAGTAGTCACACATCCTTCATCCCAATGCAACACATCCTGAAAAAGCCTAGGACTGCATAAGGCTTTATGGGGCCATCTAGACACAAAGCACAATGGCACTGTTTTCAAAAAGAAGCAGAAAGTGGATTTAAAAAATGGATTTAAATCCTTTGTTTAAAATCTTTCATATCTGAAGGTTAAATAAACATTAAGTGAACTATGAGACCTTTCAAGTACTTATGTATAGGGGAATCACTGGATTCATGAGCTAATCTCTGAATAGCTTTCATGTCCATCTAGATTTTAGCTACCATCTTTTGATTTTAATAAGACTAAGTTTTTGTCCAAATATGACCTAGTTGCTGAATTAAAATAGTAATATTTGGGATCAAATGCAGTACTTTTGGATGTTACAAGAAATGTGTTCATCAGGCAAAGACATCGGCAGTGACTGTGGTGAAATTGAAGATTGCTAGTGTGTGCTTTTATATTTACTGGTGCAAACACTGATTTATTTTTTTCTCTGAAGATGTTAACTCTTTAGTTATCTATTGATGCCCCTTTGAATTGTTAATTTCAATAATTACTGTCCACTTTTTAATCTGATTTTTTTTTTTTTTTTGTGGAACCGGGGATTGAACTCAGGCCCTTGCGCTTACCAGGGAAGCGCTTATTCCACCAAGCCATCTCCCCGGCCCTGATTTTAAAAACTATCTTATACTTTCCTGAACTACGAGAGGCTGTCTAAGCACCTCTAGGTCAGAAGACCCATCTGCTTGCCTGTGGTTTTCTGGTCAATAGCTATATACTTGAAACAAAGTGCACTATAGCCTTACTATTTTAACTGTTATTTAGTTGTGCTATGGAGAGATTGTCTTCTAATTTTCTGACTCAATTTTGTTTAATGATGGCATTTTCCTCATTCATACTGCTACTTTCCAAAACTTAAGACATAAGAATAATGCGTACACTTTAGCAGATTCACCAGAAGAAAAGCAGTGCTAGTGTTCCTCTGGTTCCGTCCGCTCTTCCATCAAGTTAAAAAAATGGAATAGTCATAATTTTTGACAAGGGAAGTTTAAATAGAAGTAAACATAGAGAATATGAGAGAGGTTTTTTATCTATTTATTTATTTTTATTATTGTTGTTTTTGCGGTACTGGGGATTGAACTCAGGACGCTGCACTTGCCAGGTGGGCACTTATCCTACTGAGCTATCTCCTCAGCCTGAGAGTATTATTCTTACTCATCTATGTTTTCTTTGTTAATAAATGTATGCAGATGAATTGTATAATTTCATCAATGAATATAATATATATTTAAGTGTACATATTTATAAATTAATTACATATTTTTATATTAGCAAGTTTGAGAAGTAGGCAGGAGAAACAAGGTAAAGTTCTTTTTTTTTCTAAGAAAGTAGAAAAACACTTCTGACAAATGTTGACTACAGTGAAAAATGATCTCTAAATCAATAGATATTATTGTATCACTACTAATGTCTTCTATAGGCTTGTAGTCCAATTTGTTTTTATAATTCACATATCTTCTCTTGGTTCTTTGAGTGATTTATAGGATTGGTTTCTTTGGGCTATCCTTACACACTAGGCTAAAGAAGATATTTCCTTTGTGTGTCATCTGTGACTAATATCTATTTGGGTCTATTATTTGTTTTTAAATTGAGTTATTGTTTTTTCCATGTTGTAGTTTTTGAGGTCCTTATGAGATCTGGTTATTAAATGCATGTTAAGGACAAGTAGTGTGGAAACATTTCTCCTATCCTGTAGGTTGTCTCTTTACTTGTATGATTGCAGAAACTTGTTGGTTTGAGGTAATTCCAACTGTATAGTTGTGATTTTCTTTCTTGTGCTTTGGGCTCTTGGCCATACGTTCCTTGGATATTCCAGTTTTCTGCAGTATTTCTTGTGTTATCTATTGGTAGGTTTTCTTTTCCTTTTCTTTTCTCAAAATTTCAGGTTGTATGTTTAAATCTTTATTTTGAGTGGATTTTTTGTAACTGGTGAGACATGGAGATCCAGCTTCTCATTTCTGCATGTGGAAAGCCTATTTTTGCCACCACCTCTTACTGGGAAGGCTGCTCTTTCTCTGATGCACATTGTTAGCACTTTTGTCAAAGATCAGTAGGCAGTAATAGGTGGATTTATTTCGAGGCTGTTGCTATGTCATTGGTTTACGCTTCTTTTTATACCCTACTACACTGGTTTGATTAGCCTACTGTAGTATATTTTAAGTGAAATCATACAGTTCTTCCTGCTTTATTCTTTCAGCTCAAAACGGATTTAGAATTTTAGGATTTGTTCTTGTGCTTCCATGTAGATTTTAGAATTTTTTTTTTCCTAATCTCTGAAGATTTCCATTATCATTTTGGTAGGGATTATATTGAATATATAGGTAGTTGGGGTGGTATCAACACTATTAATATTGGTCATTCAAGTCCATAAATGTGGTGATGAATATTGCCCCTGGTTTTGTGTGTGTGTATGTGTGTGTGTGTGTGTGTGCATGTGTGTGTGTGTGCTCTTTAGTGTATTTCATCCAATTTTAGAGTTTTCACTCTCTAGTTAGATTTTTGCCTTAGTATGCTACTTCATTGAGCTATAAGTGGGATTGCTTTTTAATTCTCTTTCAGTTGTTCGATGTTACTAGGTAGTATTAGGGCTTGTGCCTGGATATATCCCAAAAGCCACATGTACTAATGGGTGAGGCTTTTTCAGAGGTGCCTGAATGTGGAATGTGTAAGGCTGGGATTGGGGTGTTTGGTCACTAAATCAGCCCAATGACTGGGCTGGCATCACCCTGAGTGTAGTAGTCTGGATGCAATATAAAGGGGGCAGAAAGCTACTGTGAAGGTCGCGTGATACTTATTTGCCACCTTCTTCCCAGCACAAATTGTGCCTCCTTTGTGATGCTCCTCCGCCAAGGCACTCTGCTGTAGAGCCAGCCAGTTGTGTACTGAAGCTTCTACATTCTGTGAGCCAAGTAAACCTTTCCTCTAACTTGGAGTGTTGGATATGTCATCTCAGCAATGAGAAAAGGAACTAAGACACATGGCAACATTATTAATTTTTGTATATTGATTTATATCTTTCAGCTGTGTTAAATTCATTTATTAGTTCTGAGAGAGTTTTTCGTTAGTCTTTAGAGTTTTCATATATAAGGTGAGGTCATGTAAAAACAGTGACAATTCAATTTCTTGGAAGCCTTTTCATTTCTTTCTCTTGCCTGGTTGCTCTGGCTAATGCTTTCAGTACTGTGTTGAATAAAAATATTAAAGGTAAGCATTTTTGTCTCATTTCAGATCTTAGGAAGAAAGCTGTCAGCCTTTACTCAGCTAAGGGTAATGTTAATAATTCATTTATTATATATGGCCAAACATATCTTAATTGGCCTTCAGTGTTTATCAAAACAGCAACACTAACAAGATATGTAATTGGCCAACAGGTATACGAAACAATGTGAGATATCACTAATCATCAGGGAAATGCATACCAAAATCACCGTAAAGTAATAATTCACCCCAATAGAATGGCTGTTACAAAGACTACAGATGACAAATGATGGTATGGCATGGAGAAGAGGGACACCTTGTATGCTAACGAGACAGTGTGAAGCAGTGCAGCCATTATATAAAACAGTATGGTCGTTTCTCAAACAATTAAAATGGAACTACCATATATTCTGGCAGTCCCAGTACTTTATGTGTTCAGAAGAGATGAACTTAGTGTATGAAGGAGACCTCTGCATTCCTGCGTGTTGCAGCTCTATTAACAATGGCCAGGAAGTGTAAAGAATATGCATGGTCATCAACTAATGACCTAAGAAATGCACTGGAGTACATGTACACAGTGGATGCTGTGCAGCTGTAAGAAACGAATTTTTGATGGCCTGAAATTAATTGGTGCTTATCATGAGAATTAAAATAAGCCAGGCACAGAAGACCAGTTCTACATGATGTCACATATGGAGTCTAAAATTGTTGATCTCCAAGAAATGAAGAACAAACAGGATGGTTATTACCAGAGGTCACATAGTGTCCGAAGAAGGGCTGGGTGGACAAAGGTTGACCAGCGAGTATTAGGTTACAGTTACATTGCAAGAAGACCTTCTTTAAAGTGAAGTGATGATGTATAATAGTTACTTAATCTTGCTCATATTAAAAGTTTTAATTAATAAGAAAAGGGATGTGGGGGAAAGTGTTTCATTCACTGGACCTGCAGATTTAAAGTCAGGACAGGAGTTCAGATGCCCACCCTCCTGTCCCTTCAGCCTGTGGACTTGCATCTTCCAGAAAGAATGCTGGAGGAAATCTGCCCTGGACAGACAGCCTGCTGGATGCTTCTGCCCCCTTGAGCCTCACACGTCAGGTGTGTTCTTCTTTTAGTTCAGTGATGCAAAATTAAAATGATCTCTTGTAGAATTTTTGACTTTAATGGAGTGGCTTTGCCCAACTTATTCCTCAACTTTCTTTCTAAATTAAAAGAAAAAATTATACAGTGATTCTAGGCTTTTACGTGTACTATGATTCTGTCAGAATCATAAAATGCTGATGTCTTCTTGCTTTTACTGCATATCACTACTGCTGAAATAAAAAGTCAAAATTAGATAACTGATTTTTGATAAATAATTATGACCCTAAACTATGTCACTACTCAATACATGTGAACTCCAGGGTGCTGGTATAATGGGCTCCAAACATATATTGTGCTAATCCTTTACCCCCCATTGAGGAGACTCATGCCTTCAGATGAGAAAATGCCCAGTCAGTGCTACCTGGTTGGCATCTATTCACTCAAGAAAAGGTTCTTATACCTTATGATGTTCTAACAGAACTGGAAGAGTATTTAAAAGGTACACTGTCACCCTACGAACATCTACTATGAATCAGTTACTGCATGACGAGGTCCAGGAAATTGCCCTTTATCCAGCTGTTACCCAATTTATCCAAGAGTTTCCTGTTGGTGAATGCTGAAAGAAGTTGGCTGCAGGATTAGCTGATTACCCAATGCCTTGTATTGCTGGAATAAAGAAGTTATGACTTTATTTTACATTAATTGGTGCTCTGAAATGTTGCAGTACTAAAATTTGTATCTAAAATCTGGTCAAAGTATATAGAGGGGCTGGCTGAAATAGCAGGTTATGTTCCAAGACAGTGCTGGCATCTCAAGGAGGTTGGGAGAAGTCCTGAGGGAGGGTCCAGGAAGTGGATCCAGAGAGCAAGCAAGGTGAGCACACAGGGGAGCAGTGGCTGGTATGCCCACTTGATTACAAATTTACGTGTTTCTCCTGGGCTCAGAGAGACCGATCCAGATTTGTGGTCCCCAGAAACATCTGTTATACTGTGTTCAGCTAAGTTTGAAGACCTACAGCAATATGACAAAGCATTCTACACAATAAGGAAGAAAACAGTTTCCATCAACAAATTCCATGTAAACTTAGAATTTTAAGTCAGACATAGCAAGTGAGATCCTGAGTTTTGAAATGACACTGACCAAGAAACTCTAGAAACTTGAGTTGGGAGGATAGGAACTTAAGACACACAAGGTCTCAGTTCAAGAATGCAGACTAGTGTCCAGACTGCAGCAGAGACCAGAAGGTTGAAGGGTGTTGCTGGCCTTAGGGTATTAGATAAGAAATTCAGAAAGCAGAGAATGGAGATGAAATCCATGTGAGCTGGGGACAGTAAGGTATCACAGCAGCTACTGAGAAGTCAACATGTCATTTGTACCTATGGATGTGTATGCTTTGTAGCAGATGCTAAGGGAGGGTTGAAGGCCTCTGGATAGGCCAAAGCTGTCGGCCTTTCTGAGCAGGAGCAAGTGCACTGCATTCTAACGGGTTAACTTCTCCACATAAAGTACACGTCAGGTCAGTGCTTGGTAAGGTTAAGCAAGGAAGCACCCATCATGACTCTTTGTGGACTAGGTTCTTTCTTACATTTCTCATTGCAAAGTTACTGCTTCTGTTGCATTTGGTCTAAGCAAGTATGCTAGTTTGTGATGTCCCTACCCATTATATTCAAGATAATTTAGAGGGAAGATGTGGAATTGGAATTCGAGTCATGATACCTTCACTCATGAACTCAGGCCACTGCCTGCATCACCACATACATGCTGTGACCCCCGTGAGAGTTAAATGAAAGAAGCTGGGCTCCATTCTTAGCATGCTCAAGTTCCGGTGCATACTGACTGATTTCTGCTTTTAGAGTTTGCTGCCTTCGTGAAATTTGAATGTTATGGTATCTGTGCCCTTACTCACGTGAGACTTTTATTTAATGATCCTGTCAACCACTGTTTGATTGATTTAAGGTACGTGAAACAAGTATTCATCTGCTTCCGCTTTGCTTCTACCCTGGGCCATGCCTGTCTTTCATTAAGGGATCTCTGAAGCAGCTCTAGTGGGAATTGGCCCCTTGGGATGGGCAAGCGCGTGCTCCTTCTGCCTCCAGTGTTCTTGCGGGTCAGGATTTGGGACCTGTGCCGTGTGATGAGTGGCACTACACAGGAGACCTGGCCACTTCTCAGTCCCTGTCTACTCTCTTGGGGAAGGGATGCCCCATTTATTATTGGAGCAATTAATGACTATGATGGCATGATCCTCAGATATATGAGAGTAGTTTCATAAGCTACTAAAAGAGCTAAAAAAAATGCAATAAAATTCTGAGAAAGAAGTCAGTTTTTTTTTATTAGTCTTTCTGGACAGAAGAGAATCAAGGATCACCATGTTCGGCCACTTCTCAAGAGACTCAGAAGAGTGCACACAGGAATGCAAAGTAGGGAAGCATTACCTTGACTTGAGTTAGATGATTTGTGTACCTCCTGCTTCAGCACCAAGGGTGTGCTGTGTGATGGTAGCAGACCAGGTACCACTGGCCTTCTGCTTCCTACTGACGGGCTTGTGGAAGGGCTGAATGGGGCAGCAACTGCCGTGTTCCTAAGCAAAAGTGGGTGAATCTCAGTGGTTCTTCTTAGTGCCTTTTGAGCAATGAGCTCATTTTTTCTTTGAAAGTAACATTTTCATTTTTCTAACTATATGGTTTATAGATGGGACAACTGCAGGTCCCCAAGGGACGTAGCTTCACAGAGATGTAACTGTCTTTAGCATCACCCTAAGTGTACGGGTGCTGATGTCATAACCAGGGGATGACGCTGGGCTGTCATTGGCATGGCTGGGTCTGTACCTCACCGGAACTTTGGCTTTTGCATTTCCCCAGTGCCAAGTCCACTGGGAAAGGGAAAATCTCCCTGTGCTGGCTCAGAATGGAACACCCTGCTCGTGTTTAGAAGTGAGCAAAAATACCAAACACCCTCTCGCTTTCTGGCTTGCCTGTTCGGCAAACAGTAAGAACTGTCATGCATTCATGTCACAACTGACTTTTCCTTTAAGACTGAGGAGTATTAGCCCACGAGGCTTCAGAATGAGAGTGTGAACCCTCGTGCATTCTTACACATTTTTGTGAAGCGCCACTGTTGACTGTACCTGTGATGGAGCCACCGGTGTGCTGTGTGAGAAGCCTAATAGGAGGTAAAAACCACGATTGGTTTTATTATTGATATTGCTAACCTCTGATCATATAGAAACTTTTTCATTTGATTACAAGTGTATCTTTACCTTGAAAAATCAGGTAGTTTCATATGTTTTGTGTACTAATCTCATCACTAATACAGACTGCTCTACGACAACAGCCGGCTCTTGCTGAAATAATTTGACCCCTGGGGCACTGTTTGGCTTGGGGAGTGAGTCTTCCATCGATAATGTATAAATGTCTAGAGCGGACTCAGAATGATCCTGTAGCGTCGCTTCTGTGGGCACACACATGGAGGCACATTTTGTATTCTTGAGTGGCTGTCACTCTCTGCGGGCCACTGATGCTGATAAGTAATAGCAGGGGTAATAGTCGGGTTGTCTGAAAGGTCAGTGAACTACTCAGAAGACAAACATAATTGGCCAACACTGAGGGACTGAACTAGACAATGTGTTAAAGTCATATTTGTCGCCAGTGGCTGACAGGAAGTTTTTTATGAGTGAGTTCAGTTCCTCAGATCTTGGCATAAACCATTTGTCAAGCTATTTATGATAGCATCAAGTTCAAAACAGTACTTTTTTTTTTTTCAGTATTAACCATACAATGCAAATATTTAGTTTGTCTCTGTTTCTATCAGCGAGAAAGCAAGGGGCTGAAACTGTAAAATAAGGTGATGCAAACTTTGTTTCTAAATCATTCTAAAATTCAGCTTAAAAATGGGTTATTTGGGGCCAGGGAGATGGCTCAGTGGAATAAGCGCTTCCCTAGCAAGTTCAAGGGCCTGAGTTCAATCCCTGGTTCTGCCAGAAATAAATAAAATAAAATGACTGAAGTTTTTTTTTTTTTTTTTTTTTTTTTTTTTAAATGGGTTTTTTACTGAGAAATGTGCATTTCAATATCTTAGTATTTGTCTTGCTCCAGATGTCATCTGGATTACCTAGGATTTTATCCTGGGAATATATTGCAAATGATTTCTGTGTTATTCCTCTTGGCTCCTGTGTTCTGGTTTATCTGATTTCTATTCTCTCTTGAGCAAGCCAGTAAGAGACTGGTGGAACTCTGTCTGTCACTGGAGAAGTATGGAGGTTTGGAATTTGGCTCCACCACCACATAGTTAACAAAGTGCAAAGGTATGTGTTCTCCATCAGCCCTCCAGAGCAGTTGTTTGCTGTATGCCTTGCTCTGTAGTGTGAACCCTCCTGCTTTGTGCAGAGATTCAGGCTGTTTCATTTATCTTGGTTCTTAAAATTCGTCAGTGAATGACAATGAAGTCCCACAATAATATTGACATGCCCAGCAACTTAGTGCAAGCCAGAATACAGTAATTGCTTCAGTATTTGTAGTTGTAATGTGTGAGGAGTGTGTGGATGAGGTGGGGAGTCTTAACCTATAACCTTTATGGTCTAATCCAGTGATGAGTGTGTTGATGATACCGCCAGAAATGCTTGCAAGCACAGCTGCATTCTGACCCCAGCACAGATAAGGAACATGGGAAAGAGAAAGCTGTCAGAGTGAAGCCTGGTAGTAGGGGCTGACAGAATTGAGATGCTCTGGACCCAGCCAGCAAGAAAGACAAAAAACAGAATTATAGACACTGTGTGGTAGGAGTTTTAACTTGGGTGTTCACCTGGGGGGGTTCTAGACATCATTCCTTAGCTCCTAAGACATTTCTAGACTTTCTCAGAACTCTTTAGGGACTGGGCAGATCCAATCTACAAAGACACCATTACTATTGGGCCAACCTTTCTATACTGATGACTTTTGCAAAGCTTCCTTACAGTCCAAGAAAAAATTCACAAGGAAGTTTCATGAGGCTTTGGAACTCATACATTAGCAGCACTAGCAGATGTTCTCCCAGTTTGCAGATTTCATTCTTGCTGTCTTGGAAAACACCAGGAATGATTTACAATAACCAACATGTACTGGATGTTGACCTTTCTTTCATTTCTTATATTAACCATCTGGAAATGGTACTGTCATTATCTCCATTTTGTGTATGCAAAATCCATGAGTTATCTGAGACCACAGCTAATGGAGGTACAATTTGGATTCAGTTCACATTTAATTTCCCTGGGGTCCCTGGGATTTGCTTCAGGTTTGCATATACCTCTATAATATGCAGTAAAAACGGGGTCCTAGAAGTCCTCAATTGGCCACTTATTTGGGTCATTTTTCTTAGGTTGCCCTCTGAGCACTAGAACCCTAATTGTAAGAGGAAAATCAGGAAAATATGGTGAAGCTCTCTACCTCTAAAATTGCCATAGAATCCCTTGCCTCCGCATTCGAAAAGGACCAAAACAGATCGGTTCAGAAGCGTGTTTTCATCTTTTTAATGAGAATGATTATGAGGACCCAACAAACTGTAACACACGCATACACAACCAATACACCTCTCAGACATGCTGTTGGCAATCTCTAGTTTCTTATTAAGATTCTTAAACAGATGATGTCATTGCCCAGCTTGGGCTAGTTACTTGTGAAAATGCCAGGGTGTGTCAGTGAGTGCCTTGTAAGATGTTCCACACATTTTGAGCAGAGGTGCTCATTCTAAATCATGGCCTTCATTAGCGTGCATATGCAAATTTTCAATTTCTGTTTAGAGCCTTTAATGAATTTATTTCCATTGCTGCTGATTCCCACCAAATGGTTCTGTACAACGCTGGCTACCAGCATCATTAATTTAACCTTCAGAATTGCTCATTCTTATCACACTCCCAGTATTCTCTCATTATGACCCAAATAGGCTTTGTCTATACTCATGATTTTTGCAAGCCTCCCTTACGGTATATTGCAATAAAAGAGAAAGAATTTCCAAGGAAGTTTCATGAGGCTCGTTCATTAACACATTGTTGCAGATATTCTCCAAGCTTGCTAATTTTCATTCTATGCCTTTCTGCTCCTCAGATTATAGCAGAAAGATATAAATATATAGATATATGTATAGATACACATCTATACATATGTATACACATCAACACATATATCTAAATCTTTTTTATTTTGTACAGGGTCTACAGGATCTACAGAGCCTCACTACACAGATCAGACTTGTAGTGAGTCTCCGGTTTTTAGCCTCCCAAGTGCTGGGATTACAGGTGTGCACCACCACGCCCAGTCTCAATTGCCCTCTCAGTGCGCCCTATGGGTAAGGCCTGCATGGCATGTCAGGAATCAAACCCCGGCTGTTGCACTCTGCTGAAGCAGGCACTTTAGTCTGCTGAGCTATCTGGCCAGCCTACTACTTCCATATTATGGTCATATAATTTTTCTTTACAAAAGTCAGAGCCTCACAAACTTGGTGGTACATATTCTCTTCAGACAGTTTTTTGTTTAATTTGTACAACTTGGAATATCACTGATACTTTCATCTTTGCTAACCTTAGACTGACAGTGTCAGTGTCCAGAGACTTACTTTCCCCCAAGTCTACCTAACATTATGTGGGTTCCCTAAAGATTCTGAACATATGCCCTTTCCCATAAGCCAAAATATCTTGCCTTGTATTTTCCAAGTATTGGAACTAGATGTTTTCTTTGCATCTAGGCTAGATGCCTTTGTGTGACTGAGAATCCTGGGGAGTTAGATACAGTTCCCTGAGGTCCCTGCTACAGTCTGTGATTTCTTGTCTGGGGAAAGACCATAAACTATTCTAGCTCACTTCTTGGTCTTATTATTGGTGGTACTTCTCGCCTTTAAAGTTGCTAATCTAAAATCTTTCTTCTCTTTGTCCAAGAGGTCTTTATCCTATCAGTGGGACAATCTCCTTGCCTTCAGCCAAGCAGGCCTACTTTCGATAGCATTTCTGTGTCACCTGTGACTTCCCCCACACACATCACTGTCCAGCATTCTTCATTGTTCTGGATTTGGGGGAGCAAACCAGCAATATTAATGAGGTTCAGTGAGGCAGGTAGTTGAGAGAACATGGACCAGTTCACTACACTAACCAGAGAATGTGGGCCCTGCCCAAGAAATTCATGTTTTAGTTTATCTAAAACACTAAGCCTGCCTAATAAAATGTATTTCCTGACTGAATTTGACACCAGGGAATGATGGATTAAGAATCTTAAGGTACAATTAAAATGTAGTTTGAGATCTAAGAGTGCTAGGTGAAGGCAGAGTCATATAATCAGTCACAGTTGTTTGGTTTTCTGTTACATGAAACCAATTCTAAAAATAACTCTCAATATATTATAACTAATTTCTGATTAGGGAGCTACCCATTAACTTTGATTACATTGATAGAGTTATGAAGTAAATAGGAATTAAAAAGTTCATAAAATTGATTAGGTGGGCTGCCATAACTTTGTTTTTCCATTATCTAAATTTTAATTGTTGTGTAGAATTTCCAGACGTTAATTTTGGACATTTTATCATGCATTTTATTGCCATGAGCAGTTCAGATGTATTTGTTGTCTGACTTTTTCATGTTTTCTGGATATAGAAACATCGATTAAAATGATGCAAATGTTTTTGAATCCTGCCCAGTCTTTGTTTTTGCAGAAAGTTTATCCATAGAAATGGGTGGCATAGAAGCCTAGCCCAGTGCCTTCTGCACAGGACAGGAACAGTGTTGAACGTGTAGTGTACAATAAGCATGAAAAACACACAGAGTTGAATTTTTTTCCTTGGGAATTGTTAGTTTAAAAAATGGGCCACATATTGCCAGGGGGCATAGGACATGTTTCACAAACCGTCTTGGTGAAGATATGGTGAAGTCTGGTGCACAGTTCATTTCTGATCTTATAGTTCTGTCTTCACTGATTGTCCTGGAATGGATATAGAATGGAATAGAAGGTGCAGATCTTTATATACAGTTGCAGAATGAGCAAAACCCACCCAGGCTCAGCTCTTCCCAGAGTCCTGCCGAGGTGCAGCTCTGCAGCTGCGGTGTGCGGCTGTGTTCAGCAGGGATTCACCTGCCTCTTTGTGCTCCCAGGGCTCCCTGCCACTGTGCTCTTCCCCCAGGGCACGGGCAGTCCCACTGCGCAGGACTCCTGAGGTCCTGTTGGCCTCAGCTAGAATTCCTCCAGGTCCTCTGCTCTGATCAGTCAGCATTGTGGCTGCTGGCAGGTGGCTGGCAAATACTTTAGATATCACTCCTTCCCAGGAGTTGGATAGACAAAAGGAAGAGCACAGGAGCAGGCCATGATGGAGGACAGGGGTGCGTCTGGTGGGGGCGCTGCTGTTCTGAGGACAGGAGGCAGCTCAGCCTCAGCCCTGCCCTGGCTGAAGCACCAAGTGTGGCACAGCCTAGCACTCCAAGAAGCCCCTCTGGACTCCTAGACCTCTCTCACCTATACTAATACTTGTTCACTTAGGTTGACACCTTCTTTTGTTTGTGTTTGTTTGTTTCAGTTGTTGGTTAGAAAAGCAAAAAATAAAAGCAAAAACTAAAACCACATTCAGCATGGGACAAAGAAATCAACCATCAAAAAGCCCATGAGCTGCTGGAGCTGGAGCAGTGTGCACAGGCGCAGAGGCCTCGCAGCGTGGCCCCCGGGCCCTGGGGCACCAGCAAGCAGTAAAATGCCTGGTTTTCATCTGCATCTCTGGTTCCCAAGGTGAGACAGGCAGTTTTCAGTCCTTAAAAGCCACACGCTAAGCTTTACAAAATAGGACTTTTTCTAAGCCCAGGACCTTTCTGTGTCTTTTTAACATTGTGTACATCAAAATAATGACAGATATTGGAAAAACGAAAAGAAACCCAGCTCTTGCACTTATGTTCTGAAGTGGTTCTGTTTTAGAAAAAAGAATCTTGACAAAACTGGAGCCTTGTTAGGGAAAAAAGGACAATGACAAGGCAGTCATTTACAAAAGCCCGGATAGGGTTTTCCTTGTGTGAAATCGAGCAAAAAATATATGGTAACGATCAAAGGTATGAAATGCTCAAAGAAAACAAGCACACAAACTCAGCTTCACACGGGGGCCAAGCCCGCGCAGGATGACAGGAGCTGAGGGCAGGCTGTGTGTGGCAAATGGCAGCTCTGAGCCCTCGGCCTGGCCAGTCCTGGTCTCTGGTCGCCCCTCCAGGCCTGGGATGGATCCATGCGTACAGGAAGGAAATGGCCCAGCCCGCCTCGGCAGAGCTCACGGGGTGCGGCGCTTACAGGTTTTGCTTCACATTTCACTTACTGTTTTTAATAAGGCTAAGAAAGGATGCTTACCTTCTCACCACTGAGAAAATGTGGAGGGGAAAAGGCGTGGAAAAGCCAGGGCTGTGGGCTCTGCCTTTGAATCAGAAGCCCTCCCCGCTTTCTTTTCTGATTTTCGATCTCTGTCCTTCCTTTCTCACCTGAATTTTTTTTATCTTGCTAAGTAAATGGGTTTACTTATTTACTTAGTACATATTTGTAGTGTTCTGTGTTGACATTCCTTGTGTGGTGTTGGTGTGTGGATGGAAAACATCTTAACTCCCCTCTAACTCTCTCATCCTGCCTTCCCCCTTAGTGCCTTGCCCCCCTTTTTATTTGAGAAAGATCTGCTCCCTACTTTCTATTATCTACCCTTTTTTTTCTCTTTATACTCTGCATTTCCCATATAAGAGAAACCCTGTGACATTTAAACTTCTCTGTCTGAGTTATTTGACTTAACATTATGGTCTCAAGGTTCATCCACTTTCCTACAGATCACTCAAGTTTGTCTTTTTTAAGGCAGAGTAGTACCCCATCATGTGTAAATACCATATTTTCTGTACCTGTCCCTTGATGGACATTTAGGCTGTTTCCAAGATTTTTGATGTCTGGGATGGCCAAATAACTGAGCAGATTAAAGCGCTTGCTTAGGCAGATGTAGTGGCTGGGTTTCGATCCCTAGGATACGCTGAGACAGTGATTGAGACTGGGTGTGTTTGTACGTGCCTATAATCCCAGCTCTTGGGAGGTTGAATATAGGCAGATCACTATGAGTCTGATCTACAAAGTGAGACCCTGTAGACCCTGTCCTAAATTTAAAAAAAAAAAAAAAAGATTTTCGATGTCATCTCTGTGGTGATCTTATTTCACTTTTCCTTGAAAGAGATAACATTACTGTGACTGTGAACACCCATGTTTATGGATGCACAACTCATAATAGCTCAATCTTAGGGCCAGCTTGTATGTCCGCCAGCATCATGAATGGACGAAGAAAACAGTGCTATTCACCTATAACGAGTCATTTAAACAAAAATAGATGTACCTTGAATTCATAAGGGACACGAACTAGACACAGACAGTTAAATTGCATGTTTTTCTTTTTTCTTATGTGAGGAATCCAAAGTGTAAAGAGCGAGCAAAATAAAAGATGATAAGAAACAGGGAGATAGGCTTTGTGGCAGTGGGAAGGGGATCTGTGGGAGGTGGCAGGGATGGGCAGGAAAGAGGAAATAAAATCATCGTGGTGTCATATGTGTGTGTCACCATACCGTACAAAAACGATATCCCTTGTGCCCTGCAAATATGCACATCAATTTTTTTTTTTAAATTTTTATTTATTTATTTTTTATTTTTGGTGGAACCGGGGATTGAACTCAGGCCCTTCTGCTTGCCAGTGAGGCACTTTATTCCACTGAGCCATCTCCCCGGCCCATGCACATCAATTTTTAAAGAAAATGGTTAAAAAATAAAAAAAAAAAAAAAAACAAAAGTCTGCACTGTCAAAAAATTAATTTGACTTTCCTTAATAAAGTTTTACCTGCTGTTCTCTTACTGACTGCCTTGAACTGGGCTTGGATGCTTCTTCCCCTGGATCGCCTTTCTCTGTAGTAACAAGTGAGATCTCAGCAGTCTTCCTTGACCAGGAGCCTCTCTCTCCAGTGAGGGAAAGCCAGCAGTGGTGCTTTGGCAAGCGCGTTCCGTCCTGAGGCCCCCAGCGCCAGCCTGGCTCACTGGCTGGGGGAGTTGGACAGATTGATGAACCTCTGTTGACCTCGTTTTCCCCTTTGACAAAGGGAATTAAAACAGTACTTCTTTTTCAGGACTCTTAAAAGATTGAATGGGGAGTCCCATTTTCCCATATTTGCCGGTGGTTTTGAGGCCCTACCCAAGATCTCATTACCCAGAGTAGTGCTAAGGAGACTTCCCTCTGTTTTTTTCTTAGACGTTTTACCCTTTTCTGTTTCCTGCAAATGTTTTTATCTACTCTGAGTTTCATTTTGACTAAGATATGAGTTCAGAGTCCAGTATCACCCTCTGTGCATGGACGTAGAGGTTCTGCAATATCCTGTATTGAGAACATTCTGTTTCACAGATGTTAACACGTTTTAGTGACAATCAGGTGATAATGAGTGACAGGGCATTATTTGTGGACTTCCACTGGCCCATGTGTGTCTTTTTGTGTTAGATGCATGCTGTTTTAATTACTATAGGTTTGTAGTTTACATGGGAATAAAGTAGTGTGATCACTCCAGTTTTGCTCCTTTAGCTCACGATTACATTGGCTATTGAAGAATTTTGAGGTTCCATGTAAATTTAAGGATTATTTTCTTATTTCTTTGAAAAATGACATTGGAATTTTGATAGAGATCCATTGAAGCTTTCAGTAACCCAGACATGTTTACAAAATTAGCTCTTCTAAGCAGTGAATCTGGGACATCATACCCCTTAATTGTGTTGTTTTCCATTTATTTTCTTAATGTTTAATAGAATTAACTGTACAGTGAATTCATCACCCAGGTTAAATTTATTCCTGAGCATTTTAATAGATATTTTAAATGTGATTCTCTTATTAATTTCCTCATTTGATAGTTTGCTATTGGTATAAGGAATTATTGAGTTTTATATTTTTCTGTAGGTTTTTAAATATTAGTTTTTATTAATTTTATTGAGAAACAAATAACAATGAGATAGTTTCAAAACTGATTAGTATGACAGTTTCAATAATAAATACATTGCATATTGTTGTCTTTGTAGTGGTTATTCGTAGTATAAGATGCAGACTTGATATCCTGTCCAAACACTATTAGTACAAATTTTTCTTCTCATTGAATTAAGAGAAAGTAGCTGTATATCTATACTATTTTGTATATACAGATACAAAATGGTCGTTCATTTGTATCCCCTTTTTTTGTTTAGTTTTGTCAGAGATGGATGTTCCATTGCCACTTAAATATTGTAGGTGCATGAATTCAGCAAAATAATCCAATATAGTCTGTAGCTTTTTAAGTTGAATTGGTTTATCAGTCTTATCAGGTTTTTTCACGTGTGGAGTCTTAAATTTCTGTGTATGTGTATGTGTGTGTGTGGGGCGTGTGTGTGTGTGTGTGTGTGTGTGCATGTGTATGTGCATGTATGTGTGCCAACAATAGCTTCCTTTTATCCTTTTTAATTCAGATGAATTCTTTTTTATTTTATTTATTTATTTATTTATTTGACGGAACCAGGGATTGAACTCAGACCCTTGTGCTTGCCAGGGAAGCGCTTAATCCACTGAGCCATTTTCCCATCCCCTACATGCATTTTAGTTTCTAGAAATTTATATATTGCTTTTTAATATCTCACCTACTTTGAAACATAAGCTCATGAATAACATTAGAATAAACAGAAATCACCTGCTGCAGAGGCAGTAGGAGATAGAGGCTATAAAACATTTCTGGAGAACACAGATTTACAATTTTTTTCTCCTAATTGATTAGCATCAGCTTGTCTTCCAAAATTTCCACTTTTGCTCTTTAAATTACTTCCAGTGTGGAAGGAGAAAATGGAAAGTCCAGGGTCAGATGTTACCACTGCATACTGATAGCTCTGTGGCAGTGTCAGATTTAATCAGTGCAACTACCTTCGCTCATGTACTTATAAAAAATAGGGATAACATATTGCAGATTAGACTGCTACTTAGGGAGGTGATTATTTTATTAATGGGCTATCATTACCTCTCCACTGTACCATATATTAATAAAGCTATAAAAGAGACAGAGGAAGCTCCATAAGTACTGTCCTGTGGGCCTCAGACTTTCCTCTGCCTCCTATGGCTATAGATATAAAGGTGAATTACATGTATCCTAAGTCTCCAACTTAGGAACATTTGAGCTGCAAACTCTCACATGTATGAATGGCACCTCCCATTAGGAACACTTAAGGATATGAGTAAATCGTAGACGTAGCTCATGTGTCTGCCAGACAGTGTCCAAGGTGTGTGCTTACTGCACAGGGCCATAGTGTACAGTAGTTCAGTGCTCAAGTGGAGCCAGGATGTCTGGAAGCAAGAGGGAAAGCATTGGCGATGTAGAGGGACTGCTAGGAAGTGCAAAGCAATAACCATGGAAACAGAAGTGAGAATATAGTCTCACTTCGTCAACCCTAAGGATGAATCTGACTTACAGGACTTCTCCCAGAATGAACTCGTTGGTGAGCCTGACTTACTGTACACCCTAACAAGGAGCAAATAGCTTTACGCTACCATGTCATTGGTACTTTCATGTCTGTGCTGGCTGGCTGAGGTATCTGTGTAAGAGGGGTAGAGACAGAGGCTGTTAAATAGATCACCATTGTGTACTTTCTTAACTGAGAGCCCAAAGGGTTTCCTTTCCCATGATTCAGCCTTATAGGTAATTATACCAACATTGATGAATGTCCAAAGTCCATGTCTTTTTATTTAATGTGTGCGTAATCACATGCGTTTCATTTCTAACACTTACATTTACTCTGATTACAAAAATAAACAACTTCATCTGCTTAGGCAAGCACAGAGAACAGGACTCAATCCCTGGCACCACATGCCAAGTTGGCTCTGACCATGGGTGCGCTGAGCCAACCATTGAGACCCACATGGTGGCACACACCTCTAATTCCAGCACTAGGGAGTTAGAAAACCGTAGGAGCACTATGAGTCTGAGCTGTGTAGTGAGACCCTTTACCAAATGCGTTAAAATAATAATAACAATACAAAAAATTTTAAAAACTTCAGTGTAGAGTATGTAGATAATAGTAAATATCCACAGAAAATGAAATAGCAGAATCCTCTCTCTTCACCTTGGAAGTTTCCTGGTCTTCACATTTATGTGTATCATTTTACCATAAATCATATTGATTATTTTAAGAATTATCAGAAAATTGTTCTATAGAGAATTTAATGCAGAAATGTGGAGAAAATGGTACAGGGAAGTGTTGAAGTTCTGCATTTTCCTTTGTTCCTTGATTGCAGCCTCAGGGATCTTCTTTGTTAAATTGGACCTGAAAAATTTTAAAGCCAGATTCAAAGCCTTGAATTCTTAGAGCAACATTAATTCCTTATCCTTATGAATACTATTTCACACTTTTCATTTATTTTTGTTTGCGAATATTCATTGTGTCCCCTGGCTTTATCAGATCGCCTGCATTCTGCTCTTGATAAGGCCTCTTACCAAGGAGGGTTCATGACCAAGTGATAGGATCCCCCTAAGCTCAGGTTCTTATCTAAAAATCTGAGCCTGAAGTGACAGGAGCTTTTTGCGATTACCTAGATGAAGTTTCTTGCTATGGTGAAGTACTCATAATCTCCTAACAGGCCCTGTCTTCCCCTCACTGCATTATTGACATTGCCTCCCATTAAGACTACCCTTGCAGTTTGGGAAGTGCCCTGTTCTGAACACAAAGTTCATACATGTAAATATTTCCATAAGGGAATCCATGAAGAATATATCACCAGTGAAATTCTAGGGTTAGACAGTTGGAGATTCACTTCCTTACTCAGACCAGCTCCC
Organism: Octodon degus; assembly: GCF_000260255.1. NCBI lineage: Eukaryota > Metazoa > Chordata > Mammalia > Rodentia > Octodontidae > Octodon > Octodon degus. The sequence goes on from NW_004524708.1 coordinate 2,005,738, forward strand.
AAGGGATCTACCTATGACAGGGCTTTTGAAGCAGATCCATACGTAAGTGAGTACCGGTTGCTCTCATGACCTGTTACGTTTTAATAACTGCAAATAATATAGGTGTGACCATTAGCATGAAGCTTAAATGCAAGTACGTTTCAGCTGGAAGCAGTAGTTGTTATTAATGTCCCCTCTGAAGAAACTTTGTAGAACTTCAGGATCATTCTTACATGAGGTTGCCATGACATCATTGGCACTTGCACGTGTCTCATGTTTAACTTTCTTTATTTGGCTTTGTCCACTCATTGGCAGGAATACCTATTTGTAGTAGCAACATGATTGAAGGGTCATTATGAAGTTATCAAACATTCCTGTGGTGTGTTTCAGGGTACGTTGACTTTGGGGTATCCAGATGTAGTATTGAGTACTGTCAAGCCCATTTAAAATAGAGCAGATTTACAGGAGAGAAAAATAAGTTTACTTTCTGCTGGATTTTATCATCCAGTAATCATGCCAAATATTGCAAGTCAAACTTTAAGGCCAAATGTAACTCAAGAGTTAGCAGACTAGTGGTTGTCTTGCACTGAAGAAAGTATATTTTCATTTGCATTTAACCGAGCAATCATTTAAATGTATAAAAAGCTACTTAATAGTTGTGAATCATATCCTACAGTATTTTTCAATCTGTAATATAAAATGAGCCGAAGAAAGAGGCTGCTGACTTGTTAAAGAAAATAATCATTATCTCCAATATTTTTTACTTATAAATCTCCTGTCTCACGTCAAAGTCTCAGTAATAGCAGGTCAGAGGCTTTTGTCTCTGGAAATGTATTTTGTAAATACAGCTATTCACAGAATAACCCTGAAGCCATTCACAAATTTGTGCCATCCATTCAATACATCTATTGATGACAATTCAGCAAGGCCAGGGAAGTCTGTAAAGAACAAATTAAATGGTAGCTAGGAAGAATGAGGAGAGTTTAAACAGTGGGGTGCAGGAGAGCTGGTAAAGGAAGTGCTGGAGATGAACACCAGTGGTGGAACATTTGTGAGGTCAGTGCCGTGTACGCAACATAATGGGTGAGGAGCACGTAGGAGATGGCTCGTTAGGTATCAGGTTTGACCAGGAGTCTGTCTTCTAGGAAATGAAGAATATGGTGTTCAGAGCTTTTTGGTTTTATTGTATGTGCCAAGAGTTTTAAGGACACAATCCCAATAGTACTTAGTGTTGCTTGGGCAAAGAACAAAGTAGACTTGTAGGTGACTTGTCCTGGGAGGATAAAGGAGTGTGCGATTCAGATGAGGAGCCCCAAGAGACCACCCAGGTTGTTCACCTACAGTATCGTTCCTGTAGACTTCTTACTGCAAGCAGCAGCAACAACAAAACCAAAAAGCATGGAAACCATAAACGAGTTACATGGAGGCTATGAACAAAACAGGCTCTTCATTTTCTAGAAAAGGAATATTCTACCAATGTATGGTAAATGGTCCATGATAAAGAAACTATGCCTAATTAATTAAAAATGCAGCTCCACAGTGTTTAGAGTCTGATTTTACCCTCTAGTCTTTCATAAACCAAGTGGCGTAATATACCCTGTCCACTGTAGTGAAAAGTCAGCTAAAATACAAATGAAGTTTACATTTTCTCCAAAATGGATGCACATTTAATTTCCACGCAGCTGTTCAGTGGATGTTGGTCTTGTTTGTTCTTCAGGTCTCTGGGAAACCTGTCTCTAAAATCTGTTTAAGTGTTTGCGGACTTCATTTTCTAGGTAGCATTTCACAGCGTATGTACTTGTGTGTGCTTGCATGTTTATATGAATCTGTTTCTTTGTGTTGTACCTAAAAGACCAAAGTGAAGGCCCATTAATAAAGCTGTTTGGGATGTTAAAATCTCTATCATCTTTTTCTGAAACCACATCTGCTTTCATCAATTGGATATATATTCAGCTACTGAATTTAACAAGGCTGATGTCAGTTGTGAATGAGGAATCCAAATTTATCCTCAAGTCGGCTGTCCCGTTTACACTGCTTTGAGATCATCCCTTTGGGTTGATCTTATGTTTTCTTTACCTGTAAATAAAATGCCATAATTGTTGCTTTTGAAATATTGAGAGATAAGATATCATTTTGTAGTTATTGTTCCATTCCCAGCCACTCTTCTTTGATTATACAATGATTTTTATTTATTGATACAAGGTTTCATTTTGCAGCTCAGACTTCCTCCTGTCTCAGCCTCCCCATCTCTGGGATTACAGGCATGTGCCACCACATCTGGTTTCCTGGCCAGCCCAGTGCAGGGCTGGCAGGGCATGCAGTACCAGGAGTGAACCCATTCCTTGCACTTGCCAGGCAGGCAGGTGCTTAGACCACCGAGCTATGTTCCTGTCCCTGTAAGATGCCTTTCACCCTTGAAACTGGTCATTTACACACTACCATGGAATCTCATGAGGATTAGTTTACTCATTTAAGCTTCCCATGCAGGTAAAGGTGTGAAAAAACAAAGGACAATAAAATACAATAAAATTGAATTTTATTCAGATGCTTAAAATGCTAAATAACTCATAGGCTACAAGAAAATAAAAAAGGGAGTCTTTGGCTGCAGATGGGTCACAGCTCTTTTTCTTATTCTTGAAGTGTCCTTTTCCTTGAGAATTAAAAAGAACCAAAATAAAACAAAAGCGTAGAGCAATATGAAGGCCAGGAGTGTGAGCAAGGCAGGTGCCGTGTGTGCTCCCCGCCGCCGCCCTGCACCCCTGCCATCATCTCCTGAGCGCCGCCTCCCCTCAGATCAGCAAGGCGCTCAACTCGAAGAGAGCACAAACCCTGCTGGGAACTGCACACACGAGAGGGCTGCGTGGTGCACTGCTTTGAGAACTGAACCCTGAAGCCACCATCCCCTCCGTGAGAAACTGTCTTCTTCCAAGTGAGTTCCACGTGACAGGGTGGGACACTGTGTTCTGTCACACTTAGGGTACAACACCCTGGCCTCGTATAGAACACTATTGAGCTACTAGACTGCTTCGGCCTGTTCCCTTTACCTGTTCAGCTGCCCCATCCTTCTAGTTACATACAGTTTTTTTAATACAGTATAGGTTCTCCCAACTCTGCACATCTTTTCCCTTATCTTACTGTGCCCCTTTTCTTTGGGTCTATCTGTTGGACTCATCCACAATTCTATTTCAATGTCATTCCTCCCCCTCTCATCTCTGTCTGGTTTCCTAAATGACTGGATCTCTCTGTTCTTCAGAGGACCCTGAGTTCACTTGTCAAATAATAGGTCTTTGTGAAGAGCATTTTAAGTTCCACTTTCTTGTTACCTTTCTGCTATTTACATAAAGTGTCAGAAATTAAAGCTATGCTTTAATTTAGGGTTCTCTGCTTACTGCACCTGGTGTTATCCCTGGCGTAGAGTACATGCTCAATTATTTAATCTAGTTTGTGAGATGGGATGCAGAATAGGTGAAGGTGAAATGGAACTAGCTTAACATTTGCAAGGTATGGTACTGTGTTCTCTTATGTCTTTATTATTTTCTATTACTAGCATGGAGTACCTGAGGCTGTGCAACATTGCTAATAAAAGAGGATTATTTAGCTTGAATTTCTGGAGATTTCAGGGCATGACACTGACATGATTTTGGCTCTGGTAGGGACCTTACAGTAGTGGGGAATCACAGTGGCAGGAACATGAATGTAAGAAAATGTTTATGTTCTCAAAGAGGAGGCCCAGAGAAGAAAAGAAGGGCAGTATTGAAATGTCCACAAAAACTGACTGCAGAAAATCAATTCAGATTTCCCAGAGAACTGCCTTCATCCCTTTAGGTAGCAGCATCCTCAGTGACTTCCCAGTAGGCATCATCTCTAAAGCCTTCTTCCCCCACCTATCAATGTCACCATGCTGCAGATGAGTTCTCTAGTCTATAGACTGTTGGGAGACACATTTATGCCATAGGAAAACCACAGCATCTGGGTAAAAATTTCAACAGTATGGACAAAAGCATATATTCTTCTACAGGCGCTGGGAAGAAAACTTCAAGCAGTGAACTCCACTATAATGTCTCTGTGGTCACCCAGAGAATCCTGGGAACCCAGTGGCGAACGAAGTAGAAAATTTACCTCCCCATGTGGTGATAAAAGGGCTCCACTAACAAAGAAACATTTCAGCAGAGTGTTGAGGCTCCGAGAGGAATTGTTTGTTTGTCTTCGCTTTCCTCAAGTGGACATTTGGGTTCACAGAGTGTGTAAGAATTCAGCTCTATGTTTCCACATGGGTTGGCACGTGCGAATTTAATTAGACTTTAAAAGACAATTACAAAAGCAAACCATATTTCATCCACCTAAATACCACAGAATCACGTAAAAATCTTGTGCTCAGCAATTACCTTGAAGAAAATAATTTACTTACCTGATGCTGTGTTCCCTAGCAACAATTTGACTCCTTATTCTGCTTCATACTTCCCGAGGGTAAGTAAACTTAGTTTTGGGGCAATTATAAAAAAAGCACAAAAGAGTAAAACCAGTAACCATATTTGAAATTCTGAAAGTTTATGGATAAAGTTATAGTCTAAGAAATGCTTTAACATGGCTTCTAGGACTTGAAAGCATTCTAAAGCGATTTATCATAATAATAAGTTGGGTAAGGAAATACAGTTCTCCTGTTTATCATTAACCAGAGCAGCCATAAGGATGGGAACTGTACTTGAGACAAACATGATGACCAATTGGAATAACTCGGGTTTGAAAAACATTCTGCTCTGAATGTGGTTTCTCTGAAGTGTGGAGTGCTGGGGAGGATGTTTAGAATGCTGCACTTGTGTCTGTACCGCTCCAACTGCTGATCACAGACTAAATCAATTTTGCTCTTTATCCTTTTAAGCCATTTGCAGGCTGTGGGCTGGATAAATGTGGAGCTTCAGGAGGAGTTTCATCGTGGCAGAACTGAAGTCACCAACCCAGAGATGGTATTTAACGAAAGGACTTCTCTTGCCTGGCAGTCACTTCACAACTATGCATTAACATTCTCTTATGTGGAATGAACTCCTCCCAAATTTGTGAGCATATGATAGCGCAACCTGCTGTCCCTCACTGAGAGGGGCATAGACTCTCATTTTTAAATATAGGAATGTGTACCATAGGCCCAGCCTCCTTTCGGATGGTTCAACAGTAACTTCGCCTTTTCCTGAACCTCCTTTGTCACTTTCCACATGGACCTGCCTATATAAGCATTTCCTAGTTCTACTGAAAACCAACCCAAAGCTTGGAGAGTTAAGTGAAGTTTACATACTTACTTGCCAGAAAATGGAGTTGCCTATCTCATTAAAAAACCTGTTTTCTTTTCAACTATCTTTCACTCGTTTTCAATAACAGACCTGGTTTCACTTAATTCCTGGTTTCTTGACCCACAATCTCTGAATAATGGTCCTAGCATCCGCTTAGGAAAGTATGGTATCTACTGCAATTATTTCTGTTAGACACATAGGCTTGTTGGATTAGCCTGAGTTTAAGGGAAGCAATTGAGCTTGTCCTAGGGCATGTCAGCCCCAAGAAAGCTGGTCTGCTATGTGAGTTCTACATTCATCTGCTGTAATGCTCTGATTCTTACACAAATATGTTTAATGGCTTCATATAGCAAAGTGTCCTATCATTTGCTCATTCTCTGTACCAGTGACCCCACATTTTTGAATGAGCTTCGGGAAGTTTATCAAGAGAGAAACACCTTCCCAAATGGAATGGAAAAGTAAAGCTCTATTAATCAGAATGGATCTGTTCTTAAAACAAAGAGACAAGACTGAGTTGAAAAGTTCAATTCTTCTTTAAGACTTCTGCAATTATCTTTGACCTGAAGTTTAGCTCAAGTGAATACTGCTTTGTTAAGACAGGCTCAGGATTCAAACATAGTAGCTAACAGGGGAGCATTATCCTTAATACCTGTGTCCTGTGGATGCGAATTTATCCATTTAAGGACACTCTCAACAGTAGTAATGTCCCCTTTTGTGTCTCAAAGTAAGAGAGAGGTCAGATTTGCTTGGTGAGCTGCTGCTGGAGGCCATGCTGTTTCTGCAGATGCTCTTCCAGCCGCCTGCTGTTCTGTACACCGCATGCAGGGTTCTCATTGAAGAAGGCAGGGGACAGTGCAGATGGGTTCGTAGGGGATATATTACTTTCCAGAGAGCTAACAAGCTCTGAGGGGCTCCTTATCTCTTGGACTCAATTTAGCCCTTTTACACATGTGCCCCAGTCTTCTCTTCATAATGTAATTCTTAAGTTATTCCACTCTCTCCCTAGACCTTTACCTAACAAGAGGCTGGCGAGAGCCATGGGAAGCACCACCTTTCATTTCCAACTGTTCTACTAAAATGCTGTTGCCCTGGCGGGAACCAGCTGGCAGAGCAACAGAATGGAACTTGCACTGGGGACTATTGATCTTCAGTTAAGAGTCTTACTGTGCCCTTGGCATCCACTTCCTTGTGGATTAAAGTATGGAAACTGTTCCTGCCAGCAGAAAGGTTAGACCTCCATCCCCTCCTTATTTGTTCTCTCTTTTTACAGGAGTCTAATTAACCTATACAGAGGCTTCCAAATTTACCAACAGCTTTCATGTAATTTGCTCTCCTTTTAGAATACATTTCCCTGTTGACCTTCTATTTAAGAAAAGACTTATATTCTAAAATATTCGCAAATGAAAGAATCACTTGAATTCTCAAGGAAAATATCTCCATTAATTGTGCACTTTAAGCCCTCCCATTCTTATAGTATAAGGGATGCCTATGGAAACTTTTTATTCTTATTTTAAAAATCGTAATGATCAGTTGTGTAAAAGTAGAACAGCACAGTAAAGAAAATAAAATTCACCAGCCAGATAGCAGCTGCAGTATGGTTGTTATTTGAGTGACACAGATATGGCTTTAGGTTTCAGATTAGATTTGTTGCACACAGTAGATCAGCAGTCGAATGAGAAATATGATTTCAGGTGTGCCATCAATTATGGTACACCTCTGGCCTGTCAGTGGAAGGGTTAGGTAAAGGCTGGGAAGAGAATGCTGAGTTTAAATGATCATGCAGGGTGATCTTCTTTTTAAATTCCAAGAAGAATCATTGCAGGAAATGGTTCTGGCTGGGAGAGTACTTGTCCTGCTTTGAGTCCAGGATCACCAGATAAATGGGCAACATAGGTGACCGTAGCTCTCCTGTGTCAGCAAAATAGTCACAGGCTAGGTCATGTAGGTTCTTGATGTTATGTTAATGAGTTTGGATGTTATTTAAGTATAGTGAGAAGCCATCGGTAAGTATCCAACAAGAGATCTAAACAATAGGATTTTTATTTGAAAATAATCCTAACTATTCTGCGGAGAAAAGATGTTAAAAAACAGGAGTGTGACTAGTGTAAGGGAGAGTATTAGTAAACACTCTCATCTCTAGTACTCAATATCTGACACCTACCACTTAAGGCCAAGAGGTCTAGTGTGGCTCATAGTTTAAGGGGATTCAGTCCATGGTCAGCTGGCTCCAGGGCAGGAGCATCATGGTGGAAGGGTATGGGGGAGCAAAGAAGCTTATTTCCTGGCGGCCTTGCCTCAGAGGTCTTGCCTCAGTGACCCACTGAGACCTACCCAGAGTGTGCTTTACTAATCCCCTCCCTGGCTTCCAAACTAATTTCAATGATATATCATAACTAAGAGTCATGGGGAGAAAAAAGTCCAATTAAAAATAAGATTTAGAAATAGATGATGGAAGGTGGTAAGGAAAATGGTTAAGAAAACTGAGCTTTTTTTCTTACACTGACAAAATTAGGGGAGGAGCTACTGCAAAGAGGGGACATACAGGGTTGCAGTGTACGGGGTTAACTTTCACCTTGGACTTAGTAGTCTCAAATTCAAAAGACACATTCATCTTCAAGGTATACAACAGAAGTAGAAACACAAGTAGAAGTAATAGTTACAGAAGTCACTATTCAGCCTTCTAATCTTTCTGTGTTTGTATCTGCAGCCATTCCTTCCTGGACATACCTGATCTGATCTATTCTTTTTCATGTTTGCTGTAATATATTTTAAAATCATTTATTACAGCTGTTTAGATTCTATAATTTACTTTAAGAATAACACAGATGGGTATACTTATATATAAATATACATAAATTTTTTTTGTTACTCTCACGTAACATCAATTTTCAAACACAATTGTGAAGACAGCATTTTATTTTTGTGCATTATGATATTTCTTTATTTCTGAATTTTCCTCTTGGCAAACAAAATTATAGAAAAGTTTGTAAATTTTTTTCTGCAGCATAATTTTAGGGACTCTAGTGCATTTCATTAAATAGATACTACTGTTTGCTAACCAGAGGTCTACCTGTTGTTTGTTACAATTTATCAATGTAACTTGGTGATAGTTTATCAATAAAGCTTTATAAATATTCACATTTATTTATCATTAGATAAATTTCAGTGAGAAGAGGAATTGGGAGAGAAAGGCTTGACCAATTTAAAGAATTTTCATATGAATGTACAAGTTACATTCCATTTTAGACACCTAATAATAGTTGTTTGGTTTCCACAAATTATTTATTTGTGGAAAGATTACAGTAGCATTAGGAGGGTATGAAGGTGACTCTTTCCCCCTTTTCTTTGGAAGAATAATACAATGTAGCTGATAATAATGTCAACTTCATAGGCAGCATGGCTTACTTTAATTTATATTTGTAAGATTAGAGAATGTAGTTGATACTACATTTTCCTTGGGCATTTTTTTTTCTTGCAAATATTTACTCACATGCTGTCTACTGTTTATTAAAGATCCTCGTTCTTCTCACAGTAAAAATTGTTATATACAGACTATTTATTTGTCATAAATATATCACAAATTTTCTTTACAGCTTGTTATTCACCTCTTAGTTACATCTAAAGGCATCTTCTATCTTTTCCACGTGGGCAGTGTGGGACGATGCACAATAGTGTGTTTAGCTTTTCTTAAGGTATTCAAAAGGAAAATATCTCTTCAAGAAGTAAATTCTCAGAGCACAGCAGCCAGGCTTTGATCCCTGGCATGCTGTGCCGGCCCCACCCATGGGGCTCATTGAGATAGCAATTGAGACTGGGTGTGCTGGTCTATGCCTGTAGTCCAGAGCTTGGGAGGCTGAAAGCAGGAGAAGAATCACTATGAGTCCAATCTATGTAGTAAGACCCTGTGGATCCTCTAGACCCTGTCCTAAATACAAAAAAAAAAAAAAAAAAAAAGAAAAAAAAAGAAATTATCTTTTGCAAACTGAAAGAGTTCACAATAATCCCAATAGATCAAAATATGTAACTGTGCAATCCTGAATACCCACTGTCAACAGTTTAAAATGACAACATTGTCTTTTTATTCTTTTTTTCATAACATTTTTTTACAAATATGACTCACATTTCAGTTAACCTTAAAGAAAATATCTATTTGGTTTTTTCCTATTCATCTTATAATTTGACCATCTGCTTTTTTTTTTTTTTGGTTCCTTTTTCATTTTTTGTCTTTCTTTTGGATGAATTAATATTCTGTATTGTCTCTTTCTCACTTATCAGCTATAAATTTGTACCTTGTGTTGTAATTTAACAATGTAAATGTGTGATAGTTAATAAAGCTTTATAAATATTTATTTTTAACATGTATGTCGGTGGCTGCTTCAGAGTTCATAATATGCATTATGTTTAAAGTAACACAAGCTGCTTTTCTAATATTGTAGCACTGTGTATACTTCACGTATTGACAATTTCTCCCCATGTATTCTCTGTGCCATTGTTCACTTGTATGGCTATTTTTTATCTGTCACAAAGACCATATTGTATTGCTATTGTTTAAACAATCAAGTATTTTTAGAGATGTTATGTGGTCAAATACATTACATGCCTTTTCCATACTGTTATTTCTGGGTCTCTTCATTCCTTTTGCGAGGGCAGTATTTTTAGCCAATACCACTGCTTTTCTACCTGGAGGATTTGACATTTCAAGTGGTGGGGGTTTTGAGCTGATGGATTGCTTCAAGTTTTGTACATCCCCCAATGCCTTTCACTTTCATCTTTGAAAGCTGTGTTTCTCTCTCCAGTACTTTAAACCTTTTGCTCAGCTGCCCTCCGCCTTGCCCTGTTTTTGATGAGAATCTTGCTGTCACGCTTGTTTTCTTTCCTGTGAATGTGTGCACCTTTTGTTTCTGGCTGCATATATGGTTTTCTTTTCGTCATCTATTGTTTGTAAATTTTGCTCAGATTTTTCTACTTGGTAGAGTTCTTTTTCATTTTTTTGAAAATAAATATGGTGTGACTTTTCAACACACATTACATTTTACTGCTTTTCTTGATGCTTGCTAGTTTTTTGTTTGTTTGTTTTACTGAATGCCACATATGTGGCTTATTGGCTGTCATTTATTTTATAGCACTTAAAGTGCTTTTTAGCTGCATTTCAGAATGCAGTTTGTGTACTTAGAAAGTTTTGATTCTTTAAGTTTTCACTTTCAAGATTATGTTAGGCTAGTGTGGGACAGTATTTGGTTTAATTACTTCTGTTCCTTGAAATTCCTTTAATTTTTTTTCTTTTTTAAAGATCTATGTGCTAATTTTTAAACGTGTTAAAATATATTTTATTTGTGTTATTTACTTGATACAGGGGATCTTGCTATGCAGCTCAGACTCATAGTGATCCTCCTGTTTTCAGCTTCCCCATACCTGGTTTTGGTCACCCACCTGGCTTGCCCAAGGTTCAAGGGCCAGTATGGGATGCAGTACCGAGGATCGAACTTATGTCCTTGTGTGTGCTGGGCAAGCACTTAGACCACGAGCTATCTGAGACCACTGAGCTATCTCCACAGGCCCAGATCTATGTAACACTTACATTCTCACCAGCATTATATCAGAGTTTTTTTTTTCCTCTACTCTAGCATAGTTTTATTTGTCTATTGATAACAGCCCTTCTAACTGAGGTGAGGTGAGATCTCAGCATAGGTGACATTTTCATTTCCCTGATAGTGAATTAAAAACTATCATTACACCTACTGTGTGCTCTAGCTCCCCTCCCAGAGTTCATTACAACGTAATGAAACTAGCACAGCAAGTGGATGTCTGCACACCCCTTTCTTCTAGGATGCTCTGCACAAAAACAGGCATGGAATCAGTCTAGGTATCTGTAAAGAAGTCAGAAGATGAGATAAATGTGGTATACACACAGTGTATTGTCATTTGGCTATAAAGAGCCATGAAATTCTGTCATTTGCAGTGAAATGAATGGGTCTAGAGAACATTATGTTAAATGAAATAAGTCACACAGAAAGACAAGCGCTGTATTTTTTAACTCATATGCAAGAGCTAGCTAAGAGTAACCTGATGATAGAATATTTAAAATGTAGGCGGTTTTAAAGTAATGTTGGACAGTGAATGCAACAATTGCAAGAGGTTGTAGCATGGTGCATGCTACAGTTGACAATAACTTCTTATATATTTTCTGAATAACTACATGAGTAATCAAAGGCTCCAAACAGAAAGAAATGATAGAAATGCAAATTACTTTAGTTCAATCAAAGCACATTACCTTCTTGTGTTGAACTATCTTGCTACACCCTCTTATGTACAATTAAAACTTGTTAATCAAAAACAATTTTAAAAATATTGCAAATATTTTCTTCAAAGTTTTCTTCTGATCCTTCAGTACATAATTTTTACAACTACTTTTTTTCTGACTCCTCCAGACTTTCTCTTTATATAACTTATCAATATTTTTGTCTCTATCTTCTGGCTTCTTATTTCATCTGTATAGAAGCTTGGAGTTTGGCTGACACTGGTTCTACTTTCTACCTGCTTGTGCATGAACAAGTTAGCTTCCGAGCTTAGGCTTTATACCGTATGTTCTTCAAGTGTTTTGTGAAGGCCCAGTGGTCTAGAAATGCTACATTTCTTTCTATCTGAATGCTTTCTCCTCTAGCTTTTCAATGTGCTGCAGCTCATGTTGAGATGTCAGAGGTTCTGCTTATGGTCCTCCTGTTTCCTGATTCTGTGCTCTTCACTTTACATGAGATGATGTCCCCACAGAGAAGACTGGGCCAATCCAGCCCTTTCACACCTACTGCCGCTTTGTGGCTTTGGAACTATGTTCTGCTTTTTTTTTTCTGTATCAATGGATGCAGTCAGTGAATATAAGTAGACAAAACTGAAATTATAACACAGCATTTTTCAGATGCTCTCTCTGTCACATCAAATTTAACATGCCACTTACATTTATTTTGTCTATGGAAATCCATACAGTTGACAAGCAGGCAGGTGTGTTCAGAGTTTTAGCTTTTTGTTGATTACATATTTGATCTCAGTGTATGTCTCAATAACAGTTAGTTCTCTCATTGTCAGAATGAGTGATAGTTATGGGAATTAATTAAGATAAAGTCTATGAAGTTTGTAGCAAAATATTAAGTAAATAGTGATGTTAATAGCTGTGATTACAGATAATCAGCTTCTCCAAAATTCACATAAGATTGATAGTTTCCATTTTTGATAGTAGTGTAAGTTTTCATATTTTCTCCAATCAGAATGGAAAAGTATGTGAACATTCTTTTTT
>NW_004524708.1:2018426-2023973 GCF_000260255.1 Octodon degus
GGATCGAATTCAGTCCCTTGCACTTGCCAGGGAAGCGCTTATTCCACTGAGCCATCTCCCCAGTCCTCGTGAACATTCTTAATATGTATTTATTTATTTTGAGACAAGATCTCTGTATGTACTTCAGGGTAGCCTTGAAATCACTATGTAGCCCATGCTAGCTTGAAACTCACAGTAATTCTCCTGCCTCAGCCTGCTAAGTACTAGGAGTATAGGCGTATGTCCCCATACCAGTTGTCAACTAAATTTGTAAATCCAAAATTTTTGTATTTGTTCTCCCCCACCCCCCTTTTTTTTCTGAGACAATCTTTCCAAGTAATCTATGCTGGCCTTGAATTTACTGTGTTGTCTACGATGGACTCCAGCTTGTAGTAATCCAGTTGCCTAAGCTTTTTAAGTGCTAAGATTACATGTGTGTATCACCACACCTAGAAAACATTCTTAAATGCTAACATCAATAAGTTAATTTATCTGCATACTGGATATTTTTGTTATACTATCTGAAATTATCATCTTGTAAAGGAGTTGAAGACAGTGATATTAATCATGATAAGAGATAAAGTTTTTATTAGTGTCATTATTCTATATTTCATTTAATTTTTTTCTTACACTTTAATTTCCTTCAGACTGAGTCTCTTGGTATGACTCAATCAATGAACTTTGAAAATAGGACTGCTGTTACTTGGGTAAAGAGCAACAATACAGAGTAGAGAGGCTTCAGTCAAACCCTTCCCTCTCCACCAGTTGTCTGGTGCCTTGGAATTCTGGGAAATGTATTCCTCACAGTCAAATTCCTTCTTGTCTTTGTCTCCCAGCCTCAGCACCTGTCCCACTGAGATGTCCTTGAGGCTTCTATTTTATCGTGATACAAGGTATCATCAAGCACTCTGCTGCAGTGATTGAAGTCTGCACATAGGCCTCTGGCTTACCTGTTCACACTCTGACAGTTGCTCACAAACGTAGGTCTGGGCTGAGACTATAGAAGAAGAGGGGGCAGTACTTGGCTTGGCACTAGGATCCTGAGAGCAAGACACTTGCTTCATCAACAAACACTGCATTCGGCTATAACACAGTCCACACAAGAGCGGTTCAAATAAAATAGATACATAATATTTTTCACTTAAGAAAAATTCAGATGTAAGCAATTCAGGACTTGTCATCACTCCATAGCACCAACTTTTGCTTTTGCTTCTCAGCCCTTATTGCCTACATGACAGAAGTCACTTCATGGTTCACAAAGCTGCTGCTTCTCTAACTATTGCGGCCGCAGAACCCAGAAGGGCCACATCTCACGTGTTCGTCATGCAGCTGCCACACTCCTTTGCGAAGGGAGCGGTGAAATGATGCGTAGAGCCTTCATCAGTGAGCTTAAATTACCAGACCCCACGTACAGGGATAGGACGATGGCAGGGACTGTCCCACTGTTCCTTGACTGGGCTACACCAGAGGCCCTAGCAGGTCACTGGTAGGTGAGCATGGAAGAAGCAGTTATGCTCTGAATACCTGCATGGAAGTTCTCCTATTAATCCTGGCTACACCGCCCTGGGGTTGCAGTTCACAAACAGTCTTCCCAGACCCCTCTGCTGCCTGCTTTTGTTTTCCTCCTAAGAGGCAACACTTTTGGTATTTAAGATAAACAAAAGCTTAAAATCCGCCTCTATTCCTGTGCCTACCCATGTTGACTGAAAAAAGGCTTTCGCTACGTTGAAGATTGGCAGGTGCATGGCAGCTGCTTTTATTTTAAAATTTATACCCAAGGAAGGTTGCTTTCCTGCCTGTCTTTGATTTATTTTTAATACAGACAAGGAAGCCCAAGCATGAAGAAGATGGTATGTGCTGCTCTTCTGTGTCTTTTGGGACACAGCTGCATTACCTGCAGAATGAAACAAGGAAGTGCAAGTGTGAATCTCGGTACCAGGACCCCCAAATCCCAGGCCGTGATCTTAGGACTGCTACCAAAATTCAGAAGCTTCTGTCTGATTGTATAGAAGATAGGGCTCGTTTTCATTTGTCACAGCCACATACTTTGTTGCATGGTACACATACCAGTCACTACAGCAGGGGTTACGGTTTCAGAAAATTTTAATGATCCCCGCATTCTGACTTCCTAGCAGATGCAAATACAAGGGCTCTCCTTGGCCCCTCCAATTTGACCTGTCATTTACGGGGATGACCCACTCTAGTACTGGCCTCAGGTTTCCCCTTTTCTTATTTATAGCAGCCCAATAATTGTTACTCATCGCAGTTCTTTTATTAATAGTAGGGGAAAATTTTGAAATTACATCTCTCTCTAGAGCTTCTAGAATTTACAAATATCAACAGGGAGCCTTCACTACAGGCTCCTAATATGAAAGTCTCTGTGTAGGAAAATTCATAAGCTGGGTGACTTTTGAGTTAAATTAAATTTTCTGGCTCAAGAAATGCTTTGCTTGGTTTTTTACCACCATTATAAAGCAAAGAAAATAATTTCAGATTCACTTTGCGCAAAAACCCAGCCTGGGTTGAAACAGGCTTTCTGTGAACAGCAAGGAAATATTTGCATCTGCACATTGATATGTAGTGAAGTAGGCTGGGAAAGATAAGATCAATTTTCTATTAAAAGTAAAAAGGCCAATGTAGCGGGATACAGTGGGACCTTTCCCATTTGTCATTCAGGACATTTTGACAGTTTTGCATTAGCTGTGGAAGGCAGCAAGCAGTGTGCTGCTGTCAGGCTGTGGGAAAGTGCACACGCACACACGCACACACACACATGCACATGCACACACACATGCATGCTGGTGTAACATGCACATTTCAACAGGCGTAAATGTAGACACATCTACAGGGGCTCAGGAAAAAATGCAGTTGTCACACATACTTTCACCTATTTCAGCAAGCTAACACAA
Organism: Octodon degus; assembly: GCF_000260255.1. Lineage (NCBI taxonomy): Eukaryota > Metazoa > Chordata > Mammalia > Rodentia > Octodontidae > Octodon > Octodon degus. Next base: position 2,021,315 of record NW_004524708.1, read on the forward strand.
ACACACAAGGACACACACAGGCATATGTGAACTCATGGGAAAATGGCATAGGGCACAGTCAGGACAGGCATTGTGGGGAAACACATGAGCAAGGGAAGGGTCACACACACAGAAACTGACATTCTGGGACATCTGGAGACATGTGAACACACAGACGTGAAAATGTTTGCCAATAGCCACCCCGGCCAGACAGGCTCACAGAGGGCCATGAGAAATTCATGCCCCAAAGCTGGCCTGATGTGTGGGGCTTGGTGCTGAGCGGTGGACCCTCCACTCTATATATGGCCATGTGCTCTTTGTTTCATTCCCTGCAGTTTCATTTTGTAATAGTCTTGTAAAACTATTGCTCTATGCTTTGGCTTTCCATGGACTCTTCTTTCTCCTCTTTCTATTCTCTGTTGATTATTTTGAAGTCAACTTATTTTCTAATTATTTTTAAGGCATAAGTATTTTAAGACAGGTTTTCTTGTTCCTTCTAGAATATTGAGCAGTTACCTTCCCTACCTGGGGTCCTCCTTGCCCTCTTTATATCATATGAAATTGTACCTTGTGGCATATCACAACTGGCTACTAGAGTCGCTTCTAAAACCAAGGAATAATATAAACTTTATTAAGCCCTATTAGGTCAGATGCCAAAAATGTTTATATTATCGTTATCATGACGACATCCATTCTGAACTGCTGTTTTCATTCTTGATTGACTTCCAGGTTGAAATTTGCCTTTCTCCATTTTTTCTGAATCTCCACCTCTTTACCCTAGCCAGTTAGCTTTCCTAATTAATTATGTTACATTGTTGTGGCTCAGAACAAATGTCACTCCTTCATGACATGAGATTCAAGGTGTTTGAAAGACTGAACTTCCACGCCACACTGGGGGAGCCCTGGATTAAACCTACACAGACACACTTCTTCCTACATGTGGTTCTTGAAGCTTTCAATACACTAAAATGCATTCCCAGGTTTTTTTTGTTTTTTTTTTTTTTTTTTTATAGACTACAGAATAGTTTCCAGCTCCCTTTGGCCTCAGCAGTGTTTCCTGAGGAGTCTCTTATGCAGAATGCTCCTTGGGATGTACAACCTTAAACCTACCTGCAGTGTGTAACTTGCTGTGTTGATAGTCTCCCTCAAAAGTGTTACACCCTGAGCTACTGCACATTCTGTGAGATGGTTTCAGACAGAACGTGCTGGCCAGACTGCTCACTGTCCTCTCATACTCCGGGCCTCTTGGGTGACTATTTTCACTATTGTGGAAGACAGAGAGATAGAAAAGTGTGTTTTCTTATTTCTATTCATTCTTTTCTATGCTTAGAGAAATGGACAAGCTGGGAAGAAGAGACTTGGACAGAGCCTCTCAAGCTCTGGTCCCTTCCTGGTGGTGTTAGGTCTCTTCTGAGTAACAGGACAACCTGTACCTTCTGCACTCTGTAGGATAAGTTTATTTATTTATTTTTTCTGGCATTCCCTGCTCCTCTGGTAATTTAATGGGCTTGGTGGTTCTTGTTTCTGTTGACCCTGTTTCATAGCTGATGTACTGTGTTGACTTGGATTTATTCTCCTTAGCGCAAAGGATCTGGCAGCTTGGACAATGCAGGTGTTTGATAACATAATACTTCATGTCATTAAACAACAACAACAACACACACACACACACACACACACACACACACACACACACATTTCCAGTGTCAGAACAGACTCAGCTCCTACCTTAGTTCCAAGGATACCGATTCCAGTTCTGCTGTGTGTTGGCTATGACAGGTTTTTAAACATCACAACCCTTTTGTCCTTCACACAGCAGTAGCAATACCGCCTCCTCTTGGAGCTGTTGATCGCACTGAATTCAGCAAGACAGCGCCTGGCACTGAGTAGCAATTACTGAGTGCTTACTACAGGGATGTCACGAGCATTTTCCAGGCAAGCCTTTTGTTGTTTTAAGTATTGCATTTAAGTGTTTCTTTTCTTGCACACTCTCTCTGAGGCCCACTAGATTTAAAAAAAAAATTAGGTGAAACTAGAAGAATAATCTATTGATGCTTTCTACAAAAGAAAGTCTGTGGAAATTATAGCAGGCGTGCTGGAAGGTTACCAGTGCAATGATATAAGCAGCTTTTGCTTATTTCTAAAAGAAAGAAAAAGTAGTCTTTGTAAATAAAGAATCTGATATTTAGGCAAATCAAGTAATGTTCAAATTTAAAAGTTCACATAATGAGTGAGTGTAACAAATAAGGCTTGAAGAAAATTTTAATGTGTGTATTCCTTAGAGAATAATCTAATTAAGCCAGTAGAATACACATGTTTCAGTCTCTGGAGCCTTTTAGATTCATAGAAATTATTGAAGAGCTTTTTATGTGGATCATAACTATCAATATTTATGATATTAAAAATTTCCATAAGAAAGCTTCCTAATAATTTATTGAGTTAGAAACTAACAAAAGAACTATACTCTATTTCACTAGCCCATGCCCGCAGCCCACAATGGCCATGCTGCTATGGAGAGTGGGTGCGTGGACATATCACAGTGTCATTTGTTTGATTTATCTACCTTCTCACCCACCCCTCTCCTTCAAACTTTTATTCCTAGCCTTTTTGCAAAAGCCCTATTTTCAGGGTTTTTTTCAATTTTCTTTCTCTTCTCTTCTCTTCTCTTCTCTTCTCTTCT
>NW_004524708.1:2025038-2026113 GCF_000260255.1 Octodon degus
ATATATAAATCCCTGGAGAATCCTTCTACTTAGGTTCCTAAATGCGCATTCACCAAAAGAATTGAGAGACCCCCACAGTCTCATCTGCTTGATAGGAAATGGTCTTGTCCAGTATAAAGCCAGTTCCCACAGCCTGGGAAAGCCTTTCTTTAATTCTCCATGTATATAATCAAAAGTTACAAAAGCACCTAAAACAAAAGAATATGCCCCCATAAAGTGACAAAATAAATCTCTAGGAACAAACCTTTAAAAAGCAGAGATTTCTTGGGGGTTTTCAGATAAGAAAGACCGATGACATTTATGACTGTGTGTCTACTTTATATCACTTTAATGTGATCTCAAGCTGCACCCATGTCCCTATGAATGTCTCAGGTTTGCCTTTCTCATGGCCCAGTAGTTCTCTACTGTGTAAATACTACATTTTATTTATCAACTTAGCTATTTTAAATTGTGCTGCTATAAATGGGTATCTGTGTGTATCTCTAATATGATGATTTTAACCTTTTTTTGAAGATATGAAGAAGGGGAAACACTGAGTTAAATGGAATCTTTATTTTTACTTTTTTTATATTTTAGGGAAGGGTCTACATGGTGTTCAGGGTCTCACTACTGATCGTATTCATAGTAATTCTCCTGTATACAGCCTCCCAAGTGCTGGCATTACAGGCACATGCCACCATGCCCAGTCTCATTTGCTGTCTCAGCATGCCCCAGGGATGGGGCCGGCTCAGCAGTCCCAGGGGATGGAACCCCTTTTATTAAAAAAGTAATTTCCATATTGACTTCCCTGGAGGTTAAGAATTCAAAGAATTGGGGCCTCCAAATAAAAGACAATCAAAAAGTGATTAACCAAAATGAGCACCAATTTCTCAGAAGAACTACAAATGAATAATAAAAATACATGAAAAACTTTAATATTCCTGGCTGTTAGCAAAACACAAATTATAACAAGGAGATTCTATGTTATTCCACTCAGAAATAAAGAGTGTCATCAAGAAATCAGCTAATAATCAATGCTGGTGAGGGCACAGGGGAGAAAAGCATCCTACATTGTTGGTGGCAAAGTAAGACAATG
>NW_004524708.1:2026213-2047449 GCF_000260255.1 Octodon degus
TTTTGGTGGAACCGGGGATTGAACTCAGGCCCTTGCACTTACCAGGGAAGCACTTATTCCACTGAGCCATCTTTCTGGCCCATAAATACAAATCTTAATGAAAAGGAATTATTTTCCCAAATAACCCTTCCACACACCCTATCAAAGAACAGCCATGAGAAAGGGCAATGCATTTGCATATAATTTACTTTAGTAAAATTCACAACATGAAATCAACCTTCTGAATTCACTCTTAAGTGTGAAGAGAAGTATTGTTAACTAGAAGTAGAATGTTGCACTGCAGATCTCTAGCACTCATCTTATGTGCCTGAAACTTTTGCCACTAAAAGGCAACCCCTCCTATTTTCCTGTGGACAAGCCTGGCAGCTGCCGCTCTTCTATCTTCAGTAAGTTTTGCTACTTTAGATTCTTCATGTTAATGGAATCATGCTGTGCTCACCCTCTTGTAAAGAGCTTATTTCATGTAACATAGTGTCCTGAAGGTCCAAGTATATTCTAACAAGCATTTCCTGCTTGTGGCGGAATGATCCACCATGATATATAGCTAAAGCTTCTCTTGTCTCTTCCCTACATGGAAGGCTATTCTGGTTAATTGCACTCTCAGCTGTACTGCATAGTGTAGCAGTGAATATAAAAGGCCACTACTTTGAGCACCAAAATATCTTTCTTTTTATTTTTTTTTAATCTTTGGTTGAAACTCATGCATCATTTTCCTTGGTTAATTGAGAATCTTTAAACGATTTATCATCTTTTGAGGGTATTAATACAGTCTCTGCTTTTTAAAGGTTTATTCCTGGAGCTTTATTTCGTCACTTTATGGGGGTATATTCTTTTGTTTTGGGTGCTTTTGTAACTTTTGGTTATTCATATGGAAAACTGAATAAAGCGTCTCCCATGCTTTGTGACCTCGTTCTGTGCTAGACACGACTATCTCTTGTCAACCAGATGAGGTTGTGGTGGTCTCTCAATCCTTTTTGGCGGGTGCACATTTAGGAACCTAAGTAGAGGGATTCTCCAGTCTATTTTTTCCAGGAGTTTATGATCTTTTGCTCCTGCTGATGTGTCTCCGATGCACCACTCTCCTTAGCAGCAGCAACAGGCTAGCTCTTGCAGAAACGCTGTGAAGGTTTCACACATACTTCTGGCTACTGACATTCATTGGTCGGAGCTTGGAGCTTGACTAAGTGATCAAGCTGGGGCCGCATCATGCAGAAGGTGGTTACATTGACAATGAAGATACAGTAGGTAGTTGTCTACGTGGTTACCACGGATACCATGCCAGTGTATGCCATGGTAGGGAAAGGCTTTACAATCTTTGAGGCCTGCTTGAAGCAACACAAGTCTTTAATCATAGGACACCTTATAATTCCTCCTTATGTTTAAAAGACCCTGCAGTTCTTAAATTTTGCAAACATTGGATTTTTAATGAATTTGCCATTCACTTTCTGGAGTCAAATTGATTTCTTGTATGTGTAGTAAATAGGCTTTCCCAAAGGAAGAATGTGTTCTTGTGGGAGAGGCCATCCATTTCTATAAAATGGAAATAGACTGATATCTGACTGGTTTATGGAACTTATCTTTAGACTTCATTAAAAATCCTGTAATTCTAGCTAGAAGAAAAGAAGGGAAGACATTGACTTACTGTCAAAACCAACGAGGACTAGAGGGAGCCCCCTTGAAATCGCATCCCTGTGAGCTAGTAAACATTTATAGCTAATTTGAAATGAGATGCTTAATTACATAATTTCATTCCAATTAAGCTGCTAATTAATAGGCAGGGCATCTTGGAGTGCTTTACACAGTGCAACTAAGAGGCAGCAGCATCCTGAGCCCATTACCTGTGACCCTTTGGGAGAGATCAGTAAATAACTATTTAAGAGCCTGGAAACAGTTTGTGAAAGAGAAAACAAACGGCCAACCCAGGGGAGATCCAGGCTCTGGACCAGCGTGGGCTTGGGATCTAGCTTTCCTATCAGGCCCTTGATAGAAATAATCAAATGAAAAGGGAAAAAGAAACAAACTGAAAAACATCCAACTGTGCACTTAGTACACATCTATTTTATGTGGCAGTCAAGTGTCAAGGAAGCAGAGCAGTAGCATATGCACCCAGTTGTTTTTAGGGAGCATAGTTTAGGTTCAGTAAGCAGCTTTGCCTTCTTCTCAGCCTTTCACAAAGCCAGGTCTTGTTTTCTTCTCTTTGCATCTCTGAGTTTATTCTGGGAACAAATAATCAGTGTCCAGTCCTTCTCCCTAGAGGATAATAAGTCTTATATTAATGGAAGAACTCCAAATTGAAATCACTTTTTTGGAATAACATGGGTTGCTTTCTAACTTACATACCCAGCCCATTGGAATAGGAAGATGTACTACAAAATGTAGCATCAATTTATACACAGATGCATGATATACTTGTTAGGTCACTTGTGTCCTCCAGAGAAGATGTCACCAGAATGTATCTCCTTCTTCAGTAAACACAGATGCAGATATCTGTGGGCCAGGCACGCAGTGTTTCTAGGTGCTAAATGCTAGTATCAGCTTGATGTTCTTCCATAATCTTTTGTAAAACTGCTCAGAAGTTGCTTGAATGACATCTTAACTTTGTAACTTTTTTTAAAGTTTGAAATGAGGTCAAATACAGACTTTGCGCATAGCCCAAAGGGATTCACATGGGTTATTACCAGGTTCTATCTCCTACTTCTAACTGACAACATGCATTTTTATTTTTGTATTTTTTATCATATTTGGTTGTTCCAGGGTCTCACTATGCAGCTTGGACTCATAGTGATCCTTCTGTTTTCTGCCTCCCCAGTGCTGTGGTTACAGGTGTGCACCACTACAACCAGACTCTGGCCAGCTCAGCCTACCCTGGGGGCCGGGCTGCCTTGGCAGGTGGTGCTGGGGACTGAGTCGCATTCCTTGCGCTTGCCTAAGCTTGCCGAAGCAGGTGCTTTAGTCCGCTGAACTATCTTGCCTGCCCCATGCATTTTTATTTTTAAAATATTCTTTGACAGAAAGGCTTCCTTGCAGGTATATTAGCTATTTTGCATATCTCTCCTTCTCCATTACTGGCCATGGGCAGAAATTTCATCACTTCCTAAGGGTCTGTGTGGGCATGGAATTGTTTGAAATCACCTAAGTGAATAAATGACTCCAGGTTTCAGCCCTTTGAAACAAGCTAATTTCTTCAGTAGAAGCATGCAGAGCCCCAAAGAGATCATAACTCACAACATTGTTAGGGAGCAGAAACGTTGTCTTTTATTTACCCGACACATTGCATATATCTACTGAAAGCATCCCTGAGAAAAGGAAGCCAAGGGAATCACACAGAAGCCTCTCTGTGGTTCTTGCTGTCGCCAGAGACAGTTTATCTTTCCTTTGGTCATGTACATTGCTAGAAATGTCTCAGATTGTCTCTTCATGTAGGAGCGTAGCTGCCTTAGTGCCTTCACCCCACAGGGACCAGATAGGCTACAGGAAAAAGAGCCCCACAAACCGTGACCCTGAGGTTCATGTCCGCCCATGGCCGGGAACTTTAGCCTGAACCCAGCCAGTTTGCATAACACACAGACACAGTATATAATATAATACAGCTGGAGTGCAACGAGAGTGGGACTTAGTGACATTTGGATCCTGTCCTTCACTGTGCAGATTTAGTGAGATGCAGAAGGTGACTAGCAAATGTCTTGTTACCTGCATTATGAATGCACTTCACTTTTTTAATACTACTTTTATTGAGAAAGAAGTAGCAATGAGACAGTTGCAAAACAGATCAGTAGGACAGTTACAATAATTAATACATTGTATATTGTTGTCTTCATAGTAGTTATTCATAGTACAAGATGCAGACATAATATCTTGTCTAAACACTATTAGTTCAAATCTTTCTTCTCATTGAACTAAGAGAAAGTAGCTGTGTATCTATGTATATTTCACTACAAAATGGTCTTTCATTTATATCCCCTTTTTTGTTTACTTTTGTCAGATGGGTATTCCATTGCCATTCATATATTGAAGGTGCATGAATTCAGAAAAGTAATCCAATGTAGTTCAGTAGTCCATAATAGTAGTGGGTTTTTTTAAAGACTGGCAATGTCAGAGTTGTTGACCTGAGCCTTTTACAGCTCAACATATTAATATGACTTTACTTTTAATATCTTGTTTTTATACTTTTCTGCTGGATGTTTAAGATCTATATAAAGCAAGATATATGCAACAAAAATGTAACTTTTGTGTCTGACAAGGTCAGTCAAATCCTCTCAGGGTTTACCTGCCTCAGGAGAGTCACCTGGAGAGAAAACATTTTCTCAGGTTTTCGCAGAGAGCAAATTGGTTAAGCAATGGCTGTGACTCATCCACATGGCTGACACTGACAAAAGATCTGCACTTCACTTTTGTTGTTAGGGTCAAATGGATCTATCAGAAAATATCATCTTGCTCCAAAGTTGTGCATACATCTAGGGCTTGTTCCTCTAAGGAGCTTGCATCCTGTTCATCTGTCTTCCCAGTGGGATTCTTGGGCATGAGAGCTGTGTTACTGAGACTTCTGAGGCTTTGAGTTCGCAGCCTCTGGGCTGCTCAGCCTGTCACGTGGGGAGGCTCAGCTATAAGGACTTGAGGTGAGCATGGTGCCTATTCCACCAAGGAGAAGCTTTTTCCTTCTTGGGTATTGCTGGGATCTTAACTGATCAGATTTCCTACCAGATCAGAGACAGATGAGACAGATCAGCCCCTCTGCCTAAGAACTGGAGGAGACTTCTTGGTAGCCACTTGTAGTACAGTTTACTGGGATACATCAGCTTTTTAAAACAAATTAATCAGTATGATAAAGTATGCAGAATGTGTTTTTTTTTTTTGTTTTTTTAGAACCTAGGTGTTAAGAATTCCTCAGAGTGTAATATGAAAGCTATGAGATACATACAGACAGGTGCATTCTCAGGCTGCTGAGACAGCAAGTAAAAGGAAAAGAACATTGGTCAATCATTCACTGGCTCCTACTTACTGTTGCTGGAAAGTTGAGGTGTTTTTGTCTTCTTATGTAACATTAAGATAGCTTCTCCTCTCTTATTTTTTTCGATAATGAAGTTGAAACAATAATTATGAATTATAATTTAAAAATCATTTTGGCGAATCATTTTTAAATGTAGTTCTAAAATTATTAAGGTTTTTTTTAATTATTTGAGACAGAATTTTGCTATGTAGCACAGCTGACATTGCGCTCACACTCCTCCTGCCTCCATTTCCTGAGTGCAGGGTCTGCGGATGATCGCCAGCACACCCAGTTCTAAAAGTCATGCTTTGCTCTTGATCGACTATGCCTGGAAGCAGGATTGTTACACAACATTCTCCGTTATGCGTGTTTCGATGGAGTAGCAATGTGTGTTAGTGTGAGACTGCTAAACTCATCATTATTACCGTTCACTCCAACAATCTGTGATGCTGGACATTTTCCGACGTGTTGGATAAAGGTGCATATGTGTCTATCTATAGATAGAGAGAGACAGGTATCCTTGTGTGTTTTTTATTTTCCTTTTGATACTGGAGATTGAACTCAGTGTCTCCCAGATTTTCCCAATCTGCGTCAGCCTCTTGAAGGGCTACCATGCCAGGCATGTGTCCGCGGCCTTCTTGTGTTTGTGTTGGTTGATGGAGTCTGAACAAGTCTGCCACATGTCAAGGAAGTCATAGTGTGGGGCAGTTTCAATCCTCGCATGTACTTACACTTACTGAGGTGAATGAATTCTAATCTTGATTAATTTTTTACCTTGCTTATTTTTTAATTAGATGACATTTCTAAATGTAAATTTTTAGAAAAGTTTTGAAGACTGAGTGTCCATCCTAGAAAAAGCTATTTTAGAATATTATTATCTTGAAAAGCAGTGAGATAATGTAAAAAATATTTCCTAATGAGCAGGCAAATTTTGAATGATTATTACTATTATTATAATTTTAATAGCCATATTTATGAGATAGCAAATATAAAATCATATCAAATTATTAGTAGAGTTAACATTTTGTGGTAAGGTGTATCTATTTTCTAAATTTCATTATGTGCATCTTTTAATGTAAAAATGAAAGTTTTTAAACAAGATCCACAAGGAAGAAACCATTTAACGTGTAAATCAGGGAAGGGTCTGTGAACAGCAGGCCATCTCGGGCCCTTCGGACCCTGTGTATAATAGGGCTACACACTTTTATCCAAAGTCCTGTTTGGTGAAAGGAAGATAGTTTTTCTCATCATTCTTATCATGTGACTGTGAAAATCACGTTAGGATGGCCTCCAAAGTCTCTCACATAACATTTTCATGGTTAACAAGTGTATTTTTTCAAGTCAAAGTGAAAAATCTTAGAATGTGGAACATTGTAATGAGATTTTTGAACACTTTTTTCCAATTAGTACATGGTCACTACATTGGGGCTTGTGATCTACACCTGTGAACCCAGCACAAAGGAGGCTGAGGCTACAAAGTGAGACCCTGTCTCAAAAATAAATGTACATGGTCACTGTTATTTTCACTAAAATAGATAATGCAAACCCTGTCTTATTCTGTCTCAAAAAACGTATGTTATTTTCCCATATGCAAAGTTAATAACTATTTTAATAACAATGAGTTCAAAAGTCTGTTTTGTTCTCCTTTTTATATGTATCCCAGATTTATTTACTGTGCTTAGGAATGGAAGAAATAAACTGTCAAGGGATCTGGGTGTTAGAACTCATGGACACACTTTCTTACTCTATGACCTTGAGCTCATCCATTTGCCCTTGTGTAACTGTGGAAAAGCTTTCAGTTATAAAAGAGGCAGAAACTTATGGACATGTCTTCAGGAAGAACAGCGGATGCCGGTGACTCCAGGTCTAGTAAATTTGGTGACAGAAGAATGCTATCTCAGGTTAAAGTTTGCCTCCCAGCTGCCACTTTTGCCATTCTTAGTATCTCAGATTTATTCTACACCCTGACTCATGCACACTTTATGTGTTAACTCTGCAGGATCAGATATTACACACCAACAAAACAAAGTTAAATAGAGAGTAAATGGCCTTGGCTATTGGGTCATATTCTTCTTAACCCTGAAATTCTTTCCTGTAACTCCTTACCCAGGCTGTTCCTGACATAAGCCACGTTCACACCATCTTTAGCAAGAGTCATGACATTGATCGTCCAGCTGGAGGTGGTCTCTCCTAAGAAGAAGGTTGAACACTTATGCAAACTCTTCTTGAAGATTTAATGAACTTGGCTAAAAGTTTGCAGCGTTTGCCAAGGCTTAATTTCTGTAGCCTATAAAAGGGGCAAATGTCAGTGCTACGTATGGTATTTTTTATGGCACTTGATAGCAGGTCTGAAGAGCGGTACTGCTATGACTATTCTGAGGCTTCTTGGCTAATCATGTGTTGAAAGCCTTCTGAGTTCCCACCTGTAGCCATTCTGTTTGGTCCAGGCTTGCAGGACTCTTTGCTCACTGCTTACCATAGGAGAAAAAACCCAAACTAGGTCACCTCTGATCATATTCCCTCTTACCAACAGGCCAGAAGCCAATTAATATTGTAGAAGAATATGCATCATCAGGTATCAGTTCTACCGAAGCGCATTTCATGAATCAGGTGATTCAGCTAAAAGCAACTTTGCTGTATGTTTAAAAACCTACCCAGTTTTCCTTCTCTGAACGAACACTGGGAGAACTCTAAGGAGCACAGGTCATCTTGGCAGACACTGTTTTTAGCTCTTGTGGCCATGCTAGGCTGAGTTCTTTTATGCAAATGTGACTATCTTCAGTGCAGTTGCTTAGTTCACAGGTATCAGCATATATAGTTAGTCAGGGTGAGAATCCTACCAATTAACTTCTAGTTTCAAAATCCTGCTGAAGATTCTCAGGATCATTGCCTTAACTATCTTGAACATACAAATGTATGACTTTGCCCCTGTCATGTTTCCTAGCTTTTTTCCTCGCTCACTAATCTTTGTCTAACCCTCAAGTTCTCAGTTTCTTTTTAATTGTGTTATACCTTTCTGTTTCTGGTAATGTGTAATAGTAGAGTCATGCTTGGAGTGCCTGTCATTCTGGTCTTCTGAATACATGCTGCTTGTCATGACACAACGGTTGCTGCTGTGCTGTCTCTCAGGTAGATGTTTATTGAGAAAGGAAGGGGGTGGTGAATGAAGGCAGGAGACAGGAAAAGGGGTATTGCAGGACTGTCCTGCTACAATGCTGTATATGGTTAGATTTCTAAATTATGTATAAAATATGTAATTGTTTATTCCTATTTTTAAAATATATTTTAATTTTTTCTTCATATTCTGTAGGGACTTAAAGTTTAACATATCAATACTTGATGGAAAATACATGTTCCATGTTATGTCTAAGATGTTTGATATTCAGACAGATAGTGAGGTTAAGCTCAACTGCCTAATAATAACAAGTTTCTCATTTGGAGGGTTAACAACCTAAATTTGCAGACCAAAAATTACAGAAAATGAAGGGCTAGAAGGACAGCCAACATTTTGGTCCTAGCCTTTCAAGGTCAGTGAGGTCTCAGGACATAGGAGAACTTGTACTGTAACATTGTGTAACTCAGTTGTGGCCCAAATTTTCTGATCAAGGAGATTAAGGGCCATACAGGAAAGTGATCAATGAGGTAGTGTGTGCCTAAGGTGACTCTCATGGAGAGAAAACATTCTCTCAGGCTTTCACAGAGAGCAAATTGGTCAAGCAATGGCCATGACTTATCCACATGGCTGACATTGACAAAGGATCTACAAACTGAGGTATCGGGTTTCAGGATAAATCCGGAGGGTATTTGACTGACCTTATCAGATACAAAAGTTACATTTCTTGTTATGTATGTCTTGCTTTATTTTGGTCCTAATCATCCAGCAGAAAAGTACAAAAGCTAAGTATAAAAAGTTAAGCCATATTAATATGCTGAGCTATAAAAGGCTCAAGTTAACAACTTCTGACATTGCCAGTCTTACAGAAAACCCACTACTATTATGGACTGTAGGACTGTATTGGAATATTTTGCTGAATTCACACACCTATAACATTTAAATGACAATGGAATACCCTTCTCTGACAAAACTAAACAAAAAAGGGGATACAAATGAATGACCATTTTGTATCTGTATATTCAAAATAGTTAGGATAGATATACAGCTACATTCTCTTAATTCAATGAGTAGAAAGATTTGTTCTAATAGTGTTTGTAAACAGGATATTATGTCTGCTTCTTCTACAATGAATAACCACTACGACAATGATATGCAATGTATTAATTATTAATACCATCCTACTAATCAGATTTGGAACAATCTCATTGGTATTTGGTTCTCAATAAAATTATTGAAAAAAAAAGAATTGATTTGCTCTTGGGGCTCAGGCAGAGCCCATTTTCTTACATTCTGGTATTTGCTTCCTAGCTCCCTCAGCCCTGGTGGCAGAGGCTCCTTGCCAGTTCAGTTCTAGCACACCAATGCTTTCCTTTATTTTCCAGGTTTGATTTCCCTTTGCATTTATCTGCTTCCATCAATGCAAAATACTGAAAGGTTCACATTGATTTCCCTTCTTAGAACATGAAAAGTCTCTTCTTTAAAACTCAGTATTTCCTGAGGAAGTATCTCTGATCAATACGTGTGAGAATTAAAGGGAAATTCCAGACCCCCCTCCTTCTGACTGTCAGTCACTCAAAGCAACCTGTTTACCCACTTGGATTCTTCCTAGCAGAAAATGTTAACAATTGTAATTATCACCATTATGCAGTACGTTCAATTGTACAATCAATATAATTGCCAAATGGAAATTATACAATAACTATAATTGCTGCTTTACTCCTGCACTGTATCTCAGAGGCACTTCACATTTATTTTGTCCTTTAATTAGTAACAGGTGTAATTACAGTACTGTACTCAGAGCTGGAGCTGAGTAATTGGCAGGAGTGAGCATGGGGTATGGCTATTGGGAGAGGCTGGAGTGACTTGTTGGCTGGGACTGCCTAAGGGCACCACACCGCCCCCAAGTGCAGTCCGAAATTGAACTGACCTTTGGGTATGTTTTGTATAAACTACAGGTTAAAGATGTTCTTCAGATCCTGAAAAACACAGCTGTGCCACTGCTCCTTCTTAGCTTCCACCACCCCATTTTACCTATTCTTTGTATAATGTCACCAAATGCATTTTTATACTAATTCAATAATTATTTGTGGAGTGCCGATTATTTGCTGTAGTATCTATGTGCTGTGGCTATTTAGTGAACAAAAAGAAAAAGAACATTTACAATCTAAGGGGGACAAGCAGAGATTACATAGGAGACAAATTAAACATAAAAAGTAGAGGTGATTACTGGTAAGAAATCCTGTAGAAAAGAACTAGTGCCACACAGTAAGGCCCTCGAGTGGATGATCTGGAGACCTTTCCAAGATAAGACATTTGACTTGAGACAGTGGCAGTGAGGCAGGTTGTTCAGGCAGAGGTGGTAGTAACTGCAGAGGATCTCAGGAAGGTGAGCTGGAGATAAGATTACAAAGATTATAGCATGCAGGACAGAAGAGGGAGACAGAAAGGCAGGAGGGGGAATGAGCAAAAGAAATAAGCACAGAGAGACTGTGACTCCTACTAGGAGAAGGAGGTTTGCAGGGCTTTAGATCTAGAGCATCTCTGAGCAATTTGCGATTTAAGTGCAATGAAAAAACTGTGGGATATTCAGTGTGGAGTAGTGTAATGCCTACGTTTGCCTATTTAAAAGCACATTCTGACTACCTCCTACAAGATAGAATGCCTGTCTGGTGTGACACTGTGAGGCTGAGGCATGAGAATCACAAGTTTGCATTCAGTGGAGGAAATTTAGCGATTGAGTATTTTTGTCTTAAATTAAAAAATAGTAATAATATAAGGACTAGTGACATAGCTCAGTGTGAAGGCCTTGGGTGCAATTGTTAGAACTGGAAAAAAAAATTGAGCTACAGCCAGATTTGTCGGTGAAGAGTTGTAACAGCATAGGTGGGAGTTGTGAGCATGGGGACGGGAGGGACTTGTGGGGGGTAGAACATGTGGGAGGCGGAGTTCTCACTGCCTGCTGGCAGAGCTGGTGTGAACAGTGAGATGAGGACTGGAGTCCCTAATGACTTCAGGCTCTTGACTTGGGACTTCTGAGTTGTAGAAGTCAGGAAAGAGAACCGTGTTGGGTTTAAGAAACCAAATCTTGTATTTGCAGTTCATTATGCATCTATCTAGGGTAGGTGTGGATATCCTGAAGGGAGTAGTCATTGCTGCAGTTATACGTACATGCCTATGTAGCTCTAAGATATGATAACCCAGGGGCCGCTCTGAGATAAACATAAGAGCCAAAAGACACAAGATAACTCATGATGGACTTGTGAATCTGTGCAGAATGTGCAGGACCCTATTTAGGAAAAGTCAGAAAAGAAACTTCAGAAAGATCTGCTGATGATGTTGGAGGTTAACTAGGAACCATCCCATCCAAAAGGATGGATTTTGAGACAGATCCTTAGCTGTGTGAAATATTGCGTAGACAGATGAAAGCAAAGATGGAGACTTTGAACTTGGTAGTGTGGAGGCTGCTGCTGACCTTGTCTGAACACTGTTAGTGAAGTGAAAATGATGTACATATGACAGGCGTGGGCTGCAAATCAAATACCAATTGAGAAAATAAGATATCATATACTGATGGCTTTTGAAAAGTGACAGAGTACAAGAGGGCTATGAGTAGGTGGAGGGACTCATGGGTCAGTGAAGAGCTGGTGAATATTTCTCTATGCAGGTAAGTGGAGAGAATGAGAAATGGGTGCTGCAGGAGAAAGGTAAATGACTGTGGGAACAAAGTCCTTGAACACAGGAAACCCGAGAGTTTGCAGAGAGGCTGCCCCAGGCAGGAAGAGATCCTCTCTTCCCTTATGGCAGGAGGGAAGGGGAGCGTGTAGGCACAGATTCAGGAAGGTCAGTCCATGTGGCTGTGGGAGGACTGTTGCTGCCTCCCAGTAGTTCGTGATCTGAAGGAGAGAGACTCCGCGTACGCAGCTCACCACATGAGTCAGACAGCGGTCTGAGCAGGAAAAACAACTGCGTCTCAGGGGGCTGGTGGGAGGAATCAGCAGCCACAGTTTGACAGAGGAGGTGGCATCCTACTTGAGCATTGAAGAATCCATGCAGTTTTGTCATTATTTGACATAGAGGTCAACAAGTTGAACAACACTTTCTCTCCAAGGCTCCTTCTGGCAACAAACATTGACTCAGGAAAGACCGAGAAAGGCAGATGGGTCTCTTATTTTAGTAATTCTGCCCTTCCTCAAACAACTCATCTCATCTCAGGAATTGGTGTACCTAAAATGCTTTTTCTGCTTTCCAAATTCTTTTCCTTCACCCTTACCTGGTCAACCTGATCTGTCCAGGCTCATATTACTTTTTCAGCAGTGTTTCCAAACATTTTCCAACTCTGATAACATTGAGAGAGATCCCCTTCTCCATATGGTTGAGAGGAGAGGGATTCGTATTAGAGGGATGTGTTGGAATAGGTGTCGGCTTGGTCCACATAGCTTGCGGGGAGCAACGCTGAAGGCAGCCAACTCAGATCTCAAGCCTTAGGCATGGTCTGAGCTCTGGAGGGCTTGAATGAAGCTGCCCCAAGTGGCCAGCTTTGCAGACTGGGAAACAGACCTTGTTCTCGTCCCATGGACATATGCAGTAGTATCTCATTGTGTACTTGGCTTAGGTCAAAGACTTGTTTATGCAAATAATTATGCATAGGATTATTATCTAGAGATAGATGCACTCTTACCATTTTAATAAATAGGTCTTAAGCACCTCTTTCACATCCTGCACTCTTCTACAGTAATGATCTAAATAGAGTATTGCATGAATGACTATGTCTATTTTTTTCAATATTGATTGAGCCCAGGTCCTTTGCACTGAACCTCATCCCTCATTTGTTTGTTTATTAATTTTGAGATGGAACTTCCTTAAATTGCTAAATTGTGCTGGCTTGGCTCTAACATACAGTCCTTCTGTCTGAGCCTCCCTCAGTGCTGGGATTATATGTATACACCACCACACCTGGCCAAAAATATGTATTTTGACCTATTGTAGTAATATAGTTTATCTTCACTAGATGCAACTGGTACTTCTACTGTAGTGGTTGGCAATGATACTAATAACAGCCACAGTTTATTAATTACTTAACAACTCTAGTACCAGAATGTCTACTTTGGGACAGATAATACCTCTAGCAATCAGTTCCCACTCAATATCTAAAACAGATAAGAGATACCTGTTAAGTGGACTCACTGACTATGGTTGTTTATGTTTTTTATTATTATTCTTTTGATATAGGATGTCACTATGCAGTTTGGTTTCATAGTGATCCTCCTGTCTCAGCCTCCCCAGCACTGAGACTGCAGGCATGTGCCACCACACCCTGGGTTTCAGGGCTGGTACAGCATGCAGTACCAGGGATCGAACTTGGGTCCTTGCACTTGCTAGCCAGGCACTGAGAATACCTAGCTATCTTCCCAGTCAATGTTGTTTATGAATGATTTCCTAATTAACTGAAGGAAGGAAGACTGAAGAAGGAAGAGTGGGAAGACTATCAAGTGGTGAGATTACTCCTCTTTTGCTTACATTTTCACAAAGAATGAAGGGATATAGAAGGTGGAGGGGAGGAGTTGGGTAGAATTCTGACATTATCTGAAAAAAATAAACTGTGGCACAGATCCAGTCTTCATAACAGTACTAAGAGAGAGTAACTCAGAGAGGAATTAAGTGACTAACCACAGTCCCACTGCTTGTGTAGGGATGGGTTTGGAATAGAAAGAAGACTGTTGGCCTCCAAAAGCCATCTCCTTGTTTTTTCCTTCACATGAAGCTGAGAGCACATTTTGAGGAACAAATACTCAAGAGTTCAAAGTTGAGAATTTCAGGGAACAGGCTTGCCATATTCCAGTACCTCTCTGCAACTGGGGATATTACCTGATCACCTAATTATGCAAAGTTCAGTTTTAATGAAACACAGGAGATAGTTGTATTGTAGGGCCGTGGCCTGGTCTGGACAGAGTTTGGGGATAAGGAGGCTCAATTACAGGTGGGACCACAGGGCAGCTTGGCCTCCAGGAACACCTGCATTCCATGGCCAAAAGGAAGCAGTTGAACATACAGGATTTGGACAGCATGTTAGCCAAAGTGGCTTGGAGTTTTAACACTTCTTTAGATTGACATAAATGTCCAACCACAAGTTAAGTTGTGAATTTTCTGAAATTCTTTCCATCTCTAACTGTGACTTCTCATTTTGGATACGATAAACATCTTTCTACATTTTTCAGGTCTTGAGATTAAAATGAAAATCCTTAGTGAAACCTAGTATAGGAGACCATCTAACTTCTTAAAAACCAGTGATCATTTTGATAATAGGGCTTTACACAGTAGATATAGAGAGGAAAAATAATAGTTAAAACTAAAGATGTTTGGGCCATCCAGACATCTCAACTGAATAAAGCTTCTGCTTAGGCAGGCAGAGGGACCAGGGTTCGAAGCCCTGCATGCTGTGCTGGACCCACAGGGACTGAGACTGGGCATGGTGGCACACACCTGTAATCCCAGTGCTTGAGAGGCTGAAAACAGAAGGATCACTAGAAGTCTGATATGTGTGGTGACAACCTGTAGACCCTGTACTAAACACATTAAAAAACAAACAAAAAAATTAAAGATATTTTAGTGTAATACATAGTGAAAGATACAGGTGCAGATTCAGTGTTCTGCATATGGATATCCAGTGTACACATCACAATTTATTAACAAGGACAGAGGGAAGAAAAAGGAGCTGAAGAAAGAAAAGTGGATGTGCTACATACATGTACCAACTGAACACAGGGAATGTAAATATTATGTACTGCAAACATAGGTTAAGAGAAAATAATCTAAAAATAACCAAAAATGTCCTTCCAGGGGGGCCTGGCCTTAGCTCAGTTGTTTAAGTGGCTGCTTCCACAAAGCTGTCAGCCTCAGGTTGCTGTAGTTCGATCCCCACAACACTCCAGCCAGCCAAACCACCCCTGAAGGCATTCAGATTAAAAAAAAAAAAAAAAAAAAAAAAAAAAGTCCTTCCAGCAGGAAGTGGCTGAATGAGGTTCCTCAGAAAAAAAAAGAATAATAGTATAAAAAATATTATAAACGTAATGATGCAGAATGTCTTTGAAAGATAGCAATTATCAAAGGCAAACCTGAGAACTTTCAGACTTTTCTATTTGTATTAAGTGCCTTTCCTTAATGGAATGCAAAATATATTTGCTGTCACTTAAATTCAATTTTAATTCATTTATCTGTTCATTCAGTGTTTCAAATATAAGATCTTTTGTTCTGGTCTGCTAATCCCTTAGAGAGAAGCATGAAATATAGGCATGCAACAAAAAGTTTAGAGAAGATAATTAACATATGACTATGAATCCGGGAGCAATGAAGTAAAAAGACAGCGAAGAACTTTTTTAATGAAGACTCACTAAGATCCTGTCAGGGATATATGATTGTTTTTAATTTTGTAGGAGAGAATGGATGTTTAGATGAGTTTTTTTTTTGGTTTTTTTTTTTTTTTTTTTTTTTTTTTTGGTTTTGCACAAGTTCATACAGTTTGAGATTGAAACAAATAGGAATATTTAATTGTGTCTCATTTCAAACCGGGACTGATTCTGTGGATTTATCTGACTTACACAAAGCAGGGATTAAAGGCCGAGGATACAATTGCAAAGGATTTAACATTGGAGACTGAGTTGTGACCAGCAGGAATTTAGAGCAGAATGATTTCAGACCGATAGCTTCTTGGATTGAGGAATGATGGAATATAAAGGATTTCACTGGTTTTACTTGAAGAGTTTGGGAAATTAAAGGCAAATAAAAATCCTAAGGTCAAAGCATATTTCTGGTTTTTTTTTGTTGTTGTTTTGTTTTTTAAATTTTATTTCATTTTATTTTTATTAATTTTATTGAGAAACAAATAGTAATGAGACAGTTTCAAAACAGGTTAGTAGGACAGTTACGATAAGTAATACACTGCATATAGTTGTCTTCAAAGTAGTTATTCACAGTACAAGATGCAGACATGATGTCTTGTCCAAACACACTATTAGTACAAATCTTTCTTCTCATTAAATTAAGAGAAGGTAGCTATATATCTATCCTATTTTGAATATACAGATATATTTTTTTCCTACTACAAAATGGCCCTTCATTTATATCCCCGTTTTGTTTGGTTTTGTCAGAGATCCAGTATATTCCATTGCCATTTAAATATTGTAGGTGCATGAATTCAGCAAAATACTCCAATATAGTCCAGTAGTCCATAATAGTAGTGGGTTATCTATAGGACTGCAATGTCAGAAGTTGTTGACTTGAGCATTTTACAGCTCAGCATATTTATATGGCTCAACTGCCTATGTTATAAGGTAATAATATCATTAAGCTTCTCTTCTGGAGGGTTAACAACTTAAGTTTGCAGACCAAATATTAGAGAAAAAGAGGGGCTACAAGGATAGCCAACATTTTGGCCCTAGACATTCAAGGTCAGTGAGGACTCAGCACATAAGAGAACCTGTCCTGTAACATCCTGTAACTTAGTGGTGTCCCAAATATTCCGATCAAGGAGATTATGCAGCCACAGAGGAAAATGATCGATGATGTAAAGTGTGCCTAAGGAGAGTCACCTAGAGAGAAAACATTCTCTCAGGTTTTCACAGAGAGCAAACTGGTCAAGCAATGGCTGTGACTTATCCACATTGCTGACACTGACAAATATCTACAACCTGTGGTACAGGGTTTCAGGGTGAATCCTGAGGGGATTTTGACTGACCTTGTCAGATAGAAAAGTTACATTTCTGGTTATATAGGTCTTGCTTTATCTTGGTCTTAACCATCCAGCAGTAAAGCATAAAAATAGGGTATAAAAATTAAATTTTATTAAAAAACCAAAAGCAAATAAGAACAAAGACAAAGACAAAAACAAAGCATCATAAGGCAAAGTGGCACAGAATTTCAAAACAAGAAGATGACATTAACAGTGGTGGTTATAGTGCATATTGTTAAGGTCAAACTTGTTCAGGCTTGTAAAATTGATCAGATATTTAAAACAATTATTCTTTTCTATACACCGTGAAATTATTGTTGTCTTATTTCTTTTTAAAAATTTAATTAATTAATTTTTAAAGTTAAAATTAAAAGTTAAAGCAAAGCTCCCAGGCTATCAGTGGTAAAGACAAGAGCTGGTGCTGATCCCTGTTCTCTTTTTAAAGAGAATAAAAATAATAATAAAATAAATTGAAATGGTGCACAATTTTTCTAAACAAAATAGTATAAATTTGCCAGTATTTATTGCATTGCATAGTGTTGTCTTCAAATTCGTTATTCATATTTCCAGATATATGCATGCAAAATTAGAAAAAAGAAAGAAAAAAGAAAAAATGTTATAAGAAATGAAAAACTGGGTAAAAGCAAAAAATCAAAATGAAAAATGAAGAGGAAAAAAATATGCTTTAAGTGCTCCTTCATAGACCAGCAGAAATCCATAGTACAGTTATCCAAATGATCCTGAGTACCTGCACAGACTATCTCTCTCCCCCACTCCCTCTCCTGTCCTTTTCATCTCAGTAATTACTTCCTTATGAACAAGTTTATTCCTTTTCTCAGTGTCTACTATGCTCCAGGTTTTATTTACTCTTTGACAGGTCCTTACACTAAGGTGACAATATGATGTTTGCACATGCAGGCCTGATTTATTTCACTTAAGAGTATGGTCTCTAGTTGTGTTCATTTACTAATAAAAGCCACAAATTGAGCCTTTTTATAGCTGCATAATGTACCACATTTTCTTTATCCATTCCTCAGCTGGTGATCATATTAACCCATGTTTGAATAACCATTTTTGAGCCAACAAATCCACACACAATTATTTATCTCCTTCTGTTGAAGAACAGCTGCTACTGAGTGAGTGCACATTCTTTTATATGTTATAAATCACATTATTGGTATTACAGGTTTTCTCCGTACTTATTGGTAAAGTTAAGCTGCTTCTATAGTCTGGATGCACAACTAAAGTGCTATGGGTCAGTATTTCCCCTAAAGCTCTTTTGATAGATGGATTAGCAAGGTATTGCTTATATGAGGAATAGATAGATATTGTGAATGGTTCTGAGTAGAAGAAAAGCATGTGCCAAAAATTTACTGAATGCTACTAGGTAATCTAAAAGCCTGTTGCCAAAGTCTCCTAGCCCAAAGCACATTTGTGGGACAGCAGGCTGTATGATTTTGATTGGCTTGCGATACATACTTATGGGGATGTGTTAGATTAGTTGGAGGCACACTAGAGAGGACATGAATGTCAAGAGGAAGAACTTGGATTAAGGAGGCATAATTTTATTATTTTAAGCAGAGAAAAATAATGATTGCAGCTGTGCATTTGAAAGGTCATCTGTGAGTCATCTGTAGGATGGATTGGAAAGAGATGAGTGAAAACAGAGAGACCAGGAGGCTGCGGCAAAGTTAAAGCAAAGCTCTCAGGCTACCAGTGCTAAGAGAGAAGAGCTGGAGTTGGACCTAATACATACCCATTTCCAATGTGCTTTCATTTTCACAGAAGTGGGAAGCATATTTAAAATGAAGTCTCCCTTATGGTCCTAAAATAGGAGAGAATGATGGAATTTGGTGAGCATTCAGTATTTTTGGGTCACAAGTGCCAACATACAGTTGGAAGAAGGAATGGGCACACTAACTCTGAAGGATCACTTGGAAGATACATGAGATACTTAGGAATTAAATTTCATCCCTGCAGCAGTCCCATCATTACTTCCTAACACATCCCCCACTCCTCACATTTCCCTCCAGACACACCTTTTCCAACTGTTCCTCCTCTGAATTCAGCGTCATCTTGA
The DNA here is from genome assembly GCF_000260255.1 of Octodon degus. Classification (NCBI taxonomy): domain Eukaryota; kingdom Metazoa; phylum Chordata; class Mammalia; order Rodentia; family Octodontidae; genus Octodon; species Octodon degus. Next base: position 2,045,121 of record NW_004524708.1, read on the forward strand.
TTCCCTGTCTTCCTCTAATATATTAACTTAAATCCATTTCTACATGTTTCAGTTTACATGATACCATGGGCATTCTATATTCATTTTCAGTTTTAACTACCAGCACCTAGTCTGATGGCTAAGGAAAGAGACACAAGTAAGAGAGAACTGTTGGATGGCTCACAGAGAATGTCAGCCTAAGCCCACTCTCTGGTCCTATCCACAAATGTGAAAATTAAAAGGTGAGCCACAGATATAAAACAAGGAAACTCAGTAAGGAATATGTGAGTCAGCATAATACCATCAAAGTGAATTCTGGAAGGAGACTTGAGAAGACAGGTGTAGTCAAATGTACCGCATTTAGGAAGATGGAATTGGACTTTGGAAAAGAGCTTTGGTGCTTCTGGTCCTTGAAGAGCTTGAACCAAGGAACCAGGCATCACTGAAGGCTGTACAGCCCTTTTGGAAGGAGGAGCTTCTGTGCAGGGAGGGCACACATTTCCACCACCATCATTCTCTATCGGTCCACATCCACCCTTGTAACAATCCACCTGCCACCTTCCTGAAAGACCCTGCTTTCCTCAACTTTTTCACATCAATTATTTTTTTTTTTTTCAGTTTCAGGAGCAGTTTTTTTCTGCTCTTCTATATTTAGATTGCACCTAATTTGTGTTTTTTAAATTATAGTTGATTCCAGTCAGCATTCAACAATAGTTTACTTCTTATCCATTCTCTATTTCAATAGCGATGTTCCTTTCCAAATCTTCTCTGAGCTCATTAAGCCTCAGTTCAACACACACCCCATTCAGTGATGCCCCACTTTCTGGTTTTCAACCTAAATTTTCTGTGTCTCCTTGGCTTCCTTGGAGGCTTGAGGAAAAGGACCACCTCCTTGCTATTCACTCTTCTCTCCCAAACCACCACCTTAATTCTTCTCACTTAATTTGCATCTTCACATATTCAGTTTCCCCATTATTGCTTATGTCATTGTCACAGAAAGTGAAAACAGGTTTAAAATAGATCACTGAGGTTTCCATGACTGCCTTTATGCAATCCTTTTGGCCTCTCGCTACCAGAGCCTTAAAGGTTTCCAGACAAATGTCCTTTCTCATTGGTTTAATAGCCAATTTTTAAAATATCCCCTGGATTACCCGCTGTTTGAACTACTATGAGGCAATAGAAGCAGGCAGGAAGCAGAGCCGTGCTGTGTGTGTGTGTGGCGGGGGGAATGCCAACCCATGGATTATGTGTGCAAGTTCTAGCTCTTGCGGCAGACTTTCCTTGTCTCTTGTAAACTCCATCAATACCACAATTGTGTTTTCTGTTCAAACTAGGCCACTATAGAAGAATGTCTGCTGCTTCCCTCTTGGGTGTTCCCTTTGGCCTTGCATAATAATCACGGCACTCTCGGGTCAGTACGCTATGAATGTGTGCCTGTGGAGTCATGCATTGCTCAATGGCAGAGATGTACCTGAGAAATGAGTCATTAGATGACCTTGTCATTGGACAGACGTCATAGAGTGTGCGCTGGCACAAAGCTAGATAGCTGCTCAGTAGGTGAAGTTGTCTTATGGGAACGTTGAAAATCAAAACGTTGAACCTTTTGATTGACCAAAGCATCATTATGCTCAGCATCACTATGTTGTGTAACCGCATCAATAAACTTTTCACAAAGTTTAATACTAGAGTTATGTGTATTATTAAATGAATCCTCCCTTCTTCTTCCTCTGAAAATGCTTGTTTTTATGCCTGAAGAATACACGGAAACTTTGAATTACTAATTACACCATTACATGTGGAAAATATGTTCCCAGACCATTCTAACTTCTGCCTCACCACAAATTTATGGGGTTAGAATTTGTACTTCCCCTTGACAAAGAAATTGATGCTGGGGGAGGCACAGGGTCTGGATAGCTGGCCTGCCGTAGCTCATGGCTCCATTTCTGCATGTTTATCCTGGTTTTGCATTTCTGCTTTCCTAATGCTTTTGATAGAAGGAAAGGAAAGGGGAGGAGAAGCAATGGGGCTTCCAGGCTAGCTGCTGGACTCTGTGAGTTTTCATGTTTATCCCACTGTGGAGACCTCCCGTTCTTTCCTGCTTTAATGGTCCTGTGGGACAATCACTGTAACTGTCGTAACTGAATGTAGTTGAGAATGTGAATTTTTGTCAGCAATTTAAGAACACCATTGTCTCTTTTTATTGATGTAGAAACAAAACCTAGGATCTTAAATGTGCATTTGTTTGCAAATAGAATTTAAGGGTAAAGGGTGTGGGGTACTTGGTAGTGGTTGAATTTGGCAAGCTTTTGTTTTTTCTTTTTCTTTCTTTTTCCTTTTCTTTTCTTTCTTT
>NW_004524708.1:2056464-2066381 GCF_000260255.1 Octodon degus
TAGAAGTTGTAGCTTGGCTGGATTATCCAGGTAGGTCTGAGTAGGCTCACAACATAGCTGAGAGTAGTATGTACTCACTGCTTAACACAGGTCTCAATGCCACATTTATCCTAGAAAGCAGATTGCACATGCGTGCATGCTGCTCCAGAGATAGCCAAGAACATTTTTTTAAGGGAGAGATAAAATAAAGGGACTGGAGAGATGGCTCAGTAGAATAAGTGCTTCCCTGGCAAGTACAAGGGCCGGAGTTCAATTCCCCATTCTGCAAAAAACAAAACAAAAAACAAAAACAAAAACAATGAAAATGATACAGAATTTCAAAACAAAATGATATCAAATTATAAGGATTTTTTAGTTGTTGTTGTTCCGAATGCCTTCAGGGCAGGTTTGGCTGGCTTGAGTTGTGGGTATCGAACCACAGCAACCTGAGCCTGACAGCTTTGTTGATGCAGCCACTTAAAGAACTGAGCTAAGGGGCAGGCCCCAGTGATAGCAAATTAATAATGGTTATAGCCAGGAACATGTAGATCAGGTTCCTTCCAGTAATTTTAGCACAGAATGCTAGAGTGCTACACGGAATAATGTTTAAAAGACGAATATGCTTATATATGTGCTTTTCTTTCCTATAAGTTAGTTATTTATGACAGAAGTATTTGTGTGTGTTGTAAAAATGCAGTTCAGTAACATTTTAAAAAGAAAATTATTATTTTCTTTTAAAAAGAAAATTATGTCACAATCCCTAATATTTTAAACTGTTTCCCAAAGAATCACAGTTATAGTGTGATATGCTATTCACAACCCCTGGTGGATTTCTGCAGGTTCCATTTCTCTGGAGCCTAAGTCTGGGTTCCTGGCCAGAGATGATTTTTGGATTTGTGCTCAGGTCAGACCAGAGTCTGAGCTCAGGGAAAGTGAGCTCAAAAGAGAAGGCAGAAAGCGTGGTGACAATAGTCCTCTTAATGTCAGACGTCTAAGGGCAGCTCTGTGCCCTCACGTGAAGTCGTGTGTCCTCATCCTCAGTCTGCTTTACATGGCTTTATGATGGTGCTGCAAAAAAGAAAGAAAATATTATCCAAAAGAACTATGTGATTACAGTAGCAGAATACATTGTAATATTAAACTATGAAATATAAGACATATCGGTTTACTTATGATCACCAATTTGTAGCTCAGTACCTTAGGGACTGTAGACACATTATATGGTTTTCATGAACAATTGGTAATAATCATTATGTGAAGGAGCACGTTGCCTTCCTATGTTGCTTAAGCAGTTCCAGAAACAGAAAACCCAATGAAGTATGTTTTCAAAGCAGTGTTTTAGTGTTTCTCTGATGGCTTTCATGCTAAAGGAGACCCTGGCGTTAAGCAGCTCTAGAACTGTCTAGTTCAGCTGCCCTAGCACTGCATTAGGGCCGGCTGCTTCCCACGCCCCTCAGTCCCTGTGAGACAGTGCCCTTGTTCCCAGTAGCAGAATATAGCCTTCTTCCAGCATGACGGCACTGTGCCAAGCAGCTGTGAAGATGGCAGTGTCCAGAGACATGAAAAGAAAAGTTCTCTTCTTACAAACACTTTAAAAAAAATAAAAACCACCAAAGTGACCTATTCCCTGTGGCTGTTTCCCCCAGGCGTCATGGCTGAGCTATGTCACTGTTCCTTCTCCCAGCAGCCCAGGAAAAGGGCAAGGATGCTAAGAGATTTTCTTTCATTGCATGGAAGTTCAGGGATGGAGAAGGTGTCAAGCTTGCCCTGAAATCTAAGGAGTTCTATGATCAAGAAAGAAGAGTAGCTGTGGCCATCTGGTCACCAGCCAATGGTGCTGCTTGTGTGACCCTGTCCATAGCCTGAGCTGCATCTGTGCAAGTGGCCCCCAGCGTCGCTTGCAGTGGCAAAGCCACCAGTGTGGTCAGGGAGAAAGGCATTGGATCCAACATCATCACAGCTCTTCCTCTCCCAACCCCACCCCCGCCACAATACCTGGGTTCAAACCTGGGACCTTGTGCTTGCCAGGCAGGTACATATGCTGCTGAGCTATCTGCCAGGCCTCATTTCTTTTTTTTTTTTTATAATTACCTATATTGCTCATTCATTTTAATGAGACAAAGAGATAAAATAACAATGAAACAGTTTCAAAACAGGTTAGCAAGACAGTTACAATAATTAATACATTCTATATTGTTGTCTTTGTAGTAATTCAGAGGACAAGATGCAGGTATGATATCTTGTCTGAACAGTATTAGTACAAGCCTTTCATCTCAATGAACCAAGAGAAAGTAGCTCTAGATCTATCCATATATATATATACCTATCATTTTGGTCTTCTAAATGCATACTGCTTTTAATGTCATGTCATATCAATTATTGCTATACTTTCTTTAAAGTAAATGCTTGTTTTTTTAAAAAAGGTAATAAAAGTAAACAAAAGATAAGAAAAACAAAAGGTCATAGGATTGTTCTGCTACAATGTTGTATATGGTTTGATTTCTAAATTTCTGAGTAAAAAGTGTGTAACTGTATTTTAACATTTTATAGGGATTTAAATTTCAGAGTATCCATTGTTGATGGAAAATAACAGTTCTATTTTATGTCTAAGGTATTTGATACTCAGTCAGTTAGTGATGTTAAACTTTAAATTCCTCTGTTGCAGGATAATAATATTAAACTTCTCTTCTGGATATTTAATGACTAAAGTTTGCAGAACAAAAATTAGAGAGTTAGATGGGCTAAGAAGCCAATATTGTGGTCCTAGCCCTTCAAGGTCAGTGAGGGCTCAGGACATAAGAGAACCCCAGACTCATTTCTTTTCAAAAACTTAGATACAAGTAGTAAATATTGGGCACTACCTGCTTTCTCATCACTAGCTTTCCTCACTTGTCTTCCTGAATTCTCTACATTCTTACCCACTCTACTTTCCACACAAATATGAGTTGAGTATGTAGACCTGAGGAAGGCCTTTCACAAGGTGAAGTTGAGGAAGATCTTGAACACTTCCCACACATCATTACAGTGACAGAAATGTCTTCAAGACTCATGAAATCGCATGGAACCAAGTTCTTTTTTGTGAGATGTGAAAAATTATAAGAAATAATATTCTATTTCTGGAATGGATGGATGCCTTCCATGCTACGTCAGAGCAACAAACTTGGTTATGAAACAGTCTTGACTAGGGGACTTCTCAGGTGAAAGCCAGTGGAACAACATGGCCTCTAGGTCACACCTTGGTTTTAGATTATCCGAAGTAGTCAGACTGTATTCTTCTGGTTCTCTTTCCTTCCTGTTTCTTCCTTCCATGTCTTCTGAGACCTAATATACTGAAGGCCTTTCTTCCAGTTACTACTGATGAAAATCTGTCTCTTTTTCTGAATAATAGAAAATGCTCTCTCAATGAGTGTTTTGTGTGTGTGCACATAAATTTTAAGTTATTAGACACAGACTCTCCTGGAGTTACTTTGCATATCCTTATGATGACAAGTGGAGGTGTTCTGAAAAATTTTTTATAATAGTGTCATTCTTGGCTGAAGCAAACATTTCTCTTTGGTGGTAAATTTCTGAAGTTATGCTTGGTGGACAGAATTCCAGTAAAAACATCATCTCATTATTCACAAGACCATAGCAGTGTGCCAATTAGAAAAATGGGCTATTCCCGATATTCTTGGATCCTGATATTCTAGGCAACATGTTTTTGTAAATTTAAGAAATTTGATAATCATCTATATTTAGTGCTATTTAAACAAAATAGCCTCTAATCACAAGTAAATGTGAGGATTCAAATTATCTGAATTTGTATATGGTTTGTGTGGGAAACAGGTGGTTATTTTTGTATATTTTCTATTTCTTGCACAAGGACAGATTGTTTTCTTTAGAAACAGGAGAAAGAAACACTTAGAAATTCTTATAAATTATATTGTAATTTGATGTTTATTCTAAATCATAGCATAAAATATCTGCTGTTCACAAAATTAATTGTGGAGGTTAATCACTGTACATATTATTCTAAAAGGTATTTCTGATATGTATTAATGTATTCTATAAATTTTAAATTTTACATAATATTAGAAACATTTTAAAAAATAATACTTAAAAGAATAATATTGTATATTTTATCAACACTACTATTGTTTAGAATCACTCATGTTTCAGTTAAATGATTGCAACATTAGACAATCACAATTTTTATTGTTTGACTTTTTTATCAGAAAATTAATATGAAAAAACACATCTCAGAAATGGCTTTCTGACATATGACCATTGTAAATTTTGGCGTAACAAAATTACACCAAAGTTTTGGTCAATTTTGGTCAATCATAGGAGCCAAATTAGGATAAACAAATTTTGCTGTTTGAGAATCTTAGATAAGTCAAAGAAAGCACTGAGGGCGGGAGCTATAGCTCAGCTGGGCGTAGTGCCTGACTGGCAGGCACAGTGTCCTCAGTTTGATTCCTGGTACCAAGGAAAACAACAGCAACAAGAAAAAGAAAGTACTTTGTGGGCATAGTTTTTTTTTTAATTAAATTAATCTTCATATTAAATCTCTTTTCTTAAAAATTTGGAACTGCAACAAAGGTCTAAATTGCAACAAAAATAAAACCTGAAGAAGGTACCTGTTATGGTGTGACAGGGCATGGCCACATCTTGGCGGTTCCGGTGCTGGTTCTGAGAGTAAGGACCCAGACCCTTCCTGCCTGAGCTCAGGCATCTTTTGCTCATATGTTCTCTGTGACCTGTAGCATCAGCACCACCTGAGAACATGCCAAAAATGCAGATTCTTAGGCTCAGCCTAGGCTTTTTCTTCCCATCATCTGAGCAAGGGCCCAGAATCGGATGCTGCCACTGTGCTTGCTTGCCTGCTTGTGAGATGGCCCAGTTGCTGGGCCTCTGTATAGCTCTTTCCTAGGGCTCTTGTGTCACTTCAACAAAAGCATGTGCCATGCATGCTACAGCAGTGCTGGATGTTGCAGCCAGGACCCGAGCACACTCAGAAAGGAGCTGGGGCGAGAGAGAGAACGTGAAGCTGCGTGCACACAGCACACATGTGCCAGTGCCTATGTGGATGACATACACATTTCCTCCCTCCCATCTCTCAGTAGTTTTGTGTTCCTTAAGATGTCTATCTTGTTTTATTTCTAAATGCAATTCATTTTGGTTTCAATACAAATTCATTTATTTTCCTCCTCTGCCACCTTTGTTTCCTACTTGATTCATTTTTCTTTCTTGAACTCAACATTTGCTAGAGCATCCTTTCAACATTCTAATACTGTATAATCTCAGATACTCAAAGGAAAGACACTTTTGGAAACTTTTAGCAGTTAGAAATCAATGAATATGAATGACTCCTTTGTCTAGTCTGCCAGTGAGAGCTCACCTTTTCTCTGCCACATGAATGAAGAAATAAACATAATACAGTCATTAGTAATAACAATGCCATTTGTATAAGAACTCTGATTGCATCTCATACAACTTAATACTATCAAATTGTATGATGAGGTGTTTTTTTTTTTTTTTCAGATCACTGTTTTCCTAATTTTTCTTTTTACTAACTGTGTGAAAATGCACACAAAGATATCATTTCAGATTAGAATAGGGAGTTAATGTTTCAAATATCTTTGCTGTTTACAAAGCATCACTTTGTAGTCTGTGGTACACTGGCAGAGGATGTTGGATCAAGTTCTTCAAACTCTTGGAAGATGCTCTGCCCTCTACACTCTAGAAATTAGGCAGTCAACTCCATTCTTAAGGCAGCGTCCATCCTGGCACTCAGAACCGTCCCTTGCCATCCTTGTACAAGTCACTCTTGTGCAGCACCTCCAGCCTATGAACTTGTCTTTCTCTACAGTCCTTGGTTCAGAGCTGGGGTCTCCTGGGACCTCCGTATCCTGCTGCTTCTGCATCTTTTCTTTCATTCCCCTCTAGGGATCCATCTTTTAGCTTTTTAAAGCCACAGCTGCAGTTTCACTCTTTAGTGGATTTTAATCCAAGTTCAAGAAAAGTGTTTTCTGAGCATTTGCCTTGTGGGCCCGAGGACTGAAAACACGGGCTAGAGATAAAGGCTTGCTGAGTCCTGGATGGGCTGCTTAGACCCAGGAGGGTTAAGAAGCTGGACTTGCACTTCAAAGAATGCAAGAAAATCCAATCAGTGGAACACTTTAAAATTCTATTCCATTTGTATACCTGAGCTTGCCATTGCTACAGATCTCTCGCTAAAATCTCTCTCTTCTAATAATCAGGATTTGTGATAATTGATGAAATATTTACAGTGGTAGAATAACATATAGATTGTCTTGTATATACATGAATAAAATATGCTACACTGAGGATCATCTCGGGACTGAGTCTGTTGCTCAGTGATGCAGTGCCTGCCTAGTACTTGTAAGGCTCTGTGTTGAATCCCTAGCTACCTAAGAAAGAAAGAAAATCTCACCTTGATCAATCAAAACCAGCAGTAAGTGTGTTCCTCATATGCTTACATTAACATAGAGAGTGATCTCTACACTTGAACATTATTAACATTTTTCAGTGGGTAGTGCTGTGTTTTGTTTTGAGGTGGGTTGTGCACCGTGCAGTGGTCCGCGGCTTCTCTGGCTTCCCCGTGTTGGATGCCACCAGCACTGGTACACACTCTTCTAAAATCTCTGATAATGGATAAGCATCCCCAGGCATTGCTGTTTGTTCTCAACATGGCAGAAAATTGCTCTGACTTCAAATTCACTCATTCAGATGACAAACATTTTTTTATTAAAAATTCAGTGTTCGAAATATTTTTAGTGATAGATCACCTTTAAGGCCCATTTGCAAATTATATTTACAAAAGCATCCACTGAAGCTTAGCACTTAACAATTCTAAGGACAAATACTCAGTTTTGTGTTTCTTTCTCTATTTTTTGGGGTATTTTTTGGGGGCCCTCAATGAATAAAGTACTTTTGTTAGTTTAATATTTTCAATTGTCCCAAATAGTATACCATGGTAAATTAGCTATAGTCCCTCAATTGTCTTAATATTACTGGGTACACAGTAGGCCACAATGACTTTCTTGTATTCATGATGCAAGAATAAAAACATCTCCCACACCAGATTTCACCCTAAAGCTGCAAATTCAAAGAAAGAAGGGTACAAGGCAGTAGCATGCCACTAGGGAGGGATCTTTGAAATGCCACAAGGAGATATGTAAGCACAAACACGACTGTAATATGATAAAAACAGAAAAATGTGCAAATTGACAGCAATCATAGCAAATGTTCCCAGTGACCAAAGTCACCCAAAAGGTACATAGACAAAGTACCCCTGTGCAAAGACAGATAGCAATAAAAATGCGACCGCCACGCTATTGCCACCCCAGGCAAAAGACCCAAGTGAGAGGCATTTATGCTATTTCTGTTCTGTGGACATGCCTAGATCTATATCATCGATAGCCAAGCCTGCCAAGGCTTTCATTTCTCTCTGCTGGCTCAGAACATAGCAAAGTGTTTGTAGGCACCAGAGTACACAGGCTTCCTTGGCAGAGCCTGAGGAGGAGAGAGGGTTGAGGCAGGCAGGATCCATGCAGGTCAGGGGACCCCTGCTGAGACAGGAGCAGTGCCAGCAGCTCTCAGGTCTGCAAGCTTAGGCTGAGAGATGACCTCAGGGCACCTCACAGTGGTTATCTGTGGTAGAGCATTAAGTCCAGGGTGTCCCACTCATGCCTTCTACAGGATGAAATTTAAGAGATTTCCTGTTGGGTGGGGAGGATATTTGCCAGAGGGGTGGCTGTTGAGAATACAGAGGTCTGTTATTAGAGATGTGTTTCCATAGCTTAAATATAAGTTAGCCTAAAGATCATAATACGATTCAATATTGCATGCATTATATATGACATATAGTTGTACTTGATTTCTAAACTGTAAATTTGAATATTATTTTAAACTCACAGTGGCTCAAGATTATTAGGAATGTGTATAACCCGTATGTTACCACCTGAGGACAAAGCCTGACTAGAGATTTTGCCGATGGGTCTCTTTGCTTGCCTGTCATGCACATGGGGCTGGAGTAAAACCCAGCAGCACTGCTAAAGGAAGTAATTTTAACTTTGCAACACCTTGAATATTTATAAAATGATTTGAGCTCTTGATTGTGGAGTAGGCTTGATTTAGAACTGAATTTTTTTTCTTCTCTAGGCATGTATTTTAATTTGAATCCCATTCTCTGCCAAGAGGAGGGAAAAAACCTTGGCAAGACAGGCAGAGAAAGAAAATAGGTCACAAAATGCAAGTGTCGAAAGCAGGCATTCCAAATTGGAGTTTTATAAATTCACAAGCCTTTGCTCTCTTCTCCTTCTTCAACACCAAAACATCATCAGTCTACAACTCTCCAGCACTGCTGAAGCTCAGCTTTTGGACTCCAGCATCCAGAGGCCTTCAGCTGAACCTTCTGACCTTGCATATTTCAGTTCCATGCAACCTTCAGGTCCCTGCTTTCTCTCCTGAGAGCAGATCGGAAGTGAGGCAGAGCACTCACTAATGCAGGCAGAAGTCAACCTTGACCTACAACAGGGTTAAAAGCAGGAAAATTAATTAGTTTATATTAAAAGCAGAATAAATTAATAAGTATAGAAAAAAGCTATTTTTTGTTTGCGATCTTGAGACCAAGATCTTGCTGTGTAGTTCAGGCTGACCTTGAACTCACTATGTAGCCCCGGCTGACCTGGAATATGGGGTAGTACTCCAGCCTCAGCCTCCCAAGTGCTGGGATTACAGCTAGGTACCACCACATGCAGCAAAAACAAGTGAATTCATAGAGACGCTACAAAATGCCTAATTAACCCAACTGCAGGTTCTGAGGACCGATCTACCAACCTGAGACTTGGGAGATCATAGACCTCTTGTCCAGGGCAAAAGCCAGCTGATGTCACTGATGGCCTTTGAAGCTGCCCTGCTTCTACTCAGATAAGGAGAAAAATATCTATTTATCTTGCACCAGAGTTCATCAACTGATCACTTCTCTTGGTGGGTCTGCTGCTGAACTTCCATGTGGTCCAAGGCACCCTGCTTTCCTCTGCTGCTCGCAGCCCCTGATAGGACATTGCCTGCCCTCTGTCCTCTGCAGCATCTCCTTGTTTTCACTCAGCTGTAAGTGACCATCACATAGCAGGGAGACCTTACATTTGCGTTACCATATAATGTAGCCTTTTACACCTTATGTCAAATCATATGTGTAAATTAATTTTTTCCTTTGTTTTCCATATTATCTGAGGATATCTTAGTATAGATAGATAGATTTCTCCACAGTGGAGTCTGAGCTCCAGGGCAGGTGACAGACTAGAACCAAAACATGTGGAGCATTGGTGTGATATGAACTAAGGAAAATTGTGAAGGCTGTTGTATACAGGGAGCACAAGTGTTAAGAGGAGTTTAGAATTGAAACCCTGTGAGGCAGAGCCTTCAGCCAGTTTGAAAGAATTGTCCAAGGACTGTCCCATGCCTGGGTGTCCAAAACAGATGTAGGGCCAGAACTGCCCAATGGGGATTGCTTACTTTGCAAGAGAGCAGCACATGCCTCAAACCAGGCAAACACTTTTGGTCAAGGGCATTTTCTCTTCTAACATCTCTTGAAACATCCTTTGAGAAGATTCATTAACCAAATGGCAGCTTTCTATTTTCTGTCTTCCATATTTATTACTGTTCTCTTATTTTTATTTCTTTGTTCTTTTGTAAGTTCTATGCATTCTTCTAAGAAAAACTTGGCTTAGATGCTGTTTTTCAAGGCCTCTAGCATGGGTTATGTGTGTGAATTACCCTTGTGATCGTCTGTGCATCTCATGTCCCATTTCCTACTTCATTGCAGAGCCGTATGTGTCTCTGTTTCTTGTCCAGTCCATTTTACTTTTGGATAAGTTGCATGGATACCATATTATGTCTCCATTTGTAAGAAAGCCTATCTATCTATCTAT
>NW_004524708.1:2066481-2071755 GCF_000260255.1 Octodon degus
ATTGAACTCAGGCCCTTGTGCTTGCCAGGCAAGCACTTATTTTACTGAGCCATCTCCCTGGCCCCCTTTGGCAAGCTGTTTTACCTTTCTGTGCTAGAATGGAAAATGAGCCACACCATAGTGCTTTTTTAATGAAATTCATGTGAGAGTACACATGCAAATTGCTTAGGATGCTGTCTGAAGCATAAGAAGAACTCCATAAACAGTAGCTGCTGTTGCTTTTTAGTGAAATTAGTAAACTTAAAGAAATCACGACTTTAAGAGTAGTTGCTATCATTGTATATATGTAGCTTAAAACTGCTTAGAGAATCTGGCCACTTATTATTTACAAAGTATTTTATATGTGTGCCCTGTTTTTATGTTTTATTGTATTTATTTATTTTTTAAAACGTGTTTGGTTGTTGCAGCGTATCACTATGCACCTCAGACTCTTGGTGCTCCTCCTGTTTTCAGCCTTCCCAGTGCTGGGACTCCAGGTGTACAGCAGCCTTGGCCAGACTCTGCGTGGCTCAGCCCACCCTGGGGACGGGGCTAGCACAGGCTGTGGTGCTGGGGATTGAACTGCGGCCCTTCAGCTTGCCTAAGCTTGCCAAAGCAGGCGCTTTAGTCCACTGAGCTATCCTGCCAGCTCTACATGTCCTGGTTTATGTAGCACAAATCTCCAGATAGCAAACTTATGAGCATTTAGAATAGGAGAAGACTAGAGCATAAGGAAGTTATTTAAGTCTCATTGACAAAAATTAAGAAAAAATTTAGACAAGTTTGCCTAAAGAGAGGGAGTATATCTACTTAATATTCTAATTCTTTATGGTGCCAGATTTATATTAAGGAAGCAGGAACCAGAATCAGCAACTTTTCTTTTTCTGCCTGTGGGAGTTTACACTGAGACTGATTTTTTTTTTTTTTTTTTTTTTTCCTGAGACGGTCTCACCAAGTTGCCGGCTGAGCTCAAGTTGCGCTGAGATTCTCCTACCCTGGGCTCCCAAAGTGTCGTGCTTATAGGTGTGCATGGCCGTGCCTCACTAGATCAGCAAGCTTTTACATGAAATGGGGAATGGTAGCTCCGGTGGACGCAGGGTCCCATTTTTATTGTAATTGAGCACTGCAGGTTGGGTATCTTGATACAATGAGGGGATGTTCAACAAGATTTGAAAAGTTAAAGTAAGGGTCGGCCAAATAGCTCAGTGGATTAAAGCACCTGCAGCAGGCATAGGAGCCAGAGGTTCAATTCCCTGCCCCTGGGACATGCTGAGACTGCAGTTGAGACTGGGCGTGGTGGCACATGCCTGTAATTCCAGCTCTTGGGAGGCTGAAAAGAGGCAGATCACTAGGAGTCTGATTTAGTAGTGAGACCCTGAACACCCTGTAGGCCCCTCCCTAAAAATACAAAAAAAGAAGAAGAAGAAAAGAAAGAAAGAAAGAAAAGTTAAAGTATATCTTTGTATTAAGTGACTTTTTTTAGCAAGTACTTTCCTTTTATTCTTTAATTTAAACCTTACACCAGAGACTGGAATTCAAGGGAACTGCACCCCACCTTGAAACAAAATGCTTCACTATCTCACCCTTTATTTTATAAAAAGGTAAACAAAGAAGCATTTAAAAACGTTGTGGAAAAATATATGTTTCAAGATCTTTTACCTTTGATCTTTCTTTAATGCTAACTATTAACAATAGGAAGAAAATATTTACTACACACATGTAGAAAAAATACCTACAGGAGAGTCAATTACAAATGATAATTTTGAAAAATAAAACCCAGCTTTTAGCTCATTCACCACAGAGATGACGCAATGCAGTTTCATGCTTCATAACAATTTAATAAATATTACTAAAATATGGTAACTGCCACCAGGGCTCATTAGCAAGCTTATGTGGGATTGTTTGGGGAAGTTGGATTGTCAGGGTAATACTCACAGCAGCCTCTGAAGAAAGTCAGGCACATATGGTCCCCGCTCATCAGCTAACCCCAGGAGACTGTGCCACAATCTCTCTTCTCGTAGATCCATGACAGGGCGAGCAGAGATCGAGAGAAGATGGGGAAGGATAGGCGGGGCGGCAAGAGAAACATGATTACTCCAGCTGTAAGATCACTCTTGGAAGCATGAATCGAGGATCACAAACTTGCCGTCTTCAAGGAATAAGTTAAAATAGAAGTCAGACATCACATCATTGGGCATTTGCTGAATATAATTCCTAGCTCTTGGCATACATAGATAAAATTAATCCCTTCAGCAATAGCAGTAAAATACTGCACATTACATGCTATTGGCCAACGTAGGTGTGTTGAATGTAATCTATATGCCATAGTCAGAGTGCCTTTGAACATACTTTTATTTTATATGCTGAAGTATGTATACGTATTAAGCCATCTTTCTCAAACGGAATATGATGATATTTTCTAATTTAAGAGGAATATATTGTTCCAATTAACTTGATTTGAGTAAGAAACTGCAGAGTTAACATTTGTCACTGAGCATTTATGTATAAGGAGAATTATATAGGTCATAGATATTTTTTATGTAATAATCCAGCCTGCTCCCTGAAATTCTGTGATCACAAATTTCTTTTAACCCAAAGACGTGATCACTAAATTTCACCACTGTACTACCAGTGCAGGACAAACCCTAGCTATTAATTTATAAGGTAACATCACTTAGTCCATTTTACACTTAGATTCTTCCATTTTCATTTGTATAAAATCTTTCCAGGTCCACATTTATTGCGAAGCTAGATAGACGGCAGGTTGAGCCCTGTCTTCAGACAGTGCACACTTTTAGGTCATTTTGAAACATACTTGACTCTATGAAAATTTTATAAGTAACGTAATTGTTACAGAAAAATAAGGATGTTTACTTAAGATAGATAAAAATAATGAAATGGACTTGTTTCAATTAAAATTTATCTTGAGTGAGATTAGGATGACACTATGTATCATTAGAGAATATTTTTCCTTGAGAAGAACTGAAATGAAAATTATCAGGGAGAAAGCTGAAGTATTGCTATAACATGCTGAAATGAGAGATTTTGCACAGAGAAAACAGATAAGGAAACGTTAACATCTTTCAAGTACAAAGACTAGAAAGTGTAAGTTAGTATCATAATTAGCCCTTGTGGCTTGGCCAGACTCCTCTCAGTGAGTCGGTTGGAAATGTGACATGATTGAAGGCTGGCTTGCGTCTCACGGAAATGACCGGAAGTTGTTTTATGTGCAAGCAGCTTTCCTCTCGTGACCACATGAGGAGGCTCTCCCGCTAGGAGGTGGCTGTGTGACTTGAAAGTTAAGTGCAAACAAAATTCACTCAGGAGCCAGGTGCCATCCTGCTGGGCTGCGCTGCTGCAGGAGAGGAGAGTGGAGGGCCGGCTGGGTGAACAGAGAGGGCGATGTGTGTGTGGGTGAAGGCTCCAAACTTTGGGGCCCATGATGCCATGGGAAGCAGTGTGTGTGTGTGTGTGTGTGTGTGTGTGTGTGTGTCTGTGTGTGTGTGTGTCTGTGTCTGTGTGTGTGTCTGTGTGTGGTTCTAGAGAAAATTGCTTTCTCACTGTGCCAAAAGCTAGGCAGTGAGACCGAAAATCAAAGAAGCAACTAAATAGCAGGTGAGCAAACCCTCAAGTTAACAGGCTGAGGGCCTGGGGAAGATGGCACATACTGTCGTAACATAGTAGACTTTGATGCTTTACCTGAAACTGGGCACCTTTGTTCAAATTCTGATTTTGAGCAAAGATACCTCACCGTTATAGAATTATTTTCAAAAATATCTTCTTAGTATTAATGCAGAAGCTGCAAGTAAGGAAATAAGCACTTTTATTTCACTGAAATTTTGTTTTTAAAAGCTGCGATCTGAGTTGAGTGTAGCAAAATAGATCCATCATCACTTTTTACTTACAGAATCACATGGGTGCCAGAAATGACCTTTTCAGCTAATTAAAAGAGCTGCAATAAATATGGAACTTGTTAATGTTAATATTTATTGGATTCCTAAAATCCAGATGGTCTTCCTTGTGCCCCCTTCCTTTACTTTTGAGATCAAATTAAGTAAGAGTACTTTTTCGGTGTAACCTTAGACCTTCTAACAGGCCTTCATTTAGTCCTTTTCTTTGATGATTATACTTATTTATGTCTATTTCCAAAGAAAATCCACTGATATACCTTTAAGCCACCAACAAACTTTAGACTGTATGAATTTCTACTTCTGTGTAAACACATTTACAATACAGCTCCTAGATTTCTTTTCAAAATTCCACCAACTTCTCAATACCTATATGGTGGAAGAAAAGAAATGAAGACATTTAAAGTGAAGTCATTTTCTTCTTGTCTCATCCCATTTGTTTTATTTCTGATGGAGAAGCTAGACATTGCTTTAAGGCTTCTTGGATAGGGAAATGCAGCTCTAGTGGGAAGCCGAGGACCCATGCGCGAGACTCAGGATCCAGAGCTAGAACGATCTATTGGGAAAGAAGCAGATTTCTAGGTTCACCTGCTGGCAATGATGAGTGGTTTCTTAGTGACTTTTACCCTGAACATGGCACATGTGACTCTGTTCTTAGGACCAGCTGAAAATAAGAGTTGGCAAAACCTACCGGCCACAAGCAATCCCAGATGGCATTCAGTTGAATGAGCTCACTTTTCCAGCTGGTGTGACTTGGTGATTCGCTGGCCTCAAAGGCCCAGGTGTTAGAGCACCGCCAGCAGGCTGGCTGTTGTCCAGTGCTAGTTTTGAAGTGGAGTGCACTGTGTCTCCTTCCCAGGGACCTACGTGCACTCTGTGGAGACCAGGAGTGCTGTGGGTCAGCAATGTGATATCTATTCTTCAGCAAATGCTCTTTGGGTTAGTGTGAACTCAGTGGCTATAGAGACAGAGAACATAGGCTGTGGTTCTTCTTCTTACTAGATCCTAGACCTTGGCTTGATGCTCCAGTTTGGTTGGCTTTCTTTTCTTCCTATCTAAAAGAACCATTTATTGTTAGCACTTTCACATAGGTCCAGCTGAGGGATCAAGGAAAAAGTGCTTTGTCTGTTACACAGGTATGTTTTCTAGCTCTGCCAACACCATCTACTGATCATGGATGGAGACTCATTGAGATGAGGCCTAAGAAGTAAATATTAGCACCCTGTACATGCCAGTTCCTTATGTTGTAATCCTAAGCAGTTTATTTTCAGCCACTGCTTGGAATTTGACTGTGTTATAGCATTTTATAATATTGAAAGCACTTAACCACGAGTTATTTGGTTTTTCAAAAACCCAGTGATAGTCCCAGCCCAGGTGCAGCGTGGGC
>NW_004524708.1:2074403-2077461 GCF_000260255.1 Octodon degus
TAGAAAACATAGAGGCATGGCTCCATATTGTGAGGGCTCTAAGGAAAGCCTATGCAAGTTTCTTTACTCAGTGAGACCTAAAGAACAGCAGAGTCAGGGATCGTAGCAGCAGCTGCGACTTCAGTGGGTGAAGAATTTCCTCACTGTGTTACCTGACTCATACCAACAAATAGATCCAGGGTTGTGGTGCCTTTGCCTCAAGAAAGCAGGTAGAAATGCCTACAAATGGCAGAAATCCATGCAGCCATCCAGCAACCACTCACAGTGCACGTACATGCAGAGATGCACACATGTCCTTGGCCTGCCCACAGCCACGTAGCCATCCGTGATCCCGGCATGTCCTTCCCACATGCTGCTGTGTGTGTCAGTGTCTGATTTCTCTTATGATCACTGTTAGCTCTCAGGATGGAAGGAAAGCTAAGGACAGAAGTCCAGTACAGAACAGAACAGTTACCTAGGGGTGTGGGCAGGAGTAGGGAGCTTTTGCTTTTCCAGCTTGACTCTTCCTACAAAAAGCAACTCCCTTCTTTTTCTATATGACCTCTTTTATATCAGTGGAAAGTGGTTTGGGATTCTGGCGTTAGGTGTATGATCCAGCTTAGTCTTAACAGATACTAATTTTCATTGTTTTGGGTGCTAAGTTAGAGCTGCTTGTCAAGTATAAATTAATTGTGTTTGTTTGTTATATTTGCTTTCACCCAAAATTATTTTTTCTTTCATTTATGTATTTGGTACATGGTCTGACTACGCAGCTTGGACTCATGGTGATCCTCCTGTTTTCAGCCTCCCCAGCACTGGGATTACCGGTGTGTGCCACCATACCAGGACTCTATCCTCAGCTCAGTGTACCCCTGGGGTAGGGCCAGCGTGGCATGCAGGACCAGGGATCCAACCCTGGTCCCTGCACTTGCCAAAGCAGGCACTTATAGTCTGTGAGCTATCTCTGCGGCGCTCCCCCAAAATTCTTAGAGATCTGTTTAACCACATTTGTTGGTATGGATACTTGAAAAAGTAACTTTACGGCATTATACTATGATACTGAACTGCTAAGAGATCCTTAAGCCATTCCTTTCACATTTCTGGAGGAAGTTTGAAAATTCCATTTCCAGCTAAAGAATGGTGTCAGGCTCGCTACTGGGTCTCGAACTGAAGTGACCACCTTGAGAACACATTGGCAAAGGGGGGCTCAAAGCCCCCTGCCCTGCTTACTCCTGACCTGGTGCTCAGGAAGTCAGCTGGAATTGCCTAGGAACGGCAGACCTGCCTGTGAGATGGCCCCTGAGCTCACAGCCCCAAACGGAAGCCTGCTGCAGGGCCATAACGCACCACAAACTCCCTGCCGAGAGCCCCTGTGAGCTCTCCAGATGAAAAGCTTTGCAGGACATTTTGATAATTTAAATAAGCAGTGCTCAGTATCCCCAGAGAGAAGAAATAAAAATATACAGCATGAAAAACAATAGTTGGCAATTATGGAATAAACATCGGGAGCACTAAGGTGAAATGAGATGATGAAGTGAACCGTTCAGGGATCTCCTAACTACAGCAGTTGAAGAAGAAAGTGGCGAGGCAGAAACACATGCTGTTAACACCAAATTTTGTGATCATTTTTATTTATGCCTCAAATAGTATCTTCTTTGGTTTCCCATTGTTTTAGAATAAAGGAATTTTTAAAAGGGGGAGCAGCCAAATAGCTCAGCGGATTAAAGTGCCTGCAAGCAGGCGTGGGAGCCGGGGGTTCGATTCCTGGCCTGCCATGCCAGCCCTGCCTCCGGAGTGTGCTGAAATGGCAACTGAGACTGAGTGTGGAGGCGTGCGCCTGTAATCCCAGCTCTTGGGAGGCTGTAAACAGGTGGATGACTACAGGACTGATCTAGTAGTAAGAGCCTGAGCACCCTGTAGACCCTTCCCTGAAATATATATATTAAAAAAAAAAAAGAAAGAAACAAAGAAAGAAAAAAGAATAAAGGAATTCAACATTTCAGTTCGTCAAGTGTACACACCTTGAAGTTGTACCTATCTGTTTTCACCATGGGCCTTTGAGAACCTCTCCTCTCCAGGCTCTGGTTTTCCAGGCGCCCTCTTTTCTGCATCAGAAAGGCCAGCGCATCACTTTTCCAGGAAGCTGGGTGCGCTCAGTGCCGCCGCGCCTTGAGCTCTGTGCTGCTGTGATGCGGATAATCCTATGCCCACCAGTGCGCTACTGTCTGCGCACCAGACTGGCAGAGGCGCTTCGTTCACTGCTACAGTTTCAGCACTTACCACCTGGATTGGGCAGACAGCTGAAAAGAGTTTTTGTGCAGTATTTGGTTCATATGCTCGTGTGATTATTGAATGACTGCCTCTAGGATTTTCCTGAAGGCAGCGTCTTGCTATTTCTTTTGGCAGATTTTCCTCTCTTTCGATAACAGAGAGCAGTCAATACATGTTTTTCCAGGAATAGAAGCGATTTTAGGATGCAGGAAGGCAGAGTGTCTAGTGTTGTAGTTCTGTTCGTCTCTGCCCCCAGCAGAGTGGGCTTCCTGAGGGCGGTGACATGTCTTCACCTCTGGCCTTTTGCACAGCCCAACACAGTCCTGTGCAGGAAGTGCTTGCTTGCTATTTATTTGCTTGAATAGGGAAATGAATTAAAACTTCCCAAGAATTCTAACAAACCAGAAGCAAGATCTGAAAACTCTTATTTATTGAAGCCTGCAGGACTTAACCCTAGAATGCTGAGGTGGTATTACACCAGGAAGATTATTAACTTAGCAGCACACATCAAAAGAAAACATTGCTATAAATCTGTATAATTATCTCAATTGCCAAGAAAGTATCTGATAAAAATTCAACAGCTATTTATTAAAATCAGGAAAAAATAATAGGAATTTTAATATTATTTATAAGGCAAAAAGTGAATTTATTTATTCATTTAATCTATTTATTTATGTATTTGGTACAAGGTCTTGCTATGCAGCTCAGACTTGTAGTGATCTTCCTGTCTCAGCCTCCCCTGCACTGGGATTACAGGAGTGTGCCACCATGCCCAGTTCTGGTGTCCAGCTTGGTGCAGGGCCAGCTC
>NW_004524708.1:2078211-2079966 GCF_000260255.1 Octodon degus
ACCATTAAGAAATATAAGAAAAGATTCAGCAGTTGGAGCAAGCCAGCAAGCCCAGGTCCTGAGGAAGCATGTGTCAGCTCTCCACAGCAGGTCCATATAGCATGCGTAACAGAACTCTAGATACTTGTGTACATGCACACACACACACACACACCACAAACTTCAACCCAAATGATCCCATTCAGAATATCAACATAACAATCCTTATAGAGTGGAGTGAACCATGTCCCATCTACATGTAGTTACGTGTAAATCTTTGGTACTCCATGGAGTTGGAATCCCCATTCCCCAGGTCTACTTGCTGAAATACAGCACTGAAAACTGTCTAAAGCAAAGCTTACGATAGTTTCTTCAGTGTCTATATAATCTGCATGCAGTTTCCTTAGTGTTTTGTCCTCTTAATTCTATCTCATTAGTTTGCTGGCATACACTGACAACATGTGACATGTCTGTCGTATATCAATTAAATATCTCCATATATCTGTTATTTCTGTCTTATTAATCATTTTGTCAGGATCTGTGACATTTTTTAGGCTGCTGGTTAGTCAACTTGAGACCTATTAATGAGGTCACACCAGTACTGTGTCTCTAAGTACAATGCACTAAATTTTTTAAGAACTTAAATTTAACAATCCATCCATGTACAGTTCAAAATAATGTATAAAAAAGTGAGTTTTCAAACTCATTGAGATCAAGGAAAGAAACACATTCCTTGAGCATCCCATTTTCACTTGAGAGGAAGGTACCATCTGAGCTCTAGCTGTGTCTCTTCTTTGATCCCTGTCGCTCTCACCAGGGGTGACTTACTTATTTGTAGGGCAAAGTATTTCTTAGCTTTAACAGCACTTCTAGAAGCTGGAAACATCTGCTGACACAGAATGCCTCCTCCTGCTGGGAAAGGCACCCCAGCAAAGCACGTGGAGCTTAACCCATCAGAGGTGGAGCAGACAGGAAAGCACTCGCAGTTCCACTACAGTGCTGAGTATGGCCTCCTGGGTTTTGGGTTGGGATCCCATCCGCTTAATTAGCGCTCTGCCTGTTGACAAAGTACTGAACCTCTATGAATTTAAGATTTTTGTTTTTTAAAAATGGAAGTACAAAAAAAAAAAAAAAAAAAGGAAATGCCAGTGCTCACATTTTAGAATTGTTTGGTGATTATTAACAGTTGTGGAAACACTAACTGGGTTCTACACACATCAAGCCTGGTGAGAGCTCACCTTTTTATTATTTTACCTATATTTAGATGTAGGTAATAAAGTTCAAAATGCTCACATTATTTACCCAATATCTCACCAATAGTTAGCCCAAATTTGTTTTCATCTAATTAATCCCCTACTCTCTTACCTAATCAGGAATTGTTAACTCTGTTATTCTTGCTGTTACTAAGAGAACTGTGAAACTGAGTTCAGTGTTGGGAAGTTGCCCTTTATTTCCTGCGTGTGCGCTGCAACATTCTCATCACCTTCTCAAGAATGCACTAAGACCTTCAGGTTCATGATGGAAATGATGCCTGCAGACGTGTCTCCTTTGTCACCTGTCTCATGGTTCAAACAGGGAAATGTTATCCTCTGTGTTCCTCTTCATCGGCTCTGCTCTCTGTGTTTCTTTCTGGTTTTTTGTGAGCGCTGGAGTGCTCCTGTCCAGCAGTACTGCTACACTTCCCTTTCTCTGGATGCTCCACCATGAGTTGTGGGTTTAGAATTTAATCCTACCTTCTGTGGTGGCTGCTGTCTTCTTTCTCTGACTTTGTGGAGT
>NW_004524708.1:2080331-2086067 GCF_000260255.1 Octodon degus
AGCGCACCAAGCACTGACGGCACTTCTTATACGACTTCTGAGGAATGCTTCAGGGCTGGATTTGACTAAGGAAAACCACTTAAAGGGCTTTACTTTCTGATTTTGGTTATTCTTTTATCTTATATCTAATTTCATCTCATGACAGAGAACAGGTACAAAATTATGTTGTACATAGTATCCTGATGTTACCATCTGAATATTGCTTTTTCATTGTTTTGATTAGAAGCGCTGGATGGATGATGTTGAAAGACTCTGGAGATGATTTTCATAATGAAAGAAGATGGTGAAGTAGAGAAGATACAATGAAATATTCTTAAAGTACTCCTCTCGAATACATAGAATGTGCTGTTAGCAGATGACCTTGTATGACTCTCAAATAGTTGCGGCTATTATTCTTTCTAGTTTCCCGAAATTTCTTTTCTCTCTAGGACATCTCACATTGTTTTTTTTCTTTACTCATTCATACTCTTGATCCCCATTCTTAGGGGTCACATTTATTTATTTATTTATTTATTTATGTTCATTTTTAGCTCAAGAAAGCTTCCACTTAATTCAGTCACCCAGATGTCTGACTGTCAGATAGAGACCCACACATCCTTTTGCTTTTTAGAGCAGAGATCCCAGGCTTGGTAGTGCTCCTGGATATCCCAGAAGTCCCTGAGGGGCTATTTAGAGGAGACTCTGAACAGGACCTCTTCCATGTAACTTCCTTACAAGAGCAGACATGGGCCCATAGACTTCTCAAGAGACCTGGGGCATATCTAATTAATGAGTGCACATTAAAAAAGAATTTTTAAACTATGATGTGTTGACAAATGCATAATATAAAAATGATTATAATATAGTAGAAGTATATATAAATATAAATGTAATGTGTGTTATAAAAGTGAACGCTAAGTAAAAAATTGGAGATTTTGTGAATTCAAGCTGTAGATCATATTGCCATTATGCTCCATCCTTCACCTAATATTTTTATTTATTTCCAGGGACAATGATAACTCAATTGAGTGGTTATGTCCACAATGGAAAAATAGAGAGAAAATACATGATTTTTCATTGAAATATGACATTGATGTGTGGCTATGAGTAAGTGATATAATTTCTCTAGATTTCATTTTCTTCATTTTTTCCCCTTTGGAGATAGTATTGACCAACCAATTGCAATTCAGTGTGGAGTAAGGGCAAATTTGTTGTGGATATAAATTATTTTGAACTTAGAAGACTTTTAGATTTAAAATGATAGATTGAAGATATCATAGCCCTTTCTCTTCATGGCAAATAACCAGAAGGACACGCAGCCTTTAATAAACCTAAGGTTGAACTGAGTACTGCGGAGGGGCTCTGACAGCAGGGGGCAGGTCTCAAGGAGGAACCATGTACTACAGGAGGGACAGTCTCTTATTTGGGGCTGCTCTCTGTTGGGAGCACCCTGGGAACCCCCTGAAAGCGAGAGGCTGTATCAGGACACATTTAGACAAAGACGTGACACCGCATGAGAGAGAGGCCAGACCTGAAGAAGTGAGAGCAGAAAAACCAGTGCAGCAGTCCTGAGCTGCTGATCTCCCTTGGCAATAGAGAGAAAAGAGCTGAGCATCCCAAAGCCACCCTCTGAGTGCATTCCCTGGTCAAGGGGGCACAGCCTCCATTCTTTGGATCCCATCTTGACCCTGCCCACAGACATCAGAATGCTCACTGTATTCAAAGAGAAACTCATTGACTGCAGTCTAAGAAGCCTCATCTTACGCAGAAAGGTGCCTCTACTGGGAAAATAGAAAGGTAATGAAAGAATAAAACATGGGCTCGAATAGTAAGCCAATAACAACATTCCCCAGGAAAAGTTTGCTGTGGGAAAAACAAAAGCAAAACACATGATTAAATAAATTATTATAGTGCAGCGCAAGTGTATATTAAGACAACAATGACTTCTTTTAAATAAAGTCTCATTGTGGAAATCAAGAGAACAGAAGTTCAGGAAGAATTTGTAGCAAGGCAACAGAAAGAGATGGTACCCGAGCAGATATAGGAAAGAAAGTAACTGAAAACAGTGCTGGACACATGCAAGAAATGACATTGCCTTTGGAATAGCACAAAGGAGAACAGAAGATTCTGAAAATGTCATACGGGGTAGTGCAGACTGAAAAACTGAAAGAAGAGACTAGAAAATGAACAATAACCTAATTATAGCATGCATGAAAGTAATTTGTCTGGAGACAAAAATAAATATGTATTTAAATGGCATATCTGAAAAGAAGAAATGAATAAAAATTTAAGTTTTATTTGTTTTCCCAGAGATAAAGACATTTGAGGAGCCAGGCCTGTAATCCCAGTACTTGAGAGGCTGAGGCAGGAGAATTGTTGCAAATTCAAGACCAGCCTGGGCTACAAAGTGAGCTCAAGGCCAGGCTGAAATGCACAGTGAGACCCTGTCTTAAACACACACACACACACACACACACACACACACACACAGAGACATTTGGGAGATAATTTCTTTTTTACTTAAATATATTGCTTGAAATTCAATGCTTTAAAAAACATTATGTAAAACCATTAGCATCAGTGTTTTAAATGGTGTAATTTGTGAAATATCCAGGAATTCTTTGAGAAGAATTCCTGAAATGATCTCAGGTTATATTAAAGACTGACCTCAGAATCTCAATGTCATCTTCTAGTAGGAAAGAGTAGATCAGAGTCACCAGGGGGAGGCTCGTGATGCATGTCCCTAAACTCTTATCATGGTGTTGTCTAAAGTGAGGTATTGGCCAACATCTTCTACCCTAATAACTTGGAATCCAGTTTAAAAATTTCTTTAAAAATACAGTGGTGCCTGGGTTTATGAACTTAACTTGTTTTTCAGATTTGGGGAAGAAAGCTGTATTTGTGTTTGTGGGGAAAGATGGCCATGGTCTTGTTTGTCACCTGAAGGGGAATTTGTGAATGGAAGCAAAATTTTGCAGAATGCTTTTTTTACAAACTAAATTCACTGTCAAGAGCAGTACTTATGAACTGAGGTATTAATGTGTTCTGTCAATAAAAAAAGTAGAAGAATGATGGTGAATGAGCTGTTGGTACACATTAAATAACTCTTTATCCTTAGTTATAGGGGAAATTATTATGAGAGCAATAGTTGCAGAACAGAGTGACTGGTTATGAAGGATAGGCGCATGGAATTGATTTATCTGATATAATCTGGGATGGAAAGAAAAGGCAAGGGGCGCGACAATCAAGGTAAACTCATCCTTGATAGCTAAGGGCAAACAAAATGCCAGTGGATGTTGATATAGCGGATAATGCGTGTGAACATGAAAGCCATAAAAGTAAATCTAGAAAGTGATGTAACAAGTAAACCTGAGAATCTCAACAAGAGACAGATTGAGAAGATAAGGTATAAATTGTCACCATTATAGTGATAGAAATGCCAAGATATATGTGTATAGGATTCAAACTATATTGTATTTTAATAAAAAGTTAGCTAATAGCAAAACAGTAGATACTAAAATTATCAGTAACACTCAGTCACACATGTTCTTAGAATATCTCTAAGAGAAAAGATGCAATGAAAGGATGAAAAAAGTAGCACAGCCATAGATGATTATAGAAATAATACAACTAATTTAAAAATGCTTAGGACACTTTTAATGGCCCTTATGACAACTCAATGACTAAAAACGTCCCTAAGATGTCAGTAGAAGTAAATATATATGCACCAAGGGGTGTAGCATCATATTTCATAATGAAAAAATATAATAAAATTGATAGGCAAAGAAAAACTGTTAGTTTCAGGGAATTCAGTTCACTATAGGCAAAACATTACTAAAAATTCGCAGGCACATGGAAGAAAATAGAATGTGATTGATTCAGTGTATCATGTATTGTTCTGTCTCCAATAAAGGAATTGTCTAAAATTTTTACTGAAAACATTTCAAGTTGGAGTAATAGCTTCTGCTTTGATGATATTTTTATAGATAGCTTTAACTGCTTGAAACAAGTTTATTAGTTTGTAGCCATACACATTTAGAATGAATCCTGCATGAGACCAAGAGCTGGTATCCTAAATTCAGATTCACTTTCAAGTTTGTATAGTAGTTCTCTGCCCCTGAAGAAGCAGATGCTCACCTGGATGGGGAGGAATCTGAGATGAAAACTGGTGTTTCCTCTCAAAAGTTTCCATTGTAATAAAGATAAGAACAAAAAGAAGCTCTAGAGCAATGGAAAAGACAACTTTGGTGGTGGCAACCGAAAAAATCTGAGGAAAGTATAAAAGAAATCTTGTATGATGCATGAACCTAACCTTTTTAAAAATGAATTGAGTGACTCATTTATCAGTGACTTGGACAGTTAAGGATAGATATGGATAACTAACTCTCTGTAACATGTGGGGGAAAAGTAACTTTTCCTTGGCATACTCTCCTGATTTCCCTGTCTTTCACCTCCACGGACAGCTGGAATAAGTGTTTGCTTAAGTGGCCGTGGCTACCTGTCTTATCTTTCTTGGGGGTTTCTCCCTTCTAACCCTTTCTTACTAACCTATAGGCATTGGTGTTTGCTTTTTTAGAAATGTGATTTCTCAGGGCCTGTGTCACCTGGGCCTATAAGAGAAGATACTGGCTGGGCTGAGGAAATCCAAGTGTATTCAAGTTGTAGTTCTTGGAAGCAGTGACATTGCACATGTGCAGGGCCTCATATCAAAGACATTGTAGTGTGCAGAGGGCAGAAGACTGGAGTATGGGGAACTATAGACTCTGGCCTTCTCTTACGATTTCCCAGGGCAAGGCAAGGTGGGGCAAGGACAAGCAGCATCGGGTTGACTGCTGTGCACAGGGTGGGGACAGGAGGCTTGGAGCTTGCCCTGTGCCCTCTGGAATGGAGAGGACAGAAGCCTGTGGTCTCCAGGGTGCCAGGCAAGCTAGAGAATGTTGGACAGCCAACTGGGTGGTGCACATCTTAGGTATACTCCAGGCTGGTTCCTTTGCTGTCTCCAGGGCTTGGCTAGCTTCATACAAGGGCAGTCTTTCCCCAGCTAGAAAGTTTTTCTAAAATGCCAAAATACGTCATGATATACAAAAACTAAATCAAAGATTTACAACACAACCTTGTTCTGGGACACCTTTTCTCATCCTCTTTGTACGCTGACATTTATTTCCATAGCTTAAAATATCTTCTCTGTTCTAATGACTCATCAGAGATTCAGGCTGGCACAGCCAACTGCCTGTTCGCCTTTGCCACAACAGTTTTTAAATATGTCCAAAGCATGGCTCTTACTTATCTTCTCTACTTCTGCTCTCTTTTGATTCTTCCCTTTGAAGATTCATGGTACCATCGCACAATCTGGAGATCAAACTGGAAATCCTGTGTTTCCATAGCTCCTCCATCAAGCTCTTGTTTCTTGCTCCTGAGACAGAAAATACCTTGAGCTCACTTCTTTCGCCACAGCTATTCATAAGCTACTGTGCTTTTAGCCCTGCCTTTTTCTTGCACCTTGTCCTATGGACTTTGAGCTATAGGAGAGTGGGAACAATATTAGTGTCAGCTGTACCACTTAGTCTGTAGCTTTTCCACAATACAGTGACATAAAGTACCCAAGATGAGGTGATAGACTAGGAAGTATCCAGTACTTAGCTGCTGATGAGAGACTGAAGTTCAGTGGCACTACATGGCATGGCTTCCATTTGTTGAAAACCTTTCATTAAGCATAGGTCAGACATTAATATGTGTGTGTGTGTGTGTGTGTGTGTG
>NW_004524708.1:2086167-2090214 GCF_000260255.1 Octodon degus
AGAGAGAGACAGAGAGACAGAGAGACAGAGAGACAGAGAGAGAGACAGAGAGAGACAGAGACAGAAACAGAAACACAGAGACAGAGACACAGAGGAGAGAGAAGGAACGGCGGAAGAGAAAGGGAGGGAGAGAGAGAGACTGAGTCAGGCAGACAGAGGCAGAGAGAAACAGAGAAAGAGGGAGAGAGAGGTGCAAAGAGTGGGAGAGAGAGAGGGAGGGAGGGAGGGAGGGGGAGAGAGAAGGGAGAGAGAGAGAGAGAGAGAGAGAGAGAGAGAGAGAGAGAGAGAGAGAGATCTGGCTGACAAGGTAGCCAGGACTTCAGTCCAGCAGCCATGCATTTGGGGCCACACCATACCATGGGTCCTCTCACAAGGTTTCTCTTTGGCTTTTCCTGTGACAGTACTCTGTACAGGGAGTTGCTAATAGTTTTTACTTTTGGCAGAAATGCTCAAGAGGAGCGCCTTGCTTCAGTCTTAACCTTACACTTATTTTTTCCAGGATTTTTTCTCTGTCTGACACACTCATTAGGCTGTCACTTTACTTTCCTAGCACCTTGAAGGGCATATTAGCCTTTCCCATCTAGGCAGTATGAAGCCAGGATAGGGCACTGCCACCTCTATCTGAACACAGGTTTAAGGACACAGCAGCACCCGTTAATTTCATGTTGTGCACCCTTGCTTTTATTCTATAGCAGCATCGTCAAGTAAGGGGCATAGAGAATATGGGGCCCACCAAGCTGAAAACAGGCACTGTTCGCCACTTCACAGAGAGTTGGGAACCTTTTCAACCTTTGGACTAGGGTATAATCTCCTTTATCAGTGTCCTTAATTATGTATTAATAATACTGCAAAAAGTGAGATTTTGTTTACACTTTTCAGTATCAGTAGATACGACCTTATTATGGGCCAGGCCCCTATTTAATGGGTTAGGTAAGCTTTGTATGACCTTGCCATCCCTAGTAATGACCACTGCTCTGGGCCCTCACGGTGCGAAGCC
The DNA here is from genome assembly GCF_000260255.1 of Octodon degus. NCBI lineage: Eukaryota > Metazoa > Chordata > Mammalia > Rodentia > Octodontidae > Octodon > Octodon degus. The sequence continues at coordinate 2,087,165 of NW_004524708.1, forward strand.
TCCCCAAGCACTTCATTCCCGCAGTGTGCTCTCTCACCTGGCCTTTTTGTCCTGTGGAGCTCAGTGTTTTGCCTGGGGTATGACTCCTGCATGCGCAGGGTGAACCTGGCTCACTGGTGTGTCACTGCGCAGAGAAGACTGCATTCTGAGCAGGCCAGCTTCACAAGGCTCCAAACTGCAGAAGAGGCGCCCCGTGCCTGTCGGTGACCCAGAAACTAGCCGCAGTCTGCGATACCCAAACAAGTCTGAATTCAGCTTTGGTCCCAAGGAGGAATCGCCTCCTGGATTTCTTGAGTTGTCTGAAAGACAAGCATTGCTTGGTATAGTCCACGTGCAAACACACACACACACACACACACACACACACACACACACACACACACCCTCATTTTCACTTGTTCATGTTGCTGCTATTTCTTACCAAGAACTTGAAGATAGGTTTTTGTGCAGCTGCATTTGTATAGGCATAGGTTCGGCATCTACCAAGTAATTGAGAACAAGGTTCCAGATAGGGCCTGTCATGAGCAGTCTTTCAAATGCAAGTAATGTCATCATTACTTGATGAGTCGTACCAGGAAGTGGCTGAGGAAGCAGCCTTGCCCTTCCTGAGTGGTCAGTAGAAGGCACTTCTGATAGCGAAGTCGGACATACCACCCCCATCTTAATAAGAAGACCCTTTTCCCCAGCACATGCCCACGACTGCTGTGTCCTGCTGTGTGAAAGTCACAGCTCTCAGATAGGTCCCTTCCTCTTTGGATCTGTGATCTCCTCATTGAGGCCTGTCTCTTACAGTGTCTTGCAATATAATCTGCTGCATTGCTGGGACAGATTTTTGACTCACTACTGCTGTGTCTTACCTGCAGTCTACCAGTAAGTTGTCTAAAACACGGCTTTCATCTGCTCCTTCTTCATTTAGTTTCTCAGTTATTGGTTACCTAAATCATTTTAACTTTCCTTATCTGATAGAAAGACACTTGTGCAGTGTCTTTCTACCTTTCTCTCTCTATGATAACTAAAACTTCTTTTTTAATTTTTTTTTACATTTTTATATTTGATACAGGGTCTTACTACACAGGTCATACTCTTAGTGATCCTCCTGTCTCAGCTGCCCCAGTACTGGGATTACAGGAGTGTGCCACCAAGCCCAGTTTCAGGCCAGCACAAGTACACCCAGGTTCCACGACCTGCATAGTATGTGATACCAAGGATCAAACTCAGGTCTTTGAGCCTGCCAGGAAGGCACTTAGACCCCCCAGCTATGTACCCAGCTGAAAACTAGAGCTTCTGAACTCAAATACAGTGTTTTTTTTTTTTTTTTAAAAACTCCTAATGATTTTCTCGAGACAGTTGTTACGATACTAGTTTCCTGTGCTCTGGTCTGCAGAAACCTGACAGAGGTTGCCTCAAATGGATCTCATGCCCTGGCATTTGCTACAGCATGCCAGGCTCAAGGACCTGGACTAAGTTCACTGTCTTCAAACATCTAATGTTCACAGCCCTTGCAACCTGCCCCTTATGACTGCACTCTGCCTCTCACCCTGAGGGCTCTTTATGAGCACCAAGCTTCAGCTGGATTTAGGCTTTTGGAGATCACTGCAAATACACTCTTTTCCTGCCCCTTCATCATCTTAGAATATTGCTTTCTTTCTTACTTACATCATCATGTACAGTTACATAGGCACAGGCATATGTGTTACATACAACATTTATGTGTCACTTAAAGATTGCCGTACATTCTGGGACATGTGTCCTTAGACAGCTGTGTATGAGCTCCACAAAATGTGTTCACACACATCTAGAAGGAATGACCTGCTCCACATCTCAGCGAGATGTCATGAGCCCTTGTAACAGAGCCCTTTAGTAAGGGGAATGCTGTCAAATCATTGTACTGGTTGATGTGTTGTGTCAATATATCAACTTGAGAAGTTTAAAAGTATAATTAAGTGACTCAGCAGAGAGCTGAGTATCCTTAGTTTGTAAACATCCTCATCCTGTGTAAGAGGAGGGCATGGACATTGTGTAAGTTCTACACCCCCATTATAGCTTGTTTATAATATAAGGAGGGAAGAGAGGCTGGCTCAAAGCTCCTTTGCTCTTTGCTGTTTTCTGCTTCCATGAACTGCTGCTCTCTGCCATGTGCCATTCTGCCTGGGAGCCAGCCGAGTATAGACTGAAACCTCCACACACTGTGAGCTAAGTAAACCTTTCCTTCCTTAATCTTGAGTGTTGTCTATTTTGTTCCAGGGATGAGTAAAAAGCAAGTGAGACAGTGGTGCTGGTTGGAGAGTGTTTCCTTCTCTGGGCTTAGCAGTGCCCACACTGTTGATGTAAGCTCAGCCTCACTACAGCCTTTGCTACATAATAATGCTTAGTGAACTATTTTTGAATGAATGTATGAGGGACAATAACTTGAGGCAGGTTTTCCTGTCCCCAGCATGTTTTCCTCTGATAATAAATGTCTGGCTGAAATTCCGACCTCTATGTGTATTGAAGTGCATCTTTTCTAAGAAGTTTGAAAAAAAAAAAAAAAAACTGAATAAGAGTCCTTACATGACTTTTACTCTAAGAAGATAAGTCCCTTCCAAGATAATCGTTTTGTCAACTCTTGTAATAATACAAAATATATTCTGTTGCATCAGTCTTCAGCATATTAATATTTAAAGACCTCGGAGAATATTCTTTGAGGTTGTGTGTACAGCACAGAGAATAAAAGTGCTAACTTCCAGGTTTCAATTTATAAAATACACCAAAGGTAATCTTTCAGCAATTTCACAATATGGAAGGTTAAATGCAGATTAATTTTTTTTTCTTAAAGAGAATAAAAATAAGAAAAAAATTAAAATGATGCAGTATTTCAAATCAAGAAAAGGAACAATGCTCATTGTATGTTGTTATGTTCAAAGTAATTGTTCAGATTGTCAGATACAGGCATGTAAAATATTAGAAGTAATCTTTTTTATGTATTTAGTACAGAGTCTACAGGGTCCCACTACATAGATGGGACTTGTAGTGATCCTCTTGTTTTCAGCCTCCCAACTGATGGGATTACA
>NW_004524708.1:2091764-2092800 GCF_000260255.1 Octodon degus
TTAACATTTTAATGGCTTCAAATCATACCTAACATCAGTTTGGCATCTGATCAGAGCTATTTTTCTGATGGGAAGTCTGTAAAGGTTGTTTCAATTTTCTCATCTTTCCTTCTCTCAAGAACTTACATGGGATTTCACATTGACTATTAAAAAGAAAACTATTTTCAGCAGTTGCCACACCACTATCAATATAATTGGACTTGGTCAAGTCAATTGAAAATGGAAACTAAAATTAAAAAAGAACTTGTTACCAGTTAAGGATAATTTATTTGAGTAGAGACATTATATGAATTTGAAATACAAGATAATCATTCAGAGGTCTTTATTTCTTCTCCAAAACAGAAAAATGAATGTATAGATGTAGAAGATCATAGAAGAAAAGAGATTTTATCGTACATGGATGTGTTTCATAGTTCTCTTCTAAACGATGACTACTTAAGTTGAAACTTTTGAAACATGTGCTAGAACTGAAAGGAGGACAAAGACTTGGAGATGTGTTCTTAATTCCACAATGGGAAAAGACAGAATGTCTGCAGGGATCTCTGACACTGTTTCAGGAAATGGCCTAGTGAAGGCGAATTCTAGAAACACTAGCTACCAGTAAAGCCACGTCAGAATGACTAGGGTGTTATTTTGTCTGACACAGCAGAGGTTTGGATTTTAGTCAGATGCCATCACACTGGAGCTACCTGTGCTCATGCGGATGCGAGTGTGTTTAAAGACAGCTTCTATCCTTTATAGCACTCTTCAACATCCCTATGGTTGAGTTTTCTTCGCCTGCATTTACTTGGTGCCGCAACTGGGCAGAGATCATCTGATCTCTACCACTGTTGTTGCATGGGCAAGTATATTCCTCCAGCTTCATAGTGGAAGCCTCTAGATCCCAGGAATTTTCAAGAAGGCTGTTCCAGTGCTTTACTCTTGCACCTTTTAAATATTTTTAAGTTATAGAAAGGGCTGCTGCTATAGGAAAAGTTTTATTAAGAACATCCACAGTTGGGAAATGACAGCATAGTCCTTCTAATTTTTGGTAAAA
>NW_004524708.1:2093646-2095484 GCF_000260255.1 Octodon degus
AAATAATTTATGTTATTTACATCGATCCTGAAATCCTTGTACTTTTGTGATACATGCTAATTATATTAGTGTCAAACTAATTATAGAATGGGAAATTGAATTTATGCACGGGTGTAGAATAAAAGGATGAAATATTTTGAAAGCAGTATAGACTGATGTTTCTTTGGAAGTATATCATGAAGTTAGCCCTGTATACTTATTTGTGAATTACTGTCTCTGTAAAACTTAAGAGCTGTAGCATTTCCTAGAGTTCAGTGTAAGAGGTACTGTCCCTGTGCCAGTTTCAAACAGTTAAGAGACTCAGAGTAGAAGGTTACTTAGTACCTGTGCATAGCAGCGACCTAGTGGATAAAATTCATAGCAGTATGCGTCTTCACTAAAATAAATCACAAGATGGTTGTTATTCTAGCTAAAATTGTATTTATCAGGAGAAAAAAATCACTGTAGAAATTTACACCATGAATGTTTTTCCTTTCAAATGATCACTGAAAGCCTATGTTAGTAATAGGAAAAGAAAAGTTAGAATTCAGGCAATCAAGATATTTTAAGAAGACAGGCATAAAAGGAATACTCGCCCAAATTCTCAATCTCTTGAATTAATGGCCTTCCTAAGATGTAGTGTTAAATTGTATCTCCATGGAAGTTAGAACCTGTGGGTCTGGAAACATTTATTAAATCCCCACCATGGGCAAGAAAATATATTAAATGCTAATAACATTTCCACGAACAAAACAGAACAGGACATATTGCCTTTTGTTGGGGTTCAATTTTCCTTTGAGCAAACATGAAGGCAAAGAGTAATGCAGTAAATTTAAAATTACTTATTTATGATTTAGAACAGCATGTCATTTATATGTGAAGCTGATTTCAAAGGAAAACAGAACCCAGGCAGAAAATCAAACCAGAGATAAAACTGTAAGCTGTGTCATGAACACTGCGTTGTGTCCATGTGTCTGCCTCCTAAGATGAATGTAAAGTTCGCGTACTGCAACCGTGTGCTAATAAAAGAAAGCACATAGTGACAGACACAGGTATTCGTTACTGGTAACTGTTTTTCTGAAATAGCAGAAAAAAGAGAAAGAGAAAAAGGAGGAGGCATAATCAGATAAATAATAAAAGAAATTTCTTCAAAATTTACGATGCCAATTCCCCATCAAACTAAAGATAAAACAAATACCAAACCTACATTATTTTGAAAATTTAAAATACTGGAATTAAATACTGACATTTCTAGAAAGATAACAATAAAATGATATTCAAATGATCAGGGCTCAAAAATGACTTCCAGATTTTCAACTGTGATCCTAGGCATTGGAACGGTAGTGCCGTGTTGAAATTCTGAAGGAAAATAACCTTGGGTGTAAGTCATCACTATGATGTAGAAGTTATACTGACCCTGCTCTAGTCAATTATTTTGAAAAATAAAAGTTTAGCTCTTGCCTTCGGGTTGCCACACTGTTCTTGGCATTAAAGAAGCTGGTGACTGAGCGGTACTTGAGAGTAAAATTCATTTATCGTCTTCTGTGTACAATAGCTGTGCAATTATATAGGAAAGAAGAGAAATTGCTGTGAAAGTTAAAAAATATGTTCAAGGATAACATTTCAAAGGAGCAATTTCAATTTCAAAGAAAGTTCTGCATGAAAATCTATGTTGGGTTGGTGATGCTTTAGAATGTTAATTATTACAAGCATTTTTCTGAATTAGTTGAAAGAGATTCAGAGATAACAAAGGAGATGTGCATGGAAGACGCCTAACGAAATGTGATGAAGTCAGCTAAGAATTCCACAGTCTTTTCCTCCTCTGCAGATATTTCACCTAAAGAAAAAAGGCCCCGTGG
>NW_004524708.1:2096964-2141195 GCF_000260255.1 Octodon degus
CTAACCATATACGGAATTGTAAGTCCTTATACTAGGGAGACAATGCGATATTTACAGATGCGCGTCTGATTTATTTCACTGATAAGTATATCTTCAAGGATGTATTTTAATTTGGAAGAGCAGATTAACACATATCTGAGATTTGTATCATAAGAGTTATATGGCCAGGGCTGGTTCATTCACTGTCTTTGAATTTAGTTTCTTTTCTTATTTTTATATTTAAAAGAGAGAACAAAAATGAAACAGAATTTGAAAACAAAATAATAAGAAAGTACCCAGTGGTTATTATATTGGATATTGTTATCTTCAAAGTTTTCACTCAGATTACAAGATATAGACATGCTGTAATCCCAGAGCTGGGGAGGCTGAAAACGGGAGAATCACTATGAGTTAGAGCTGTGTAGTGAGACCCTGCACAAAATACCAAAAAAAAATTTTTTTTTGTCTATTCCTTGATTGAAGGGCGTTTGGGTTGTTTCCAAGATTTAGCTAGTAGTTTTATTAGGAATATAATATTACATTCGTAATGACAATAGAGAAGAGATCCTTTAACCCCACAATCCTACCAGCTTTTGTTACTGGTTGATTTCTTAATGATAGATATTTTTTCTCTGGTGAGATGGAATCTTATTGTTGTTTTAATTTGCATTTCCCAAATGACCAATGATGTTCAATAATTTTTCAAACACTTATTTGCCTTTAGTATTTCTTCATCTGAGAAGTACATATTCATCTCAGATGCTGACTTTTGTGTTGGGTCTTTGAGTTTTTGGGGCCTGAATTTTTAAATTTAATTTTTCATATGTTCTAGATAGAAGTTCTATTTGTGAGGGAGAGTTGGCTAAAACTTTTCTGAATTCATGGGTTTTCTTTTCACACTATTCATGATATCCTTTGATGTATGAAACATTTTTAGTAAGGTGAGATCTCAGTAGTTGATTCTTTGAATTATTTCCCTTACAGTTTAGGTTTTGTTCATAAATTCTCTTCCTATCCTTTTGTCATCAAGATTTGTACCTAACTTCTCGTCCAGTAAATTTAGTATTTTTGTTTTAATATTTAGATCTTTAATCCATTTTAACTTTAGGTTAGTGCATGGTAATAGACATGGATCTAGTTTTAGTTTCTGGCATGTAGAAAGCTAATTTTTGCAGCACCACTTACCTATGTAGCTATCTTTATTCCAATGAACGTATTTGTCCACTTTGTCAAAGACAAAGTCACTGAGTGTGTTGTAGTTGTGTCTACATATTCTCCTCTGTTTCATTCATCCTGAAGTCTGCTTTTTTTATGCCAGTATCATGCTGCTTTTAATTATAGTAGCTATGTAGTATAATTTCGAGTCAGAGATTGTGTTGCCTCCTGCCTTGCCTTTGTTGGCCAGGAGTGCCTGTGCTATTCTAGACCTTTTTTGGTCCCAAATGAATTTTAAGAATGTTTCTAGATCTGTGCGGCGTACTAATGATATTTTTGTTGGGATTGCACTAAATATGTATAATAGTTTTGGGAGTATGGTCATTTTCACCATGCTAGTTCTTCCTATCCATGAATGAGGAATATCTTTCCATTTTCTGAAATACAGTTTGATATCTTTGTTCAGAGTACTTTAATTTTCACTGTAAAGACCTTTTACTTCCTTTGTTATATTGATTCCTAAATATTTCAATTTTTGTATGCTATTGTGGAGGTGAAGTTGTACTTTCCCAAATTTCTTTCTCAGTTTGTTCTTTGTGTACAGGAATGCAGGTGTGTGTGTGTGTGTTTTACCAGGGATTGAACTTGGGACCTTGCACTTGCCAGGCAAATGCTTAGGCCACTTGGGCAGATAGCTGAGCTATCTCTCCAGCCTTGCTGTTAACTTTTAAGTGTCGACTTTGTATCGAGCCATGCTACTGAAGTGGGTCATTAATTGTAAGCGTCTTTTAGTGGAGCTTTTGAGGTCTTTTATGTAGAGTATCATTTCATTTGCAAATAATTATAATTTTGCTTTTTTCTTTGCTATCCTATTCCTTTTGTTCTCCTTCTTGTCTCATTACTCTGGCTAATATTTTCAGAAGTATAATGAAAAGGAGTGGTGATCTCAGACATCCTTTTTCTAGATTTTAGACTGAATGCTTTCAGTTTTTGTTCATTTAGTATGATGTTGGCTGTTGGTTTATCATAGGCGGCTTTTATCAGATTCAGGAAAACACCATCTTTTCCAATTTTCTGTAGGGTTTTTTTCATAAGTGAATGTTAGACTTTATTAAAAACTTTTTGTGCATCTATTGAAATGATCATATAAATTTTGTTTTTGGCTCTGTTGATATGGTTTATGATATTTATTGATTTGCATATGTTGAAACATCGCTGCATCACTGGGATGATTCCCACTTGTTCATGATCTTGATTTGCTGCATTCTGTCTGCTAGCATATCAGATTTTTGCATGTATGTGCAGTAAAGAGATTAACCTGTAAGTTTCTTCTCTTTTGCTTGGCTCTTTCTCTGATTTTAATATTAGGGCATTACTTGTTTCTAGCCATGAGTGAGGGAAAATTGCTTCCCTTTCCCTTTCATTGAAGATTTTGGGGAGTATTGGCTTTAAATCTTCTCTAAATTTCTTGTAGAATAGGGTGCAGGTCCATCAGGACCTGGGTTTTTCTTTGCTGGTTTTTTTATTATGTTTTAAATTTCATTACCTGATAGCGTGTTATTCAGGGTTTTTATATCCTCTGATTTAATTTTGCTAATTCATAGGTATCTAAGAATCTAATTCTTTGTGTTTTTCATTCTATGGGAGTAAAGATTTTTGAAGTAGATATTGATGACTTTCTGAATTTCCACAGGATCTGTATGATTTCACTTTTTATTCTTTATGTCATGAGTTTCAGCTTTTTCTTTCCTTTTTTGGATAAGATTGTCTAGGGTTTATCAATTTTATTCTTTCAAAGAACTAATTCATTAATTATGTGCATTGTTTTCTTTGCCTCCATTGTGTTAATTTCTGCTTTGATGTTTAAAATTTCCTGCCTTCTTTGGGCTTTGCTTTGGCTTTCTCTTTTTTCCTAGGAGTTTGATGTGCAGCATTAGTTTATTCATTTGTTATTTTTCTGTTTACCTGGTGTGACAGTTCACTGCTATAAATTTCCCTTTGAGGACTACTTCAGTTTTGTCCCACAGATTCTATTAAGTTGTGTTTGAAATTTTTGTTTTATTGTACATATTGTTTAATTTCTTCTTTGATTTCACCTGTGACCCATTGGTTTGTCAGAAGGGTGTTATTTAATTTTCATGTGGTTATTGAATTTGTGTTGTTTCTTGTGTCATTAATTTCCAACTTTATTGTACTGTCACCCAAAAAAATGCATGGGATAATTTCAATTTCTGTTCACTTATGTAAGCATGTTTTACAGGCTAGTATGTAGTCTATTTTAGAGAATATCCTGTATACAACTAAGAAGAATGCGTATTCTGATATTGTTGGGTTGAACATTCTGTAAAGTTCTACTAAGTCTATTTTTTCACAAGTTTGGCTCAGTTCTGTTATTTTTTTGCCAATATTTTGTCTGGTTGATCTATCTCTTTGTGACAATGGGGTGTTACGTTACTTCTTTATTACAATTATTTTTTTAAATTTTATTTAATTTTTATTTATGTGTGTGTGTGTTTGTGTGTGTGTGTGTGTGTGGCCAGCTCAGCCCACCAGGGGGCGGGGCTGGCTGGCATGTGGTGCTGGGGCATTGAACCTCGGTCCCCATTTGTTTTGCCAAGCTTGTTCTAAGTAGGTGCTTTAGACCACTGAGCCATCTCACCAGCCCCAATTATTTTTTTTATTTGACTTTTCATGTTTATTAATATTTGTCTTATATAGTTGAGTGCTTCTGTATTTGGTACATATATGCTTATGATTATTATCTGTAACAATTATGTAGTGATCTCTTTTATCATCATTGATCATTCTTTTTTTGAAGTTCACATTGTCTGTGAACAGAACAGAATAGATATCCTTGCTATTCTCTGGGGTCCGGTCATGTGAAGTAAATTTTTTTTCTGTTAGCTTCTCAGTCTATGAATTTCATGTTGAGTTAAATAATTTTCTTGTATACAGCATATTTTTGGATTTTTAAAAAATCTGCCCTGTGGGTCTGTTTCTTTTGGTTGGTGAACTGAGGCCATTTGCATTAATGATTATAAATGATATATATTTTCTTATCTTTTTCATGTTATTTTCTGATTGTTACTTCCCTACTTTTCCTCTCTGAAATGCTTACTCTTATGGTTTCTTTCTCTTGTTTTTCTTGCAATTATCATCTGTAATTTTTATCTCTTTCTATGGTATTTTTCAGTTATAGTTGTAGGGTTGGTTTAGTGATCTTAATTTTCTTTTGTTGTCTTTATAGTGAAAGTATCTTATTACCCCATTAATTTTGAAAAATAGTTTTGCCAAATATATCACTCTAGGTTTGAAGTTGTTTTATTTCAGGACTTGAAATACTTCATTCCATGCTCTTCTTAACTTGATGGTTTGTGTTGAGAAGTCTGTAATGATTTTGATGTGCTTTCCTTTATAGATATTTTTCTCTGCTGTAACAGCTTTTAATATTTTCTTCTGGTGCTGAATTTCTCTAATCTTGATTATTATAAATCTGGATGTAGATTTATATTGTTTAAGACTAACCAGTGTTCAGTGTGTTTGCTTAACAGTATTTAAGATTCTTGTCATAAGCTTGAGAAATTTTCTATTACTTCTACAAATATTCTTTTTATTTCATTTCTCTTTACTCCTACTTTTACACTGACACCTATCAGCCTTATGTTGTTCTTCTTTGAATGCTCTTGAACTATTGCATTTTATTTATTTAATTTTTTATTTTAGGGGAGGGGCTTACAGGGTATTCAGGGTCTCACTACTAGATTGGACTCATAGCGATCCACCTATATACAGCCTCCCAAGAACTGGGATTACACCCTTGCCCCACCATGCCCAGTCTCAATTGCTATCTAAGCATGCCCTAGGGATGGAGCCAGCATGGCAGACTCTTGGATTTGAGTTATTGCATTTTTGTTTCCTGGTTCCTTGTTATATTTGGGAGATGTTTACTTTCGTGGTCACTAGCTACAAAGATGTCTTCAAGGTCTAAAGTTTGTTTTTAGTTTCATTGAAGCAGATTTGCCAGCTTCCAATGAAATTTTTAATTTTTTTAGATAGCTCTGATTCTGTTTCAGACATCCTAATTCTTTCATATATTGTTCATTCAAAGCTTCTTTCATTTTTCTGTGGTCGTCTGTTTTTTATCTATGTCTTCTGCAAATGTTCTCAGCAGTTCTTTCATTGTGGTTGCCATTTCTTTTTTTGTATCTGAGAAATTATTTCTTATGTGATTTCCTCTATGGCCTCCTATATGTGCTTCTTTACTTCAGTTGCTATCACTTCAAAAATTTCAGATGCATGACTTCCAATTTCTTCTATATTTATATCTCCTGAACTTGTTCTGGCTAGGCTTGTGGTCTGAGATTTTCCTTTCTCTTTCATCTTAACATTGTCTATTTTCAAAAGTAATTTTTATTTTGTTCTCGGTGGTCATCCTTATGAATTTTGGTAGTATGTAGCTATATCACTAGTATCAAAGCCTCTACAAAATTTTCTGTTAATAGATATGTTCTGTAAGTCTGAGATTATTGGTTTGTGTCTTTCCCAAGATCCTACCTTCCAAATTAATTGAGAGTGAGATACTGTTTTTCTGTGCCTTTGTCCTCAATCATTAAGTGTAGCAGTGTTGTGATATTATTACCCCAGAGCTTCCCAATATTTTTACTCAAGGGGGTGGAATGATTGTGACAGATGTGACATCCTAGCTACAGCAGTGCAATTATCAATAGCGATAGCATCAAGTAAAATTTAGAAATTGACAATCTGTGGTGTTAACTATTGATTTTTGTACTTTAGACCATAAAACATCTATAGTTATATGTCAGAACAAATAAAAAATTAGGAGTTTGTATGCAAAGTAGTCTAGCGTCATAGCATGGATTTGACCTGGGTTCCTCTGGCCCAGCAGGTTGACTGGCTCAGGTACTTCCCTCCTTGTAGAGGGATGGGTCAGGTACCTTGCTTCTTCTGGCTCAGCAGGTTGCCAAGTTCCAAACCCTTCCTGCAGCGTATGGGGATGGGAGAGGTTAAAGTTTCTATATTTATAAAATGGGGTACAGAATCCTTAGCTTCCAGATTGTTAAGTGTTCATTCATGGAAATTGTCAGAATGTAAAGCCACCAGCCTCACAAATGTGCAATCAGAAGGTCTCCCCTGCAACTCTTGTTCAGATGTCATAGTTTCTTTGGAATAAGTGCCTAAGTGCTTCGCAGTCTATACTGAGCTTATAGAGCAGGATATTGGGTGAAATCAGGCTAAGTGAGCACTGGTGTGAGCACTGGTGCTTGCTTAGGTTGTTCACAAGCTTGAGCCAGAATAGATAAATAGTCATACTTAGCAGAATAATAGCGTAACTCAGGCCATCATAGAGCTAATACCCTTCAAGGGAGAATTGCACTAATGAATGACTTTCAATATTGTTAAAATATTCTTCATTATTTAGCTTCTCAAAATGAGATCCTTTGTGTGATTGAAATCATACTGTAGTTCTTGAGTTAAATCACACAAATAAGAGCAGCCATTCAGTGTTTTATTATGTAAAGCACTTAACATATGTCATCAGTAGTATAGACTGGATGTGGTGGCACAAGCATGTAATCCCAGCACTTCAGAAGCTGAGCCAGGAGGATCTCCATGAATGCAGTGCCAGCGTGGGCTACCTCATGAGTTGAAATCCATCCTGAACTACTTACTGAGTGAGATATTGTCCTACTCTCATGCTAAGTTAGTCTTTATCTACTATGATAAAAGATTTATAATAATCTGTGCAAATCAGTGATCACAATTAGTCTGATCTTCTCAGGCTTCTGCTTCATTAGTTTAACATAGTTGTGAACTACTCAGAAACTTATTCCAGAGAAAATGATTCTCTTGAATGGAAACCAGGGGGAGCCTTCTGATCATGCATTTTTTTTTTGTTTGTTTTATTCTGTATTTTAAGGAAGGGTCTACAGGGTGTTCAAGGTCTCCTTACAAGATCATAGTGATCCACCCGTTTACAGCCTCCTAAGACCTGAGATTGCAGGAGTACGCCACCATGCCCAGTCTCAACTGCAGTCTCGGGCAGGGTATCGAACCCCCGGGTCCTGTACTTGCTTGTAGGCACTTTAATAACTGAGCTATTTGGCCGGCCCCTGGATCATGCATTTGTGAGGTGGGTAGCCTTATACTCTGGCAACTTCCACATATAACCACTTATTCTACAGTCTGTGGTATAACCTAAACATGATAGCAATGCTCAGTGGTATATTTTAAAAGGAAAACTATTTTAATAATAAGTGAAATGAGACCTGTGCATGTAACCTGTTGTCTCCCTAGTATAAGAATTTGGAGGAGTAAATAAAATCTGAAAGGTACAATACATACTGTGAAAGGGAGAGAAACTGTTCAATAGGAAGGAACAATTGGGATGAGGGAAAGGAGAGAAAGCAAGCAAGCAAGCTTATATGTATGTACACAGGATATCTTGGATACTGCTGATTTGTACTCGTCTATTGAAACAAACAGTTAATGCATAATTTTTTCTTCTTTTTAATCAATTTTAGATGCTTATATCTTTGAAGACAACAATATGCAATATAACAAGCATTTCTGAATTCCTATCATCCTGTTTAGTACAATTCTGTATATTTCTACTTTTTAAATATTTTTTATTTTCCTTAGAATGAAAAAAAAAAATCAGGACCAGACTGATAGCTCAGTGGACTAAAGCACCTGCTTAGACAGAGCACAATAGCGAGGGTTCGATCTCAGGCATGCTGTGCCAGCCCTGCCCGTGGGGCATGCTACGACCAAAATTGAGACTGGGCATGGTGGCACGTACCTACAATCCCAACCCTTGCAAGGCTGAAAACAGGAGAATCAGTAGGGGTCCAATCTACATAGTGAGGCCCTGTAGATCCTGTGCTAAATACATTTTAAAAAATGATAGATTTATCTCTTTAAAAGGAACTAACTGGTCCCTAGCTCATCTTCCCTCTCTGGAGATGGTGCTTGTTGTCTGTCTCCCCACCCCATGTGGGCCTGTTTCTCTTTTATATACCTCAGAATTTGCAGTGTGGCCCATTTTTTGTGCCTTAGTAATCATTCTGGCATTGATATGCAATTCTTCAGGATGTTAAGACATGCTTTTGAATTTATTTCCTCCAGGAAGCACTCTGTGATGAATAATTTACTGGAAAACTATTTACTAAAGAGGGGAAAAAAACAAAGGATGAAAAAATATAAACAAACTTTTCTTTCCCCAGAGATAAATAACAAGGGCACCTACTCTTTTGGAAAACAATGTAATTATCACTTCCCTTGTTACCAAAGGAAGTCAAGATGTGCTAATGCTTTAGCTGAACAGTGGAATCTAACTCAGTAATTGGTGTGTGACCAAAGGAGAGTTCAGTTTCTTCAAGAGGTCAGACAGGAAATGTGGTAGGAAAGAAATGAAAGGGAGCTTCTCTTATTCCTTATCAGATGTGGCATGTATTGCTTTCACCACAAAGAGAGGGAACTGGTATTTATGAGTAGTTATTTCAAAGAGGAAAGGATGCTGTTTAGAAGGCCTAGATATAAATGCTGGCCACACATGAAATGCTTCATGACCTTGACTGAGAAATAATCTCTCAGGCACCGTGGTCTTATCTTAATGTAGTCACACTGCTTCTGTCGCCATTTAAGAGCACTGTAATAAAGTAGGCTACAGGCACACTGAGGAGAGCCTGTGGTAAGCTTTTCAGACCAGGGAAATGTGCACAACCACTAGCAGGCTGTGTTTCCTTTGGAATGATGGGTAAGCTACAGACACAGAGCAGAGATGGAGGGAATGTTGTTGCCTTCTGAAGAGAAGGCAAGACATAACTGGGGCATTGTTCTCAGGAAATGTGCTTGTCCACAACCACTCAGTCTGGTGACCCTCGTTAACATATGCTGTGTATGCTGCACCCAGTCAAGGGCTATCACATACTTTTGGACCTATTTTAGAGATTACAGCAACATACAATAAATTGGTTAGCTTACATTTAATGGAAATTTATTTCTCAACATCGTGGAGGCTTGAAAGTCTGAGATGAGGATACCGATGTGGTCAGGCTCTGGTGAAAGCCTTCTCTTGGATTTCAGACATCCATTCTCTGCTTGTGTTCCTTCATGGCGGAATAGGGAGTGGAAACATTTCTTGGAGTTGCCTTTGTAAAGAACTTTAATTCCATTTGTAAGGATAGTATTCATATGACTTTTTCCTCTTAGAGACTCCACACCTTTATAGTCTTCTTTTGGAGTAGTTTTGCAATGTATGCAGTTTGGAGGGACCCAACATTTGGTCCAGTACAGTGTCCAAGCTATAACATGAGACCCAAGAACCTAAAGCTTGCTACTCGATACAGCTTTATCCAGGATAATAGCTGAACTCAGGAATCTGTTATACTCCAAAAAACAGAATTTATGCTATTGGAACCAATCCTCCTCATGAATTATAGAAAGTTTGTACCAGTAGCAGAAGGCAGGTCTCTACATTGTTTATCACCTGGATGTTTATAGTGATTTGTGCTGATACTTCCATTGTCTGACAGTTCTGTCCAGACACTGTTCAAATAATCAAAGTGTGTTTGCTATCACTATTTGCTGATTTTCTTTCCTTCCTTGTTAAGATTCTTTACTTTGAGAACAGAAGTAACTATAATAATAAGAGCAATAGGAATAATAACAGTTGGCATAACAGCCAACTTGTCATATATTTAGCTGCA
Source organism: Octodon degus (assembly GCF_000260255.1). Classification (NCBI taxonomy): domain Eukaryota; kingdom Metazoa; phylum Chordata; class Mammalia; order Rodentia; family Octodontidae; genus Octodon; species Octodon degus. The sequence goes on from NW_004524708.1 coordinate 2,106,828, forward strand.
TCCACATTCTATACAAACTCTCTTTCTTTCTTTCTTTCTTTCTTTCTTTCTTTCTTTCTTTCTTTTTTTTTTTTTTTGCTGTATTTAGGACAGGGTCTGCAGGGTCTACATGGTCTCACTACATAGATTGGACTCGTAATGATTCTCCTATCTTCAGCCTCCCAAGTGCTGGGATGTAGGAGTGAGCCCCCGTGCCCAGTCTCAATCTCCTTCTCAGTGTACCCCAGGGGCAGGGCCAGCATGGCACTCTGGGGATCGAACCCGGCTCTTGCACTCTGCCTAAGCAGGCACTTTAGTCTACTGAGCTATCAGACCAGCCCTTTACACAACCTATTTCTGATGATTTACTTTAACATGGCACTCTCAGCAAGTCACCTCTATCTGATGAGATCATTCTTCTTATTCTGTTTTATCTGTTTGCTCAAACCTCTGCAATCTGTTTCCCTCTCTGCTCTTTTGATAAAACTATTCACCCACTTGGTACCACAGATGCTTCTGCAGCCAAATTTTCCAGCTTTCATGCAGTTCTCATCAACAATGACAATTCCCTTTAACCTCTGGGTAATGTCTTTTCTCTGTATTTTCTGTGGCTTAGTGAAGAGGTGGAGTCCACTGCCTGGGAGCTTTAACTCTTGCCCCTCTGGCACCCTCACTTTGGCCACTGCTGGGTGCAAGCTCGCCTCTCCAGCCATTGCTGTGGTGCTTCCATTTTTATCCTCTTCATTTCCCACCAAGATGTTGAGTTGAGTCCTTGTGAGAAATCTGGTTGTTTAGATTAGAGGAAGATCTGCCAATTGTCTGACTCCAAATCTCTCAGCCTTTCCAAGCTAGGTGACTATGTGTACAAAAGATGGTTTTGGCCTTCTCTTTTGAAAGGTAAAGATTATGATAGTATCTGCTTCCCTAGAATGCATGAGAGGAGCTAGTGTATTCCTGTGTCCAAAAACACCTAAGATAATTTCTCGTCCCTGGCCTTACTGGCCAAATTACCCTAAAAAAAAAAAAAAAAAAAAGCTCAGTTTATGCTCTGAGGCTATTTTATATTTATAATTCTAGTCTATGTATGTTACCAACCTTAATGAGCCTCAGCGCAGTGTTCGGGCCCTCTGATGGCTGAGTCTACTTTTTTGGGCTTACCTCCATCTCACAAAGTAGTTCCCACTATTGGCATCTTCCCTCTATCACCAGGCTCTTCTTGCTTCTCATATACCTGTTTTCTTTTTAGCTGCATTAAAATCCTACCTGCCATTCCCAAGAACCAAAACAGAGGCTGCCAGCCCCATGCTGCATTTTGTATTCCTCTGTGATCAAGCGTAACTCTATTTTCTCTGAAGCCATTAAGCAAAGGTCTTCATGTGTCGGTATCTTGAGGCCAGTATCATCCTGTCTGTTCTCTGGGCTCTCGTGCGCATGTTGTTATCTTTCTTGCTCAATTACTAGCTTCTTGGGGAAGAGGTTTTGCTTCTGTACAGCCTTCTAGACCCCAGAACAGGGAATTATTTACAGCTCAGTGAAGGTCTATGGAATTTGTGTGTCAGAACAGAGCCCCTGCTCACCTACTTTCTTCGTAGTGTTCACCCAGCTAACCCAGCTGCCTCAGTTAACCCAATGAATGCAGGAGGACTACAGAGATCCTCCTCTGCCACTGGGAGTTGTAAAGGTTGTACATAAACTGAAAAATGCAGTAGTTACCTTATGATAGTAAATGTTGAATATTTGTTTACTGAGAAAGAAAATAAATAGTAAATATTTTGCTGAATGAGAAAGAAAATGTAATGACCATACCCTATACCACTTGTCTACTAGAAGTAAGAAAAATAAAAAGAAAAAAGACATGACTAGACATTTTCCGAATGACAAAAACACAACCCACACTTCTCCCTGAATGATATGGAAACTGTAGACTGAATTTCAAATGGAGAAGAATACTCAGATCTATTAAAAAGCTCACGGGGCAATCTGATCTAAATCCTAATTTTCAAAACATATACTATCATCTTTGTGAATGTAATATCACTTCTTTATTGCGTTCTGCTGAGATTAATACATCCATTTTCTCTTCCGTTTACTCATTTTTGTCACTTGTGGTAACTTTCGGGGCATTGTAGTTTGTACTGCCAAATTTCACAGCAGAAATGAATGAGGCCTGTAAGCCCTTGGTGAAAGGCAGTCCCACAGAGACAAGGGTGTCAGAAGCTCTCGTGACCTGTCAGGATGGGATTCCCTCAAGAGGTCCTGGGCCACATCATTATACCCTGATTGTTCCAGAGGCCAAACACAGGTGGAAGCAAAAGCCCTGTTGAGCGGTGGAGCCCTGCATGACTTGACAATTTAGTATCTTAGAAAGGGATATAAAAATTGGAGAGGTGAATACATCACTCACTAGAAGCAGTATAATTAAAATATATCACAATAGTTAATGACCAGTGTGTCAGTGTTTATTTTTTTTTTTATTTGTTTATTTTGGCGGTACCAGGTATCCAACTCAGAACTTTGTGCTTGCCAGGGAGGCACTTATTCCATTGAGCTATCTTCCCAGCCCCCTCATTTATCTTTTTTGTTTGCCAATTATTTTTCATCTGAATGTGCTTGGGTTATAATTTGAAATAAGGGTTGAGTAGAATTAAAAAGTACAACAATTGTCAAGCTAGCCAGGCCATATTCATGTTGGCTGCTTCTTTAACATCTTTTGATAGTCAAGAACTGAATTTAATGTTAGGGCTCATCGGTTCCCCGTCATTGCACACACCCAAGATTTCTCTACTGCCTGGAGTCCCCAGGGACATCACAGACCCCACCTCTATGACTCCGTGTCCCATGTCTGGCCCATGCTGGGTGCTCTGATTTCTATATGTGCCTCGGTTACCTTTGTCTAGTTGTTGAGACAAAACACTTGACACCCGAAATTAAGGAAGGAAAGGATTATTTAGCTCACAGTTTGTGGAGGTTTCAGTCCATACTTAACTGGTTCCAAGGCAGAGCAGCACATAGCAGAGGGCAACGGTTCATGGTGGTGGAAAACAGCAAAACAGCAAGAGCAGATAGGAGCAGCGGTGTTGGTGGCAGAGGCAGAGAGCACATCTCTCTCAGTTCTTCAGACTGCGACAGGCCATCTGCCCCATGGCAGGTGTAGTATTCACACCCATAATCCCTTAATTGGATCATGAGTTAATTGTTCATTAACTCTAGACCTCTAGAAATCTGACCCATGCTGCGTGAGGCTTTGGAGGGGGGAGGACAACTAAACACGAACTATAACTATATATATATTGGGTGTTGAATTAAAAAGAATAAAACCTCAGCTCAGGCATTCATTTCTCTGAGAGAGTACTATAGCTCAGAAGCCCCATCCTGAGAGTGGATGGGCTATGCTTGACCCACAGCCATGTACTTTTGAACACAGCATTTGGCCCATGTGTTTTTAAGAAGTACATTTGTCACCAGGATTATAATGAGTGATTTTACACACATATTTATTTCTGGCTTGTCTTAAAATATCTGAAGACCTGCAAATGGGAGACCCTCAGCTGCTATACAAATCTAGAGCAGAAATTAGTAGATGCCCCAGGAAAAGAGATTTGTAGTAATCACTGTCCCTGTCCACTAAAAGGCACCTTAACTATGCAGCTTACACCTCGCCTTTGCATAGCTACCAGCTGCAGGCATCTGATTTTCTCCCCCCAGCTGAGGCCTTGCTTCCTTTCCTATTCTCCCCAGGAGAAGGGACACTCAAGCCTCCCTCATCCCTCTTCCTCAGAGCAGGAATAGTGCGGAGCCTGCTTCCAAGGAAGGCTGCTCATTTCAGTCAGTATTCCTCAGGGCAATGGGCCACACCACCTGCATTGATCTGCAGCCTGGAAGGCCTTTCTTTTTTAATTAATATACTTTTTATTAATTTTATTGGGAAACAACTAGCAATGAGACAGTTTCAAAACTGATTAGTGGACAGTTTCAATAATTAATACATTGCATATTGTTATCTTCATAGTGATTATTGATAGTACAAGATGCAGACATGCTATCCTGTCCAAACACTATTAGTACAAATCTTTCTTCTCACTGAGTTAAGAGAAGTAGCTGTATATCTATCCTAACTATTGTGTATATACAGATACAAAATGATCCTTCTTTTGTATCCCTTTTTTTGTTTAGCTTTGTCAGAGATGGGTATTCCATTGCCATTTAAATATGGTAGATGCATGAATTCAGCAAAATAATCCCGTATAGTCCAGTAGTTCATAATTGTAGTGGGTTATCCATAGGACTGGCAATGCCAGAAGTTGTTGACTTGAGCCTTTTATAGCTCAGCCTATTAATATGGCTTTACTTTTTATACCTCATTTTTATACTTTTCTTCTTGGTTTCAGGGTAAATCCTGAGGGGATTTTACTGACCTTGTCAGATACAAAAGTTCCATTTCTTCTTATATAGGTCTTGCTTTATCTTGGTCTGGAAGACCTTTCCACATAGGCCTAGTTTCACTGAGCTGGGGATGTCCTCAGCCATGACAGGCTTCAATCTTGCACCGTCTTTTAAACCTGGAGATACTCCTTGCTTCTGACCATCTACTGAAACATTGCCCCCTGCCGCAGATTTAAAATAACAGAGATGGCAGAACTTTGATTGTTTCCTAAATGGAAATTGATCAGTGTGGGATTTAGACATTTTCAAAGGTGCCTTTATTTAAGCCAAAAATTGGGCCAGGGAGAGATCTTCATTAAGAAACACCATGTGGTGACCAGGGTTAATGAAACAGATCAGACAAGTCCTGACTCTAAATAAAAGCCAATTAGCCCCAATCATTGTGACCCTGGGTGCTTTCTGGTGTGCTGACTCCCTCCCTTTGTAGGATTTCCCAGCTGGACATCTCCCTAGAAGAGAAGGAGAACAAGCCCAAGGGGCGTGGCCCTGGGCAGCAGCTGGATGAGCTCATACCTCCCCCATACATATCACACCTCTCCAAAACACGGCTCTAGGCTGCTCCTCTATAGGGCTGGGGTGGAGAAGCAGGGTGAAGACTCAGAGGCTTAAGATTTATTGTCCCAACAAGAATAAAAAATTACCTACAAAGAAGATCACTCACTGAAAAATGATTGAAATCAGCGAATACATACAAATGATAGCAACGTGAGCATTGCTCGTGTGAGTACCAGGTTTCTTGTTTTGTTTCTTCTAGCCACAGAAAAAGCCAGTGCTTATGAAACTTTTTCCTGTGTGCCACATGCTGTCTATACAGGCTCAGTTACTCTTTAGTAAAGCTCAGGGAGGTGCAGACTGTTGCCACCCTCACTGAACATGAGGACGCACATAGGTGCATGGGAAGAGGAGTTCTATGCTAGAAAGTTGTGCATATGTTCATGTGATTCTCTTTAAAACCCGTGTCATGGATATCGCTAGCACCACATTATAGTGAGGACAGTGAGGTTGGGAATACTACATGACATGGCTTGGAAGAGAGAGTTTAAAAAGTACCAAACACTAACCACATTCCAAAAATAGTGGGCAGAGAATAACACTTCTTTGCCTGACTCCCTCATTATTCAAGCCTGACTGGATCGCTTTCTCCCTCTTGATTTCCCTCAGTAACTAACACCTGGGCACCTTCGTCTTTCATTAAGAACTGAAGCTTGGGCCACAGCCTTCTTCTGTACTGCAACTAGGGTCATTTGCAGAAAGGCCACCAGTGTCCACAGAGTCCCTTCCTCCTGGCCTGTCCTCCACTTCTCCTCTCCCTGGAGCCTGTTCTCCCACACATGTTAGCCCCAGGCATTGTGACCCTGGGTGCTTAAGCACCATGTACTTTCTCTTCAGACCTTGGAGTGTGGTGTCACCATAAATCATTCTACCTCTCATGCTGTTTGATAATCAAATACTGTCTTATTAAGCTATGTCAGATACCTTCAATAAGTTCTTATCCCACTACCCTCAGCTTCCAATCTCTGGGCAGCACCACTCTTTGAGTGGCCATCATATTTTTTTTTCCATTTCTTCTTGGATCTCATGATTCTAATGTTGCTTACTGTTCTTTGGTCTGATGAACTTTTCTATCAACCTTCTCCCTGTTGATAACCAAAAAAAATTGCAGATAATCCCATTTGGGGATATCACATGTGCTGTTTATGAGATCTGTGCAGGTGATCATTTCTAACTGAGCTCTTAGCACTGGCCTTTGATCTTGATGCATTTTTCTGTCTAGCTCACTCTCTCCTTCCCAGGTGATCTCAGACAGCTCTTTAATCCTTCCATTACTGTTCGGCAAGACTTCAAACCTGCCACTCTGAGTTACCTCCACCTTCCTCAGATGCCGGAATAACTTCCAACGCGCTTCCCTCCATTCAGTCTTGATCAATATTTTGTGTTCATTCTCTAGGCAAAAGTCAAAACAGTATGTTTAGTCATATGTTTTATCTTTTTAATTCTTCTATTTTAAAACACTTCCAGGTCATTTCATTCCTAATAAAATAAAATAATCGCATCACTGTTCGCCTGTGAGTTTCCACGTGGTCTTCAGTATACCTCTATATCATGTCTTCCAAACAATACAACGACCCTTTGCTGGGCTCAGGACCTTTTTGGCCATGAAAACAGGGCCAGAAATTCTAACATCAAAAGCTGAATTCTTGCAAAGAGAAGCAGAGGTTTTATATCTCTATTCCCAATGAGAGACATGCTTTTCTGCTCAGTAGTAAATGACTTCCTTAAATGATGGCCAGATAAATCAGAGGTTGTGGCCCATGGAATTGCCATTTCTCTCTGTGACAGTGTGTGGACGGCAAGGTTTACTGCCGGGACCATCGTTCGTGCCCTTCTCTCCTCCTGTTCTGTAACAGAATTTAACTCTACACCATGGGACCCAAGGCAAGTTGAAAATATATTCTCAAAAGGAGTTAGAACTTTGGATTGCTTGTGAGAATTTCTGATTTTTAAAACATTCTGGATGACAAAATGTGTCACAATGCAAGAGTGGTCCAGTCTAAAGGTCAATACCTGTCTTTCTGACAGGTCTAGAAAGAAGGAAAGGAAAAAGAGATGTGGAGAAAGGAGACTGGACAAAGTGTCTTTTCTAACTCTCAGTTCTCCAGCAGAATTGGGTTCAGACTGGCTAAGGGTTATAGTCCCTTTCATAAAATGTCTTTGGCTCATGTGGAGTAAATAAATTAAAGCATGTGTTTAAAAAAATTTAATGTCTCTTTCAGGAATGATGAACAAACATATAAATGAAAAGAAAGTCAAGTGCTTTAATTATTACTCTGAAACCTATTTACTAAAATCAGATAGCTGTAGTTTGTATATTCATCAGGAACAGCAGAGAGCTAACAAAGAATGAGAATTTAAAAGTTAGACAAATCCAACATGAAATGTCAGCCCTGCTTCCTGTCAGTCACCTACATAGACAGAAGTCATCAAATGGCTTCACCTCTTAGTCTGTATTTTACTTTCATTCCTGGCTTGAAACAGACTCACAGTATTTATCAGGTACCTCGCCTTTCCGAACTAGTTCTTGCCATGCAGTCCCGAAATACACAGCAGGTTTCAGTGACCCTCACTCCCTGCAGCCACTTTCTTGTTGGTAGTTGTGCAAGCTGCGGGGCACTGTAGGAGCTGCGCTACAGGACAATGAAACACTGAAGAATGATTCCACCTTCCTTTATTTATGGTCTCCATTCTCTTGTTCCTCCTGTAAAATGGAAGCCTTCTCAGGAATAGATGATAATAATAGGTGGGCTCATTTATGGGCTTATCATTTAATATGTCCTCTGATTTCTAGGTGGTTCATAATTGAGACACAACATTTCTATATTTGATAATTTTATGTTTCCTATTAGAGTCCATTATTCTACAAGACCTTGAAAGAGGTATGACACTCCAATTGAATTTGAGTGTATGTGATATACCGAGTGTGAATTAGAGGAATCTGAAATATGAATTCGGAAATGTGGATTCATTTACTGTACCTATAATATGGACTTCCGTCACACAGAGTAAATAAAACTCATTACAAAAAGGGTCCAGCACAGCAGGGCAAGTGAGGAAGTACTTGCTTGATGTTAATGAAGTAGTTTGGGAATGACGTGAGTTCTCTAATGTTATAGGTGAGGAACAGGACTCATTCAGTACCTACTTTTACCCAAAGTAGTATGTTGACATTTTCTCCCACCTAACTGAATTAACTGTGGGGTGGTTTGTCAGCCACTTTGTAGATAAGGAATTGGAACCCTGGACTTATGTGGTGTCATTCTTAGGGCCACAGAGGTCCTTTGTGATGGACCCAGGATGTGAATGATACTAAATTTTACTTGGAGCTGGGCACACAGATACCAAGAGCTGAGGGCCAAAAGCAATGCAGGAGCACTGCCTGGAGGTGACTTTTCACTGTGCACAGAGGCAGGAGGCAGGGCCTAGCATGCTGGCTGCTCAAGAGCATCCTAATGGTCAGAGCTGCTCTTCTGATTATAAGGAGGTAATGCAACCCCAGACCAAAGGTAGGCCTTCCATTGCCATAGGTTAATCTCAGACAAAGAAATAATCAGTCTTTGAACAAAAGTTTAATTGTTCAATTTCACAGAACAGTTTTTCTCTTCTTTACTTTATTTTTCGTTCCAGCTAAAACTGAAAATCTATCCACGTCAGGGCTTTTGGGCTTTCTTGGAGTGACAGCATACTGCTTTCTATGAAAATACTGGTCAGATGTCAAAGGAGAACAGTATTTCTTTGGGCAGAGTCATTAGCAGGCAGAATTCCTGGCTCATAGTGAAAGAGGACCTAGAAGCACCCGCTGTCCGGTCTGTGCAGAGCAACCTTAAATTCAAGGTCTTCTATGAAAATTGAAACACTTTCTGTTTATTTATTATAGTCATTATTATGAGCCACCAGAATGATCAAACATTTACACATATTATCATGTTTAAAAGCAGCATAACATGACGAAAGTGTAGCCGAGAAACAGTTTGCAAACACTGACCATCCTAGCCAAGCACTTAGGGTATGGCAAAGTATTTCCTCTTCCTACACACCAATTTTTCTTTTTCTTCCACAGCAACAAAACCCCAAGTCTAAAAAGCTGCCTACTCAGTGTTGAGTCATGAATTCATTGCTATTCTTTTGGGGTATAACGGAAAGATATTATCATCTGAGATCTTGAAGAGGTGCATCAATTACCCTCATCTTTCTATTTGATAAAGAATTTGGTGAAATCACCGAGTACCCAAGCTTTGGGGCAATACATAGTGTTGAGAGAAAGAACACCTGGAAAGCATTCACCATGCCAAGAGAAGCTCTGAGGCACTGTGGAGCGGCATGAGGAAGGAGCCGGGGTAGAGTCAGATTTCTCCTGCCTCATCACGGGAACATTCTTAAGAGGACTTGCTAGACTGAGTGGAGGCCTGAGACATCAGATTCTTATATCTGTTCCTGAAGTCTCAAGGAAACAATGTAGTTGTTGTTTGAAGAAGACATTGACAAACAACATGGAAAAGATCAGCTGAGTGGTGATAATAAATGGGTGGCTGAGAACCCTGACATTAACCTCCTAATGCACAATGCTTGTCATGGGAACATGCCAGGTTTAGAGTTCTGGTGTCAGGGTGACCATGGAAGCAAGTGAGTATGCAGGGGAGAAGTAGCACCTGGCAGCAGAGACTTTGGCCTTCTCTGTGTCACCAAGTAGGATCACAAAGAACATGGATGTAAAATAAGTGGCCTCAACAGAGTTTGAAAAACATGACCCCTACAGGACATGATGAAAGCCTAGTATCCAACAGGCTCTATTTAGGGGCTGAAGATATTTGGTCTTCATGTGCTAATGGAATTCCAAAAAGTAGCTAGCTGGAGAGGTCTGGAGACAGCAAGACATGGTATGATCAAGTTGAATCATAGCAGGAGCAGAGAAAAAATACCAAGAGTTCATATACAAGAGTCAGTCAGTGGGCCCAGGGAGATAGGTCAGTAGAGTACGTGCCTGTCTGGCAAGTGCAAGGTCTTCAGTTCAATCCCAAGTACTGAAAAAAATCAGTCATTGTTTCCTACAGGTTAGATTGTCTTTCTGGGATCAAAGTTTCTGCTTTGGTTTTGGACCTTAAAGTGTTCAGCCATAGCATCAATCATTGCCACACCAAGGACAAATACATTGTTCTATGTGACACAGATAGATGGAGGTTTCTGCTCTAGGTCATTTATGCCCTTGTAATGATGTGCATAGTATTCTCACAATACTATGAGTCTCATGAGTCTTGCATTCTAACTGCTCCTCATTCTATCAGAACAGGTACAAAATGTGGCCATTATAGACATCAAGCCTTATATTCAGAACTGAGTGTCTCCCCTATACAGTGTGTTGGCCAACAGTGAGGACAGCTGCTCACTCCCATAGTGAGCTCCATTCCTGGCACTGCTTGTCCATAGGGACCATAGTCACAGGACATGACTCGGAAGCATCTTAACAAAAAGAACACTAGAGCTGAGTACATGGTCTACGTTTACTCTTTCAATAATCAAATGAAGAGGCTGTTAGAGTTTCCATTTTACATCTATAAATAAAAACTTTGGAGGCTAATAGAACTTGACCCAAGTTACACTTGAGGACTTGGCTGACCTAAGAACCTAAGCAGTGGGCAGAGTTTTCCCTGGAATGTCAGGCCAGCACCCTCACCACTGAGAGATTAGAGTTGAGGATATGAAAAGCTGACTGGGGTCTTCCCAAGATTGTTTATACTCAGCTATTGCATCCTCTTCCTCTGCCTTACATGCTTTGTATATGAACAACACCAGTTTTGAAAGAAATGGTACATAAAGTTTGCCTGTTTGAGATGTGTAAGAGAGTATCCTGAGTGATGGGTCTGCAGATTTATCAAAGCAACTAAACCATGTTTGCAGCAGCAGGAAGAAAATCATAGCAGGTGCTGACATGAGAAAAAAGCATAGGATTGAATGAAGAAAAATGGGAGAGAGATGGAGAGAGACAAAAGAGTGAGCTGCCGCAGAGAAAAGAGCATGAGGGAATGAGCAAGGGAAGCTAGATCAGGTCAAAATTTTACCTCTGGATCCAAAAGTCCATATGCTGAACGAGGCGTGGGGCCTTTCAAAGCCTTTTATTTCAAGTTCTATGGTGAACATTTTTATCCTTCAAATCATTTTCTTCCAGTGTGCTGAGATTATAGCCTTTAGCTAATAGTTTTCTCTCTCATTTGTGCTCCCAGCATTTATAAGCATTAATTTTGCTGAACTGATATAGTAAAAATGTTCAAAATACGATTTGACAGAGCATTTTAGTGTGACTACTCAAGTATAACCTGTAATTTTCTCTTCTTGTACTACACACACACACACACACACACACACACACACACACACCTCTTTTGTAGGTTTTGTATCTCTACCTGGAACTGTAGAAATTACTTACATATCTAGATAAGGCATATAATTTAGCCTTCCCTCCTCCAAAAGGAGACCTGTAACCCATCTTTCCCAGTAAGGTGTTTAAATTGTAATATAATCTACAAGCCAAATGGAGATAATACCAAACTTTCTCTTAGATAAATAGTAATTTATAATAACAGGCTTTGCTAACGAACCAGCCAGGTGGGCTAATATTGCAAGTAATTTGTTTCAGCCTTTTATGGAATTAAGAAGAATTCTGCCACACATGAAGTGACTTTGCTAGATTTGGTGGTTGAAGGTTGAGGAAGTTCTCTCAGAAAATTAGAATAGGAAAAGAATAGGAAGAGGCAGTGCACTGGAGTTAGAAGAAGAGAACAGGAAGGATAAAACAGTCCCATTGAGCTTGAGAGAATAATACAAAGCTCTAAGAAAAGTATGGGGCCCAAATATTGATTTTTTTTTGTATTTTAGGGAATGATCTACAGGGTGTTCAGGGTCTCACTACTACATCAGACTCATAGTGATCTGCTTGTTTACAGCCTCCCAAGAGCTGGGATCACAGGCATGTGCCACCACGTACAGTCTCAGTTGCTATCCTAGCATGCTCCAGGGCTGGAGCTGGTATGGCAGGCCTGGGGATCGAAACCCCAACCCCTGCGCCTGCTTGCAGGCACTTTAATCCACTGAGCTATTTGACTGGCACAGGGTTCACAGTGTTGAGAACTTACTTGCAAACTGTGGCTATATACATAAAGTGGAGATGGCATGGTTATCCATTTTCGTCTATGTTTCAAGAATGGTACATGTAAGGGTGCAGGTTATGTCTGTTTGAAAACAACCTGGAATTGTGGTCATCTCAAGACAGAAGTATGGAGATATTGCAGATTTTTGCAAGGTATTAGCATGATGGAGAGTGGGATCTGAATCACCTGGGAAGAAGAGATGAAGGAAGATTGTGGACAACAGAAACGTCTTAGAGTCGATGGATAGGTGCCTCCAAAAGGTCCAATGAGAATGCTAGAGCAGAAAGTGCAGAAGCTAAAAGTTAATGAATAGGGGGCTGGGGAGATAGCTCAGTGGAATAAGCGCTTCCCTGGTAAGCACAAGGGCCTGGGTTCAATCCCTGGTTCTGAAAAAAAAAAAAAGAAAAAAGAAAGAAAAGAAAAGTTAATGAATAGATTGAATGTCTACAGTTTTTATTTTGGAGATGATGTAGTCATTTTTAATGATGAAGTATGAGGCAGGATTAATTAAGATAAAATAAAGGACATGCACATAGAAGAGGGGTCCTAACTACCTTAGGAAATATGTTAGAGATTAGATCACCTACTGTAGAAGATTGCTAACTGGCAGTTGACTTGTAACACCCAGCTGAATTGAACTAGTGTGGTGCCAGGTGTGGGAGGCCAACCTGAGGATTATGGCCAGTAGCATAAGAGGCAGAACTGGAGAAGCTGAGACACTGTTAGGGCAGCTGTTTGGAGAAGTTAGCAGCTGCTGGTTCTCTTATGCTGTTCTGCTGGAGCACTTTTTCATGCTTACTTGCCCGATGAACTTGGCTATTGTTGTCAGAGGAGGAGCTCATGCTCATGTTGTTGCTGAGAATGGCTGTGGTTCATTTTAGGGGAACTGTGGTCCTCATCTTGAGTATTGCTTCCTGGTGCTGGAGAGGAAGATGATGCACTGCTCAGAACCCTGGAGAAGCTTGTTGTGTTGGCTTTCCTGATGGGAACTCAGCTTTTCTCATTTCTGGAGGAGCTTGATATGCCACTCTCGCTAAGGATGGTTGTACTTTTCAGTGGAGCTCTGGTGCTTACCTTGAACATCGCTTCCTGGTTCCAATTCTGACCCCTCTGCCTGCTAGAACAGAACCTTCATCCCTCTGGCATAGACTTTCTTGCTTCCACCACTGGGCCTTTCCAGTCCAGATCTCTGAAGCAGGCCCGTTAGAGACATTATCCTGGCCTCTAGGCTACACTTAGGCTTGCAAGAGGCATTGTTATGGGCTCTTAGGTTTTTAGCTGGACTCACACAGGATGTTAGAATCCAGGCTTTAAGCTGGATTCTTTGGGCTTTAGTGTGTGGACAGATTCCCTTCACTCTTTGTCTATGATTCTTTGGGTGATCATAAAATAATCTTATAAAATGTGTCCTGTATTTTATTGTTCCCCTTGCAAAAATCCCAAACAAAGACACCTACTGGTATTACCAAAAATAGTGACAGTGTCCAGAGGGCAATATAACCACTGAGTGGAAAGCTATCAAAAGACTGAGTGGCAAAGCAAAGTGTTCATTGGTGGTGTAGACTTCAGGTTTCAGGTACTGAGGAAGAGAGAAGAATGTACTCTGAAAGAGGCAGTATGAGCAAGAAGTATATGTACCTGAATTCAAAGTCTAGTAGTCCTGGTATCAAGGGCATAGCAAACAAAATCAATAACTTCAAAAGTCCAGAAAAAAGTTCTCAGAGGTCAGGTGCATTTTGGTTTCAAGAAAAGACACATTCAGAGAGGAGATGTTATTGAGTGCATCTCTTGAATTGGAGAGGCTTTGGAGGTATGTTTAGATGAAGTAGGAAACCCTGTGGATGACATTGTAGACAGTAGATGTACATCAGTCCTAATGAAGAGTTGACCTAGAACATGTGGGCTTCTTGCCAGGACAGTATAAAAGAGAAGTAATAGGCCTAGGAAATATGATGAAGATTCAACAGAGAGGATTACATACATCAGATTAAGAAGCTTCTGCACAGCAAAGAAAACAAGAGAATGAAGAGACAATCGCCGAATGGGAAAGAAGTGGTGGCTACTCCTAGATTAGAGAGCTAATATCTAGCATATATAAAGAACTTAAAAAATACAAAATCCTACTCGCCCAGTAAACAAATTGTCTAATGAAAAGTGGGCCAGTGATCTGAATGGATACTTTCAGGTAGAAGTACATGGCCAGTATGTACTTGACAAACTTATTCCACACCATTACCCTTTAGAGAAATGCAAATCAAGACACCTCTGAGATCCTTACTGTAGTCACATGACTTTCCTTAAGAACACAGGAAACAAGAGCTTTGATAAGGACATAGGGGGTGGGGAAGGAACATTGATGGTAGGAATGTAAATTAGTGCAACCACTATAGAAATCAGTATGGGGATTCCTCACAAAACAAAACAAGAAATTCCATTTGACTCAGCTGTATCTCTCCTAGGTATATGCCCAAAGCAGTTAAAGAATTTATAATAATATGCATACCCATGTTTGTAGCAGCAACTCACAATAACAGACCTCTCACAACAGCTGAGATCCTGTCAACAGACAAATGGATACACAAAACGAGCTTCGTATACACACAGTGGAATTTGTTTTTAGCCAAAAGGTAGAATGTAGTAATGTCACTTGTGGGAAAATAGATGGAACTTCAGACCATAATGCTTAATGAAAGAAGTCAGACATAGTAAGTTAAATATTGCATGATTTCTCTTATGTGAGAAAACTTAGATGTAAACAGAGTAAAATAAGGAGAGATGGCAGGGAGCAGTTAGGTAGACTTTGTGGAGATGGTGTAGGAGAGCAGGAAGTACCAGAGGGAAGGAAGGAAGGCACAGTGATTGAAAAGGATAAAGGTATGACATAGACATGTGCCACTTTCCCAAAATGGATACAGCTATTATGTATCTGAAATATACATCAATTTTGAGAGAAAGGCTCATCGGGTGAAACCCAATAAACCCTGATGCTTTCTTTGTTTCGATGGTACGAGGGCAAGTGGCAGATGGAATATTCTACCATCTCTTGAACCGGAGTAGTGGTCTCAGTAAGTTGAGAAAGCTGAGGTGAAGTGTCAGAAGAGGTGATGGGCAGTGGTCACCTTACCAGGGGCCCTCAGTCCCATCAGGCTCTAGGATTCATGTAGGCCATGGCATACAGAGGTCAGGGGGCTGCATTTGTCTCTCTGTTCCTGCCTGTATGCAGCTTTGAAGGCTGGCAGTTTCTTCCTAAGTAAGTCCTCAGAGCTAGGCCTGAGACTCAGATTGGTAGCGCCACCATTGTCCAGCTACTAGTCCTTGCTCTTACATCACTGCTGGAGTATGCCCCATGACCAGAAGTGGACAGGATAGCTTGGGGCATCAGGACTTGGCTCTGTTTTCACCCTGGAAACAGTGCACAGTGTTCCAACTGTGTAATTCATCAGGAGAGGAAGTTCTGCCAAGAGAAGAGTGAGGCCTCTGCAGGCAACCAGCATGTAGGAGCAAAGCCCTGGAGATGCCATTCCAAAGAAGCCTGGGTTAAGCGGGTAACTGGCTTCCAGAAGTTCTGAACCATCTGATAAAGTGTTAAGGTACCAGAATCTTTAATTTTCCCTTACACAGGATCTTGGATTTGTTCTCAGCTTAACATGAAATGTGCCCTAGTTTTAGAATGTAAGAGAGCAATTCTCAAATCTAGCTACAGAATATGAACAGCTGGAATATCATGAACAAAATCCATATTCTGTTCCACAATAATTAAAGTATAATCTCTGAAACAAAGGCACTAGTACTTTTCAAAAGTTTCCCAGATGATACTTAGGTTCAAGCCTGGTGAAGATGTTCTAGATTCTGGCCAACTCTTTTGGTTTAAAAGATGGGTTGGCTTTTGCTGCAGGCCTTTGAGACTTCTTAAAAGAATTTAGAAACTTCTCATTTCCAAAATTGAAAAATTTCTAGTTTCCCATGATTTCTGCTGGATAAGCACACCCATGCCCATCCACATAGGTACAGGCACACCTGCAAACTGTGTCTTGTTGTGTCACAGCCTGTGTTGTCGTGAGACCTCATCAAGGGGCAGGATTGCACCAAGATTTTCAGGGCCTTGGCCTGATAGGAAAAAACCCTGCACTCTTGTCCCCAGTAAACCATGAAAACACACTCTGAATTCTGGCTTTGGAGGCAGACCATGGCCAGAGACATGCGCTGAACAAGCCAGGCTGCAGAAGGCTGGCCTGCCAGAGCACACCCTTGAAGTCCTGGGTACGGAATGAATCTCTCTTTGAGTAACCCACATGTACACCAAAGCTTGCTTGTTTGTTTTTTGGCTGTTGCTTTATACCAAGCCTCTGCTTACACATTAAGAAAAGCCACAGGTGGAATAACTATTACTGGGATTGTCAATTCAAAAATAAACTCTGGTTTGACCAGAATTTCAGCCTTTCCCACTGCCATGTTGACTTAATTTCACTAGTTCAGTGCTGGATGAGGTTGTAGATTTGTGTTCTGCTGGAAACCTATGAGTTGTGCATGGAGGGGAGGGACTGTTGAGCTGAGCTCCAACTGGACCTACAAATTCCCTCCCTAGAGTCATGGTAGGCAACAGGGTCTCCTGCAGAAAGTGTCACTTTGTGACAACGGTAACTGAAGAGGCACGTGTCTCTACAGAATTCGTTTTAAAATTAAATAGCAGATTGGCCATATGCTCTGAACAATGGTTCTATGTATAAAGGAAAAATATGGAAGAAAAGTTGTAGCAAGAGAGCCAGTACAGTTTAATGAATCTTTGTGAAATTTGGAGACATACTTGGCATTCCTTTCCTCCTGAGATCAAATAATAGAAAATAAAAGTAAACCCACACCTGTTTCTGAAATCCTTCATTCGTTCCCTGTGTAAGCACTTATGGCAGGACTGTTGTTATCCCTGCTGTTTTGCAGAAGAGAAAAGCTGAGGGTGTAAGCTGAGGGTGAGACCTGACCATTGAGGATACCTTGCTGAAGCCATTGCTTACTGAGTGGTGCAAGCAGACTTAGTAGCCAGCACAGTTCATCTGACACTTTCCTGTGCCCTTTGTACACTGCGTCAGGACCAGCTTTCTTGTTCTAGCAAAATCTGTGCCTGTCAATTCTCAGAGTTCCCCCAGCCTTGTATCCCTCTTTTCTGCTTACACACATTCCTTTACAGAATATCCTTATTTGAAAAATTACTTTTTCTTCTGTTTTGACTCCATCCTTCCTTTTTAAAGAATCTTTGTCAAGCTTCCCTTTCTGGTTCTAGCAGCATGATGAAAACCGTAGGTCCTAGTCTCATTGGGTAAATGTGGAATTATTCTGCTGTGTTGAGCCAGTTTTACCTCATACCATACATGACCTTTGTTCTCTGCTTGAAATACCAGAACTAAGACTGCAAGAAATTGAGCTGCTTGAATATGCCATGTGTTCTGTCCTGTCCTGGACAACACACCATGTAAAACTAGATGCTGTATTTCAGGAATGATATTAGAGTTCCTCGTGGATGGAGTTCCTCATGGGAAGGGGATAATGGCATCTCCAATCAAGACAGTCCACAAGGGAAAGGACGCAAGCTATTGGCATGGACCTTGTGAGCTCTGTGAATGGGACCACTGGAGCTATGGCAGCCCTGCTGCACATTTATCTAATCCTCCTTTGCCCTTCTGCATCTTCTCCTGATTACTTCTTTCCCTTCACTGCCAAATTTCTCAGAAATACCCTTTGTATTTGCTGCTATAACTTCTTGCAATGCACTTTCATGGTAATCCTTTAAAAGAATTCTCCCTCCCACCTCTTTCTGATACTATTTTCTCTAAAAAATTCAATGAATAAATTTACAAGTTCAGCAGTACTTTCTTCATTTTCTTCTGGTGCTAGTCACTATTTGATGCAGTCTTCCTAGAAATTCACTTTTCCCTTAATTATTCAATTTCATTTTTGCTCCTAATGGGAGGCATTTATCTAAGGCCTGGAAGAGTCTGAGCTTGGGTAGTGACAGTGAATTCTTGTTAATGGCCCCATCTTTCCAGTTCTGCATATGCCCTCTATTGCATAAATGGAAACAATCATCATATTCTGCCTTTGGATCACTTCTGGAAAAGGCATTGGAGGGTTCTTCCACTTCCAAGATTTTAGTGAATGTATTACATGAGCACACTGCTCCTCTTGACCCTCAGCCCCTGCTCTGCTGTTTCATTCCAACTCTTTCCCTATCAATCATCTGTGATAGGAAACCCTGCTGGTGACCTAGTGATGACAGCTTCATCATACTTTCTGCTTGCGAGTGCTACTTTTGAAATTTGCCCAACCTCTCCATCTTCTAGGCATTGTAGCTGAGATTAAACCAGCAGAGAAAAATACGTCTACTTGTTTAGGACTAGTCAAAATTCAGGGGCGCCTGCCCAGGCCCCACATGGGAAGGCGCAAACTGCTGCGACCCATGGTAGCAGTTTCTGCTTGACCAACCTCAAGCGGAGCCCGCCACCCTGCGCTTCTCCCAAAGTTCCAGGTGTTGCATGTCGATGGTCCAAGGCCACATGGTGTGAGAAACCCGCTCAGAGTAGAGAGTGGGTAGCCAGTTTGAATTGGACTCAGATTCGATCCCTGACTTCGCATGCTATGCCGGCCCTGCCCCTGGGTGCTCTGAGCTGGCGATGGAGTCCAGGCGTGGTGGCGTGCGCCTTTAATCCTAGCACTTGGGAGGCAGAAATCAGGAGGATCTCTAGGAGTCTGGAATGTGTAGTGAGACCCTGCACACACACACACACTCACAAAAAAAAAAAAAAGAAAGAAAGAAAAAAAAAGAAAGAAAAAGAAAACCTGAATTAGACTCAGATCCTAAGTTACTGTTTGATGTATGAATCATGAGACTTCAGTAGATGACTCCATGTTTCAAATTCTTCATCTCTAAATGAAATATACACTTCATATCAATGTTGAAAAAAATTTTAAATTGCATAATAAAATGACTTCAACAGCTTTTTCGAAGCCCCTCAAAAGCTGTGAGCTCTAATTGTACAGCATGTTCTCCTGTCCTGCTTCCTCCCTATGATCCTGTGTCAGCTCCCATGTCCTTACATTTAACTTACCTAACTTCCTGTGCTGCCCTGGATGGGATTGAGTGCATAGTCAAGTTGCCATTCACCTGATTCTAATTGCTGCCATGTAACAGATTGTTCCTGTCACCATTTCTCTACCATTGCCTCTCCCAGTGTCATATTGTCAGCTACTGCCTAATTTCTGTAACCATTATAAATAGCCCCTGCCTTGCTCATAAAGTGAATTTTGAATGCATGGGAGGGATTCAGGACTATTCTCGGGATCAAGCATCCCTTGGTTACCTACCCACTCTTCACACTGATCCATATCCAGCATTTCTCAGAGTCTATGTTCTTGTAACCATGTCATTTTGCTTCCCTACTTCATGAATTTTTTTTCCTGTAATATCCATGTCATATGCCATATCTGCCCCTACCTTACCATAAGGAGTGAAATTCATTCTTTATGCTGGGTCAGCTCCCTTTTCACATTACCAACTGATTGATAGTTGTTGCTGAGAGATAGGAGAAGGATTCTGGGGCCACATCTATGCTTAGCAAAGTGGGATTAATTAATGGTTGCCTTGAGTGGGAGCACACAGCTGAACTGAGTTGGGTGGCTCCAGCTAGGCGTGGAAGACCCACCTGAGTATTGCTGCCAACTGCATAAATGGAGAATGAGTAGGGAGGATTTCTCATTTCTTAGAAGCTTGATTGGAGCTGGTTTCCTTATAAGAACTTGGCTTTTCTCTGCATTGGAGGAACTTGGGTGCTCCTGTTGGCTGGAATGACTGCTCTTTTCTTCAGGGGAGCTCTGGCCTTCTCTTTTGCCAGGAGTGTTGCTTCCTGGCTCTAGTGAAGATGCCTCAGACTCCTGGCGCAGATCCTTCTCCCTGCAGGTGTGAGCAGACTTTCTAGCTTCCGCCACTGGCCCAGGGTTGTTTCTGGTACAGAAAGGCATGCTTGCAGGAGACATTGTTGTGGGCTCTCAGCTGCCACCTGGACTCATGAAGAACATTGCTGCAGAATCCAGGGTCTCAGCTGGATTCTTGGGGTCTCTAGAATGGAGCTAGTTCTCTGCATTTGACTTTGTGGATGAGTATTATAAGGTAATTCTCTAAATATATGTGTCCTATATTAAACAGTTAGTAGCTGGCAGAGCTGAGGCTGTGCATCTATTAAGCTGGGGTTGTTCACACTGAGGATCCTCCAAACATAGTTGTCCTCAAGTTTATTTTAGTTTTTCTGATGCTTTTAGGAGAATTTTATGTGGACTCTTGTGCCTCAAATATAACAGTTACCCCAAGCCTGCAGCCACATTATTAAAAAGTGTTACTTTATAGCTGTGTATGAGCACTTAATGGCTGTAAACCTAATTATATAAAGCACTCTGACTATTTATAACAATGAAGTAGATGACCACCTATGGCTTGTTTTGTATATTCATCTTTTCCCTCATTAAAACATTACCCAGAATGTACTTGTTCTTAGCATCTTGTCCCTCGATTTAGAAATGTTCAAGATGGCTTTCATTGTGCCCCTTGAAATGGCTGCATTCATCCTGTTTTTTGACACAAATTTTCAATGGGGCCTGATTTTTGCTTTGTTATTTTTTTCTCTTCTCCAAAATCATACTGAATCCTCTTTGTGTTTAGCTCTTTCATGAACTTGAGAAGAAACTCATGTAGAGTTTCTGATAGATTGCCTCTGCTGTGTCTGGGTTACTTAGGTTTCCTTTGGCAGGTTTGCTAGGGCCTTCCAGCTGTACCTTCGTAAAGGTTATTACTTAGGTCAATGCTCGGGGAGCGCGGCGTCATCCTTGGCATTTATCACCTGTTTGAAGACAATCATGGCTTCACAACTGCCTCTTGCCTCCACATTTTTGAGTTGAGATTGCCTTTTGCCTTCTACAGACTTTGACATCGTCTCTTGTTTAAACTTTTCTCCACTCTTGATTTTCCTTCTTTGTTGTATTTGCTGTACCTGTGTACTTTTGTGCAAGTGTGCATTCTTCTCACTAGTCTGAATTGGTAGGCTTTTATGTTGATCACTTGCCCTCCACCTGCATCCCTTTGATACTTCAAGTATTGTGTGGCTTCTCACTCAGATTTCTGCACATTCCTCACTAGCTCTGAAGACTCTTCATGGAACAGACATCACAGCCCGTCTGTGTATCTGAAGCCAGGAAAACACAGAAATGATGGTTTATTCATAATTTCTCCTTTGCTTCACGAAACCTTGTTAACGTCTTTTAAATTTTTCTTAAATAGCTACATTATTTTAGTATGCCTCAAGGCTTTGAAAACATGGTTTTTTTCTCAATGTAAAAATGGATGTGATTCAATTTTATTAATTATAAACCTTAGCATTTTAATGGGTCCTTGGGAACCGCCATCAGCTGAAGAAAATATATGAAACAATATTTTCAATGAACCTTTGAAGCCTGTGAAATACAGTATATATAAATCCAATTTTAAACATTTTCCTTAATATGTTTATAATATGTTGTTCATTTTATACTACTATTTTTAAATTCGGTGGGTGAATGTTGCAAGTATAATAGCGATTAAGAAAAAACATTTAAATATGAAGCGCAAGACCCAGGGATATAGCTCAATGGCACAGCACCTTCCTGGAAGGTGTAAGGTCCTGAGTTAAATTTCTGGCTCATGAATAAGTAAATAAATGCATAAAGAAATAAATGGTACCAATAAAGTAGGTTGCACCACATTAATTAAATATCGCAATGAATGTTACAAGTTCTTTCTTTTGTAAAAAAAAAATGAAATAGCTGAGTAATACTCCATTGTATAAAAATACCATATCTTTTTTATCATTCCTAAGTTTATGTGCATTTTTGAGGTTTTAACAGGTAAATGGATGCAATTAACAACCATACTGGTAAGTGAACTAGATCCATTCCACGTGTGCAAACATCCTATTGTCTTCTTAGTGTAAGAACCTGGAAGAGTAAATAAAATCCAAAAGGTGCAATAGATACTGTGAAAGGGAGAGAAACTGTTTAAAATGAAGGAACAACTGGAATGAGGGAAAGGAGTAAAGAAACAAAGAAGGGAAAATGTATATGTTTGTACAGAGGATAGCTTAGATAATTGTAGGGCTGCTCTCTACTGGTCAGCTGAAGGGGTCAGGTAATGCTTATGAGTTTTTTCCTTTTTAATTATTTTTGACCAATTTTACATGCTTATATCTGGCAATCTGAACAACTAATCTGAAGACAGTAATATGCAGTACCATTTTTGAGATCCTGTAATCTTGTTTAGTGAAATTGTGTATGATTTCTAATTTTGTTTTTATTATTCTCCTTAAAAAACTGTAAAGAAAAAATGACTGATTAGTTCCTTTTATTCTTCCTCTAAAAAGAACAGATCTTGGTGATAAACGTGAGACAGCCTGGTCTTGAAACAGTATTCTTGTAGTCTTCCTCTAATATTAGTGCAAATACATATAATGACTGAAGTTAAAACAACTGGATTCTAAAGATCATTCCGGAAGAATAAAGCTTTAGAAATAGTCCATCCTTTTTGGAAAACAACAAATCCAAATGTCATTTCCTAGACTTCTACCTCTAGAGATGACTACAAGTTCTAAGAGGAGTAAAGATGGGAGAGGTTATTTTTAAAAGAAAATTCATTTTAATTTTGACTAAAAAAATTGCTAAATTCTGTCAGTGGATATGAAACAACCATTCAAGGCTCATGCAAGGAGAATACTGACATTCTGTCTTCTAAGGCGTGTATGAGAATTACCAGCATATGGTGGTGGCGTGTACTAAATAGTGTTTTCCGTCAACATGAAAGCCTGCTACAGAAAGTTCAAGGCTGGCAGGACAGACTGCATGAACAAGAACGAATCTGGGAGCTTTCCTTCAATTCCGAGTTCCTGAACTACAGAAATAATTTGATGCGTATTTAGAATTATTGTTAGGTTTCATTAAAGCTAGTCATCTTAAAATTTTATCTTTAAGTAGTTGGCTAAGGGATAAAATTTACTGAAAATGACTGAGGTATATTTGTACTTGATGCATTCCTGATCAAAAAGTATGAGTATCATAAGATACAGAAGATAAAAAGTCCATTTTAAGTTTAAGAATCATTTCATTCATACCATTAGAAACTCTTTCAAATGGTATATTCTAATGTACAGTCTTCGGCAAATCCAAATCCAACCAGTAATTAGTAAAAATATTAAAATTAAAAATTTAAATTAGTAAAAATATTAAAATTAAATTTCTAAATGGATTTATTTTATTTATGCTGTTTACAAGCACTGATGGCAGACATCTCGTAAGCTTTATCTTTCCATCAATACTGTACTGTGATTTCCACTTACTATCTCACCTTATTATATGAGACAGAAGAATAAATCTTACCCCATACAACAGTGCAAGGTTTGGCTTGAGCTATACTAAACGCTAAGCATGCCTAGTTCCAACTTTGTGTCTTACACATAGACCAGCCTCTCCTGTTTCCCTCTGCACTCAGTTTTCCTGCAGGGAAATCTCATCTTCTTCACAGAGTCCGTTCTCTGGCTTTGACTTGTCATGATGTGTCTGAAAGATCAATGTTACAATCTCTCTAGAAATTTCAACTGATTCAGTTGAAAAGCCTTCACTTTATCCGGCTTCTAGCTCATCTCCGTGTGTCTGAACCTTCCCACTGTCTCAATTTTCAAGATGCCATCCTTCATTGTACCTCATAAATGTGTAATATTAACATGAGCTAAAAGTAATTAAAGAAACTCTATAAGCTGTCTTGCTCCATGGTAGGAAGCCTGCCTTGTCTGTCGAGGCCCTGCACCAAAACGAACAAGCAAGAAAGGAATATATGCATATACATTTAAATAAAGAAATACCTGAACAACCATCTGCCAGAATGGTAGGAAGCTGAGTGGACCAAAAGCTATTCCTGTGTCCCTTCCTGCTTTATTATTCTTGAAAGCAAATATAACTTATCTGATCTATTTTTAAAATATTATTGTATTTGAAAAATCATAGGTTACCCATATGGTTAAAAATAAAAGACTTCAGAATACAAAGCTTTTGTAAATAAGGAGAAGAAGAAAGCTTGAAGGGAGGGCAGGGAAGGGGACAGAGAAAGGGAAAAAGAGAACAGTTAGATATATTATATGAAGATACACATTCCCTATAATGAATGTGATGATTATGTATATCTAAAATATGCCAATAAAAGAAGAAATAACAAGAAATGTTTCAATGTCACACAGCCTTAAATCCAACCACTTAGGGACAATTATAATGCTTTCCGATGTGGTTTGAAAAATATACTTCTACATTCTTTCATTCATTTACCAACCTTGTTTAATGCTCAGTCTATCATCTTGAATTGGAGAAATCTCTAATTTTATTTGCAATAGGTTTTTCCTATACGAAGGCTTGGGAAAATTTTAGAAATGTTTATCTTGGATGATAGTTCCAAGGCCTGAAATTGCAGCAGAAGGGCAATTACTGTAGTGATCTTTATTTACCCGGGGAGTGTTGGAATATGAATTTTGTAGATGTATCGGACATTGGCATGACATGAAGAGTTGATGTTCTATGTTAAGAGATTCCAGCTTTCTTCAAGGCAAAAGACCAGTAGAGCATATGCAAGGCTATATCGGTGTGAGTGTCTGCAGTCATACTCACAGTGCTGGCCCCCAAAGTGGGGGCTGGGTTCTTCCTGACATTTTGGAGGGAACCGTTTGAAACTAGATGTGCTGGCTTTTAGGTGTATTTGCCAGCCTCTCTGTGTATGATCACTATCAAGACTATCTTCACAAACTCTAAGAGACATGATTGGAATTAGCTCATTATATGTAAGGGAAATGTGACATTAGGAGTTAGATGACAAAGCGTGTTGAATGTGATTAGGCATCGATTTGAATTTAGGAACAAGACCTAAATATAACTCATCCTCTCAGGGATGCGATAAATCCCATATCTTGGCAAAGAAAACGATCGCTTAGCATATGATATTATTAGGGGTTTAATATGCAAATATTTGAAAATGTGAAAAATTTTTCCATATGTTTTTGCACATTGTGTACATAATTCAGTTTTAACTAATAGAGTATTTAACAACAGCAAGTCTCTTTTATTCATTTATAAATTTTATATATCACAAAAAACAACCTAAACATATCAGACATGTATAGACAATTTATCCCAATTCTCATATCAATTAACTCAAAATCATAACGTAAACAGTAAATACAACATTAATAGCTGCTCACATTTGTTTAAGTCATTGGTGTACCTTGCATTTAGCTTAAATGAAATGCTACTCAATAGAACTTAAGTAAACTGATTCGAAAACATATTTTCAGTTAGCAATATACTTCATGAAAAGTATATTTTAAATAATAAAAGGAAACAATTTTTTATGCTTCCATCTATTTTCTTATATAAATGGCTGATTTTTATAAATCCTTACCTCCAGGAAGATGAAAAAGAACTCAGTATAACTTTTAATATGATTCTTCCTTGCATTGTCTCAAAATATTATACAGTGTTACACAAAATAATGCAAAACAGACTCATATTTGGGCACAAGAGTTCAGAAAGCGTATCCTGCAAATAGAAAAAAAGTACTATATTTTTATTCTCATTTAATAAATAATGATATAGGACTTATAGAGCTCAATTTCACAAATTGGATTGGTGAGCAAATATTTGTTATTCTATAGGATCATTAGAGGCAGAAAGATGCTATATTCATCTTTAAATCTACCATGCTTAGTATGTAACACAAACACTTTTAGTAATGAGTACTCAAAATAATTTCAATTGAACTTTTATGCATAGAGCACAGATGTATGATAGCAAACTTCTATTGTATGTTAAAAAGATTGTATATTTTTTTCCTCAGCTGTAGGGAAAACTTTAAAGTGCTACTTTTCTCAATTTTTAAATATCTTATAGTCTTTTACATTTAAAATGAAATACCATACTTCTTAGTAACATTTTTCTCTCATTAGAAGGCGATGTCACCATACAATTTAGGTGATTTAAATCTCAGGTGCTGCAGGATGGATGTATTAGACTTTCTCACTTTTTCAGCTTCTTTCAAACTGCTTACTCAGAGACACTTTCATGACAAGAATATTTGTGTTTATTTCTTTTTAAAACCCTAAGTAAAAAGGCCTTTATGTGATTAATAAATGTTTTGTTTTGTTTTTTGTATTTTAGGGAAAGGTCTATAGGGTGTTCAGGGTCTCACGACTTGATCAGACTCATAGTGATTCTCCTGTTTACAGCCTCCCAAGAGCTGGGATTACAGGCAAGCACCACCACACCCATTCTCAATTGCTCTCTCAGCACTCCCCCGGGGCTGGGGACAGTGTGGCAGTCCAGGGGATAGAATCCCACGCCCCTTCATCTGCTTGCAGATGCTTTAATCTGCTGAGCTATTTGGCCGGCCCTAATTAATGCATTTTTGGACCATAAAATAAATGGGAAAATGCATGACTTTAAGGAAGCATTAACTTACAACAGAGCATGTTGGTGAAATCTCAAATACAGGATAAGCCCCTACTATGGTACAGAGCTAAAAGCGTCCCCCTCAAAGCTCATGTGTTCAAGAGTCAGGCTCTGAATTGGTGACTGGATCCTGGAGGTGCCATGCTCATCACCAGTAGTGTGCATGGCTGACTATGCTCTGAAAAGGCTGGGCCTGGCTGAGGCAGGTCTTAAGCTAGAGCTTAAGATCTAGCAGCAGTGAGCTCCCTTCTCTGGCTCTGCCCTCTCTCATGGTCCCTGAGGACCTGCGTCCCAGCCCCCATTGGGCACTACTGTTCCACGCTGGTCTGGTTACACCAGGCCATTAGTGTTGCTTGCTTACCAGAAGGCACTCAGTGTTCTAACCGAAGGTACCCAAATCTATTTTCCCAGTATGCATTTTTTATGACTTTGCTGAATTCCAGCCAATATTAGTAATAAGAAAGGTTGTTGGTTTTTTTTTTTTTTTTTTTTCCTTTTAACTTCCCTGAAAATCCAGAAATGGCTTCAATTCCTGTTGTAAGAATTAGGGAAGAGCAAGCAGCTCTGTTTCCCTCAGTCTTTGCAGGATCTGTAGATAGTGGCCTGGGTGTTCATAAGTGTGATTTCTTAGCATAATATGTTAAATCTTCAGGCAGCTTCAAACACCAGCGCATGGGTGGAGGAGATGAAATCACAGTGCCACATTCACATTAGCACAAAAATTAGCAGGATAGGGGACCGGGAAGATGGTTCAGTGGAATAAGTGCTTCCCTGCAAGCGCAAGGACCTGAGTTCAATCCCCGGTTTCCAAAAAAAAAAAAAAAAAAATAGCAGAATAGAAATTTGTTAAGGTTTTGAGGATGCAGATAAACTTGTTCATATTCTTGAATGATGACTCACCCCAAGAATTTCCAAGTCTTCAAGGAAATGAACAGTTTTAAGTAATGGGCCTCACAGCTTTGTCCTTCTAAACAGTGGTTTTAATCTGAGGGCATGCATTGTAGAGTCATGCAATGGGCTGGCAGCAGAGCGGGGCCCATCCCATCGCTGAGGCTCTGCATATCATCCGCAAGAACGATCTTCCACTCCTCCGCATCTCTCCCACTGAAAATGTCCCACCAAGAGCAAAGAAGTCTGGCGCAGAAGTCTGTACAGACAGAATTGACATAAGCAGAGTGAGTGAGCAGTTGTATGTGAGTCAGCTAACAAGTTGATTTGAGAACCAATGCTGGAGGTATCTGAAATAATTAATACACAGGTTCTTCGATGGCTAGAAGACTAGAATTTGCTTCCTGGTTCGGATCCTCCTCGCCTCCTACAACCCCCAAGCCCTGGCTGCACTCATTGCTTCGTATTCTAAGTATGCCCTAGCAATTGTTGAGAGTTAGCATTGCTAAATACTTAAGAGACTGTGGACATCCCTGTTTGAAATGTCCCCTTATGGCTTTGCCTTGACAACTTCTATGCTCTGTTTTATTTTGGGCTGAAAGTAGCCTCCCTGGGGATTGCTGGCTTGTCCCACACGGCAGTTAGCTGTCTGACTCCATGTCCTCACGCAGTACCCTTCGCCTCATCTACAATGTGCACAGCACACTTCAGTGTGGTCCCTTATTGAAAACTTAGTCTTCCTCACAAGACTATCTATGGAGAAAGGAGCAACACTTGGCTTACCAGCTCCATGTCCAGGAGAGAAGAGCTCGTAAACAGTCATTCTACAGTGAACAGATGGGTGGACTCTTCTTTTTGGAGATTCATTTGTAAAACCAAGCCTGCTAGAGAGCCTTGCTCATGCTAGTCATGTGGCTCAGACTGCCCCAGGGGGACTAGGCCCTGGCCTTGGAGGATGACTGTCTGGATGCCAACTCTCCAAGGTTCTATCATGCTGACCTGGCTGAGAAGAACCATCAATATAGCAGACTGCTGAATTCCTTTGAATCTTTTTTTAAAGTTTACCTAGAAAGAAACCATAAAGAAAGCCATCAGATTCTTTCCCCCCAAATCCACATAGACAATAAAGGCATTTATCTAAATAATGTTTTTGTTTCACACAACATCAATAAACACTTCTTAGAGATTAAACTGACTGAAAACCTTTTATACTTGTCAACTGATTTCTGTTGACTGAGTTGATTTTCTTTATAAAGAATAAAAAAGTGAAGTTGTTTTGCATTAATGCATTTGGGGATGGTAAATGATTTTCCTTAAATCACATTTTCCTGACAATGAACTTGGAGTAAAAGATTATTAAAACTGATCTCTCGCGATGTTGTTTGCATACCTCAGAACAAATATGTGAGGCTTCCTTTGGGAGTGAATGCCCTGTGCTGATGTGATTGATGAATTATAATTAACCTTGGCAACATGTTTTACACCGTAGCTAGATCAATCGAAATTAGTTATCCTGAGAGACAGTAAAATTGCTTGTCTCCTCAGCTTCCCGCAGTAAGTAATGGCCTTTCCTTGGAAGAATTCTCAAAAAATAGAGAACAAATACTTGGCTATTGAATCTACTTCTTAGAGAAAATGAGAGGTCAATGAGACTGAAATAGCAGATCTTGAAGGAGAGAAATTGCAGTCTGGTCTAGTTCTGTCAGCAGGGCTGAGTGGGCACCAGGAACTTCCCGAGAGTTGCAGCTGAGCCAGGTACTTGAGGGCAGAGAGGGGTATCTCGGAACTTTGCTTCCCTTTATCTGATCAAAGAGGCAAGTTGAGAAAGGATCTCTATTGCCTAAATGTATATTCATGAAGGTAGTACTGTGTACATCAATACTGAACATTATAGGTTGATGTTAAGTAGAGCCAAGGACATAGCTTGTTAGTTCTGGAACTGCCTTAAATACTTGTATTCTGTGTGGCTTAGCATGCCAGTGACAGCTTCATCCGAGTGTTGCCTTTGACCGCCTGGCATAATCTTGCCCTTGGATGATCTGTTCTTAGAAGTTTTTATCCCAAACATTTCTGTATTGTCTTCTGTAGTAGTCACAGTGACATACTGAAAGACAACTTTTCTTTTCAAGTTTGTTAAAAGCTTGAATGTATGTTCTGGAAGATGAGTAAATAAATGCCCCTTGTGTTTTAAGCAGTAGTTGGAGGTGTTTTGGAGGTATCACTGGGAGGTACTACATGACCTCATGGTGAGGGCTTTTCTTAAAAAAATAATTGAGGGTTCTATACGTACTCACTGGTCTATCCTCTCTTCCCAGAAAGGCTCCCCATAAAGCAAATGTTCATCTTTGAATTGTCAAGGGTGCCTTTAATCCCACCTTTGTATGAGATACGAAGACATGGGAAGATTTCTGAGAGCAAGTTGAAGCTTTTGCAGCCCTCCAGTAGCAGTCATCCTGTGACCACACAGCCCTTCATCACAGACCAGTCATCCTCCTAGGGGTGGATGGAATATTTTTAATCCCCAAAGATTGAAAACAACTAGTATTATCTCATAACTGTAGCCTGATTATACTCACCTGATTTGTACATTCTGTTTTATCTCTCTTTTTAAAAAAAAATGTATTTAGTACAGCGTCTACAGGGTCTCACTACACAGATCAGACTCGTACTGATTCTCCCATTTTTCAGTTTCCCAAATGCTGGGATTACAGGCATGTCCTACCATGTCCAGTCTCACTTGCTGTCTCAGTGTGCTCCAGGGGCAGGGCTGGCATAGCAGGCTGGGGATGGAACTTTTGTCCCCTGTGTCTGCCTAAACAGGTGATTTAATCCGCTAAGCTATCTGGCCAACCCTATTTCTGTTTTCTCTTATGTGTGAAAGTTCTCATGTGAAAAGTCTGAGAGTTAACTATGGAAAGGAAAGAATGTTGGGTATAAACTGGCACATTTGTGGGCTGGAAGACCAAGAGTTACATACTGCAATTCTTACCAACATCTGGACAGGAGGTGTGGGTTACTTTTCAAGCACTTGCATTGTCATAATATTGACTCCAGAGTACGTTTGGGCTGGAGTTTGGCCATAAGATTCCAAGTCATGGGTCCAAATGGAGATTTTCAGCAAGGTACCAGGATTGCTGAATGCTGTACAGGAAGAAAACCAGATTTAGGAAAGAGGTGGAAAGGATCTTCCTAGAACAGGGGAGTCCCTGATGTGTGGAGAAAAACACATTCAGAGAAGAATATGATGTCAGGAAGAAACAGCAGTGGGACTCAGGGCATGCTGAGCTGCCCTGCTGGGGAGGTGGTGGGGTGCCTGCTACCGCACTCTGCAGGCATGACACGCAGCTTACAAGAAGTAGAATTCTGGATGGATCTTGGGAGTCCTGAAAATCATTCTAAATCTTGTCTTATAGCAGGAAAGTCTGAATAGGGCAGAGGAGTTGTTTCAGAGGCATCTGGAGTCAGAATTGGAAGAGCAGAGGATGGGGAGCAGGTTGTCCTGGCAAGTATTATCAGGCGTGCACTGGACACTTTTGTTCCAGGCTCAACCCCCCAGGAGCCGTCCTGTGACTGCACCTAAGCACAGGCTCCCCGAGGCTGTGTGCTTAGCACACTCAGTATGTAGGTGTTCATCCCCGTACCCCTGGGGGGGGGGGGAATAAGGTGGGACCTTCTGTCTCCAGGAACTGCTGTGTCTGTGCCCCAGGAGGGATGGTGGTCTCTACGCCCACCGTGCCTTCTGGGCAAGTGATAGCCGTTCTGTATCAGTTGGGCTTCTGGTTTCCAAATGCTCAGCAGTGTTACCCCTCACTGTGTGCGCCCTTCAGGTTGCAGCATGGCTCTGGCAACTGGACAAACCCCTGAGCTGTGAGCTGTGTCTTTTCAACCTCAACCCAGAGACAGATTCTTCAGAAGCGCAGCAGAGGAAGAAAGCGGGAGGAGGAGGACTTAGGTGCAGGCAGCTTTGGGTGCTTAGTTCTTCAATTAAGTTGTGCTAGGTGTTCATTTCCAGGAACCTTGCTTGTTCTACCTGTCTCTTGGGAATAAAACTGTGACTTCTCCTATTGTTTTATATAAAACATAATTGAACAGCTTGAATTCAAGGTGCATATTTTTAGAAAATTAATAATCATATTGACATGTGATTTCTGGCAGTTTACGGTGAAGTTTTCATTGGAAAATAGCTGTTGTGCCTCAAAAATTTAACTTTTTCTGTGAAACCTTGACTCATTTTCAGCAAATATATATCATATGCATTGTATATATTATATTTGTTATATATATATATATATATATATATATCCATATATATAATCCAATTAGGAACTAAAAACAAGTAAGGAACTCTGTAGCGCAATTTCAGTGGTATAAAATATTCTTCAAAGGAAAACACACTCACCCAACAGCAGGTTTTCAGCAGGTTTTGCAGAAGCATGAAAACATCGATTATTACCACACTCAATATATTAATGCCTGTGAGTTTCCTATGCTGTAGTCCTGAAGGTGCTTAAGCTTGGCCTCAGACCAAGTTGTGCAAGTTTCCTGTTGTGCTTCTCTGCTTACCACAGGGCAGAACCTCCGTGCACCTGTCCGTCTCGACTCATAAAATTATACATTTTGAGAATTTTGGCCTGAGGCTGTTGTTTCATTGTTGCATTTTGACAACTCAGGGAATGCCAAGTTTCTTGGATTTGTTCAAGAAAGGCTTCATCAGAAAGCGTATAAATGGGCTTCAGTGATGATGTGGCTCTGCAGTAGCTCAAAGTTTGCTTAGGAGGGAAAATAAATAAGCAGAAGGAAGAGAGAGAAAAGAGAGGAGGGGGATGGAGAAGAGAGACGAGAGACAGACAGACAGACAGACAGACAGACAGACAGACATAGACACATAGACAACTGTTGGCATTTCCACATGGATTTTCATCTTGGCTTGTGCAGCAGAGAATGCAAGCTCAGAGCCTGGCATTAACTGGCACCCAGTTTGTGCCACCTGATGATAGTGACAAATGAGCCCACCTCAGGATAGAAGCCAAGGTGTGCATATCAAGGAGCCACAAGATGGCAATGAGAAGGGTTATGGGAAGTGATGAATGGCACTTGCCCATGCCAGAGGCCCCTTGCTCTAGACATGGTGAGTTTAATTTTTCCTGATCTTAATTCATACTACAGTCTCCATAAACAATTTCGTGTAATCAACCAGAAACATGAGCTGTCATATATTTAAATTCATAGCAGGTCATGTTTCAGGATCATAAGCTATGGAGATGCTTGCTTCCTCCCGATCCATGAGAGGCACTGATGTTGTCTCCATGGTTACCAGTGGGCTTGTCTGTTTGGCTATTTTTTCACCTGGGTGGGCATTTTATTACCAAGCAATAGTGCCTAATAGATTGGCTATTCAAATGAACTCATCTTCCATTTGATCTATTTACTCAGAAAAGGCAATTTTTTTCTATAAAAATAGTTCTAATGCTTCTATGATTTTTAGTGGCTTCCTATAATTTTTCATTTACCCATATTTCTCTTCAATTCTGTAGAGCTTTAAAATCTGTTTTCCAGATATGTTTAATTTGACCTTCTAATGTAAAGGACATTGAAAATTGTGTCTTGATGAATGGATACTTCTCCTTTTTAGAATTATTCTCTTGCCACTCTATCGTAGGACATTCTGTTAGCTGAATTTGTGTTTCAAGTGAACTTAGCCAACATAATCTTTTTTCTATTTACTTTCCAGGAATTTATAATTCCTTAGATCCATAATGCATTCATTTTTCTTTCCTAATTGGTATTTGAAAATATGCAGGAGAACACAGTATATTTAAAACCCATTTGGCTTCAAATTAATATTTTAGCTGGATCTGAAGGATTCCCTAGATGACTATGTTTTTCTTCCTGGAAAATAAATTGTTTCTGACTTTTCCTTGTTTGGTTGGTTGAAGCCATCTCTTCTTTTGGTAAAGGACTCTGGGATATTGTCCCCTTCCACTAGACCCCGGGTAGAAAATGAGTAACCTCACCAGGAACCCAGATTACCTTCAAAACATGCCAGGCTCCCAGCCAAGCAGCAGATGCTGACTTTGTAGGAAAACAGCTTATGTTTCCAAAGCTACTAAAAAGTCCTGGGTCAGGGTGTAGAGACCTGAATTATTATATAACCATAAAACAAAGTGAATTATCTAAACTTAACAGAAAAGGAATAATCTGGGCACTTATATTTGAAAAATCCCCTTTCTTGTTCCTATGAATTGTGCTCAAAATATTCTCCTACATGTTGACCAAAGAAATGAGAGCAGAATGTGCTTATTTTCCCAGGAGATTCACAGGTATGTACCATCAAGCTTGGTTTTGGTGGCGAGCATGGCATGCCCAGGATTCAGGGGCTGGCGGCATACGGTACCGGGGATCAAACCCAGGTCCCTGTGCTTGCCAGGCAGGAACTTAGCCAAGTACCTCTTTCCACCTGGAGCAATGATTGCTGTTGCATCTTCTCACAAACCTTCTCCCTCCTGATTACATGCGGATCTATGTACTTCGTAGGCTTTCTGGGGCCTAAGGGATTGCAAAGGATGGACAGTAACCTATTCTACAATGCTGTACTGAGCTTCTCAACTTGGCCTTCTGATATTTCGCTTTCTGAGAGTATCCCTTACTCCATGGGTTCCAGATACCAACAAATAGGGAAGCCCTATGCCCGCCTTTTTGCTTTTCCCAAAAAAACATCCCTTCAGTTGCAATGATTGAAAGAGCCTATGGATAACTAATGATCCTGTGATTGGCTAAAGAATAGAGCAAACTGCAGCAGGGGTAGAATACTCAT
>NW_004524708.1:2142050-2157806 GCF_000260255.1 Octodon degus
CTCCTTCTCCTTCTCCTTCTCCTTCTCCCTCTGCTACTCCTTCTTTTCCTTCTCCTTTATGCTAATGTATTTATGGAGTGCATCATACTTTATATCTCAATTCTTCCCTCAGCATTTTTAAGAGAATAGTATTTACTTTTTCTTTATTTTTAAAATTAATTTTATTGGGACATTTCAGACATTCATCATATGGGATTTATACCTGTATGTGGCATATCTTGATTCTTCCCTTTTTTCTCCCTTTACCTCCCCTCTCGTCAACCTCTTCCCCTTCTTGTTTCTAGAATTTTCATTTCTATTGCTGTAGCATATTTTAGATATTTTATCAATGTCTAATGTCACACTGAAGCCATATGTAATAATTTGTGTAATTATGATTTTTGCTATTTCACTTAATTAAAATTTTAGCATTAGTAGTTCTAGAGTCAGTTTTTCTATTACATTCCATCATAAACTTTTTACTTTTATTACATTTCATTATTTATGAAGAGAATTCTACTATTGTCATTGTTATATACAGTATTTGGTGTATATTTGTACTCTGAATTAATACAAAAAGAGTTAATATTATTTAAAGTAGTGAATTGTACTCAATTGACCATGTGAACTTTATTCCACAAAATTATTATTTTGGGTGTATGATTCTCCATCAATTAATAGACACTCATATGTATTATTGAAATTATAAATCTTTGTACATTAAACTAGCAATGCCCAAAGATTTACCATCAAATAATTTTACAGAGGTATTTAATAAATTGCTCACTCTTATTTTTCATTTAGACAGAAATGGACATCTGATTTCAATTTCTGTGCATGTTTTCTCTGCATTACCATTAGAGTTAGACTGGAAAGTCTTGCAGAATAATATGGAGATCTTAGATCTGGTAAATAACTTAACCAAATGCATGGCACACAAGACCAAAAACAATGCAAGAACAACCATAGTTTTGTAAATATGTGGTAATGGTGAAAAATAAAAATAAAATTAAAATGTTGAGTAGAACACTCACTATACTTTATACACTATTTATTGTAAATATTGAAAACTAAGTGTTATATTTGAAAAATTAGAATAAAATTAAATATAATGTCATTTATGATTGCTCTTGAGAAAATAAAATGACTAGATACTATTAGAAGACATATACAATCTATGCTGAAAGTTATAAAATATTAATGAAAAAGTCAAAGGAAACCTAAGTAAATGGGAAACACAATATTCATGGACAGGAAATCTGACCTAGGAAAACTGTCAGTTCTCCTAAACTTTATATCTCTTCTTATAAAACTATCATTCAGTTTTTTAAAGAATATTCTAATGACATGGTGCACACACCTGTAATCTAGTGCTGAGGCTGAGGCAGGAGGCTTGCTGTGACCTTTAGTCCAGCCTGGGCTACACATTGAGCTCAAGAGCAACCTGAATGGCACAGCCAGACTCTGTCTCCAAAAACAAAACAAATAAACAAAAGCACAAAACAACAAATTAATCCAAAATAAAGATGACCAGATCCTACAAGTGTTACAGTAGTCTTGAAAAATGATCATGGAAGAAATCACTCTAATTAATAAAATCCTTATAATTGCACTGTACTAAAAGCACAAGTTGGCTTGGCAGGAGAGATGCAGATCAATAGGACAGATTTTAAAACTTAGAAGCAGACCTATACAAATTCCCTCAAATGATTTTAAACAAAATTACAAAAATAATTCAATGGAAGAAGGATCAATTTGTCAAGAAATAGTCCTGAAAGGCCAGGGAGATAGTTCAGTGGAATAAGTGCTTGCCTGGCAAACACAAAGTCCTGAATAAACAAACAAACAAACAAACAGAGATTGTCCTGGAGCAGTTAGATACTAATAAGCCAAAAACTGATTCTTACTAAGGCCTTACTCAAAAATTAACTCCAGGGCTAGCAAGATAGCTCAGTGGACTAAGTACCTGCTCTGGCAAGTACAGGGACTAAGGTTTGATCCCCGGTCCCTCATGCGGCACCAGCCCTGCCTCCAACAGGTGGATCACTATGAGTCTGAACAGTGTAGTGAGACCCTGTACCAAATACATAAATTGAACAAAAATGAACTCCAAAGGACTTATGAGTTTGATCCACAAAAGTATAAAATTATAATATGGAAATAGAAAACTATAAAATTTGACATTTATCAAATTATTCTTATCTTTGATATCAAAACACAGTATTAAAAGGAAAATTTTGATGATTAGAGTTTATCAAAAAATAAAAAGAAAATAGAGTTTATCAAAACTAAACAGTTATCTCTGACAAAAGCTCTGTTAAGGAGAATCACTAAGAGTCTGATTTAGTAGTGAGACCCTGAACACCCTGTATACCCTTCCCTAAAATACAGAGAAATAAGTAAATAAAATCAAAAAACTCTGTTAAAAGGGTGAAAATACCAGATTCAAACTGGGAGAAAATATTTGTAGACCACCTGTGTGATAAAGAAAAACATCCGTAGTACCTATCTCAAAACTCTCATGTTATAAAATAATTCAACTGAAAAATGAACAAAAGATGTTAAGAAACATTTTACCTTTCTACGTATAACATTATCAAGTTCATCCTTTATGACTGAGTAGTCATAAATTATATAGTTGTCCGTTGCATAAAAAGGCCACATCTTTTTTTATCCATTCTTCAGGTCATGTGCATTTTCACTTTCAAGATTTAACTATTACCAACTTTACAGCAGTAAACATGAGTGTTCCTATATGGCTGTGATACAATTGGTTTAATTTGCCTGTGAAAGTACCAAGAACACAAATAGCTGGGCTGAAAGGGAGCAATTGGAGAGCATAGTCATATGTAAAATAAATGTGCAAGCATTTTATTGTTTCCCTGGTGCAAGAAACTTAGAGTAAAAAAGGATCAACGTGTACAGTAGATATTGTGAAAAGGGAAGAAATTTGTAAAAGGAAAAAGGAAGGAGGGTGAAGAAAAGGGTAAAGGAAGGAAAGGAAAAGAAAAATAAAAAAAAAAAAAAACAAGAGGGGCCAGAGAAATATCTCAGTAGAATAACTGAATTCAATCCCTGGTACCAGAAAAAAAAATAAGGCAAGATATTCAAGATATTTATATTCTACTTTCTCTTATTGCATTTGAAAAATAAAACTTTGTGCTAAAGTCATTTGCAGAATATTCATGGCCACATCTTGTACTTTGAGTAACAACTTAGAAGATAGCAATATACAATATACTAACTGTTGTGTTAGCCTATTATTCTGTTATGAAATTTGTTTTTTCATAAAATTAAAAAAAGAAACATTTTGCCAAAGCCATTTCCTGCAGAGGGCATACAGCACGTGGAGAGATGTTCAGCATTGTTAGTCAGTGGGAGAGTGAAAATTAAGATGACAATAATATATCACTGTTCATCATCCGAAAGGATACAACTAGATGGAGAGAATGGGGAGGAGATGCTTACAGCACCAGATGCAGAGGGAGGCAGGCAGGGATGCTGCTATGAAACTTCCCTGGTGAGAAGAGACAACGGCATGGCCACGGAGAGGGGGATAGCTTACCCACTTCTAAAAAGCATGAAAATGCGCGAGGACACCACAGTTTTACTCTTTGCCATTTACCGCAGGAGAATAATACTCATTTGCCCAGGAAATGCCATGTAGGACTTCATAGTCGCTGTATTCAAAAGGGCCAATGGTTGGAACCAGGCCGGTGCACTTTAACAGGTAAATGTTTAAATACACCATGATGTATCAATGTATGAAGTACTGTTCCATAATAAAAACCAGCAAACTTTTGATGCACCCAATATCTGGTTTAGAGGGAATCATGCTGGATTTAAAAGGCAAATCCTAAAATATGTAGTTTTTATGATACCATTTAAATAGTGTTCTTGAAATGACCAAATTACAAACATGGAAAACAAGTCTGTAGTTTCCAGGGTTTGAGGAGGGGATGGAAGTTGGAAGAGTGGGCATGGCTGTCACTGGGCTCCCCTCAGCATCCTTATATAATGGGTAGGTTCACTATCTTGACAGTGTCTGTGTCCACATCCTGCTGTGACACTGGACTATAGTTTTGCAACATGTCACCATCGGAGGACACTGAGGAATGCGACATGAGGGCACTTTCTGTTATTTCTCAGTTGTATGCCAGTCAGCAATTATTTTGCAGTGTCCAACTTTGTTAAAAACTGAACCAACCTCTTGAGACGTAACTGTGATGATGCCCCTCAACCCACTGGCAGAACTGGGGGGCCTTACTGTCCAGGCACATCAGGGCTCCTCACCAAGCCATGCTTTTTTGCTAAGTCACAAAAGTCTGTATTTAGCTAGCCTCTAAGTACTTCTCAGACACTGCAAAGGTGTCGTCAGTAACAGCCAGTATTTGTCAGAGAGCTTATTTAATTTCAGCAAGGTTGAGAAAGAATTGCTTGAAGCCTGTAATTCCAATCATTTACCTCCAGAACAAACATAAAGAGGAAGAACAAAGTGTTTGGATTCAATTATTATTAAAACATTACAGAATTATGTTTATAGTACTGCACATTGATGACCATTGGTGACCGTGGAAGAAAGACCTTCCTTTAGTGTTCAAGAACCCTAAGATTTCTTTAATGTAGTAGATGTCCTATAGGCATTGTGAATTATGAGATCAAATCTTTCCCTTCCTTTGAGCTTATGAAATAAATTAAATTGAGACTACATCTCAATGCTGTAACAGTCTCAATGAAATAATTTTTCAGATTTGACCAACTATTCTTCCTCAGTTCCTCAGCCTGCCTCTATTTTGTGCATCTTATTGAACTTTAGGAATCTTTAGACTTAATCCTCAATGCTGGTTGAAATAAATGAGAAATAAAGACTCTTACTATGTCATAATTACAGAGACCTGTCCTGGAAGTACATGAGAAAATTAGAGAAATGCTATCTGTTTCAGAAATTTTCTTAGGTATCTTCCAAGCTGACCTTTATCAAGCACAATCTGGCAAATATCTTTTCCTTTTCCTTGACTTCCTCTCTCCTTGGCCCTCTGACAGATGGGCCAGTTTGAATCTCGACTCTGCTCTTGGCCTTTGTCTTCCTCCTAGTGTATGGCCTGCTTCCCCTGATATCCAGGATAAGAAGCCTGACCTCCATCAGCTTGGGAGTCTTCAAACTCCCAAGGCACACAGGGCCCTGGACATGTATTTGAACTAAATTATAGCTTCAGCCTTCCCCAGTGAAAACCCATCTTGTAATATTTTACTCCTCACTAAATGCTGTTGAATCATTCAATATGGCTGATTTGTTTAGACTTAAACATGGTTGAATACAAATAAATACAGCACTTTTTCTTTTTCCCCCCTGTACTTGGTACAGAGTCTACAGTGTCTACAATGTCTCACTGCATAGATCGGACCCATAGTGATTCTCCTGTTTTCAGCCTCCCAAGTGCTGGGATTACAGGGACACACTGCTGTCTCCATCACAGTCTCAACGCACCCCACAGGCGGGGACAGCAGGGCAGGCTGGGAATCGAACCCCAGCCGCTGTGCTCTGCCTAAGCAGGTGCTTTAGTACACCGAGCTATCAGCCTGGCCCCTAAATACAGCATTTTTATTGGTAAATGGAAAACAGTGTTACTTCTAGAGCTATTTCTAAAGGGATAGGAAATACTGGGCAATTTTATAAAGGTGTATAGAAACTCATCCTCCTGTGATATTGATGGGCTACACGTGTTTGCAGGTTCAGACATGAATTTGCATCAAGATTGTGCTTCAAGATACGTGCAGTCATTTTTGAAGTAGGTCTTCTAGCTCATATCTATAAAGAAATGCAAATTAGATGGATGCTTTCAAATCTGTGTCAATATCATGTGTTGGGCTAGAGCCTAGGATCCTTTTTTACCTTGTGATATATTTCTGAAACTGAAGCTTACACATTTCCTTGAGTTTTCTATGATTTTTCCTATATATTTATGTTTTGCTTATTTTTCATACTGGCAGTACCTAAATTCGCATATATAAATCCCAAGTTCCTTATACATAGAGAATGTAACTTTTGTTTAGGTCAGCAACTCTGTATAAATCAATAGAGATTGTAGTTGTGTTTGTTTCTGTCTAGCTTTCTACTCTGGTTTTTGACAATTTCTAAATAAAATTTCACAGTCACAGGTTATTAATAAAGAATGAAAAGCTATAAAGGCCTGATGAACGTAAATGTGCAAAAGTATCAAGAAACTCTGAAGTAAAATCTAGATTATAAAAGTTAAACATGGAATTTATGTAAAAATTATACTACTGCTAAAAAAATTTTTATGTTGTATTCACCTATTTGTGACTAATTCTAATGTGAAACTTTACATAAAACCAGATATTTTTGCTTTATTACAATTACGACTAGTTCTTTCCAGACTTATGATAGTTGAGCTGATGGAATATTGACTCTGAAGACTTGATTTCCTGAAACAAAATAGATACAACTGTTTTTATTGAAAAACAGACAGACCCCATGGAAAAGAACAAAGATCGATGATTAGGCTATGATGGAATTTGCTGGTTGTCAGCTACAGCTTGATTGGAGAGTGGCAACTGTATCATAGGAAATTAATATGGA
Organism: Octodon degus; assembly: GCF_000260255.1. NCBI lineage: Eukaryota > Metazoa > Chordata > Mammalia > Rodentia > Octodontidae > Octodon > Octodon degus. The sequence continues at coordinate 2,148,631 of NW_004524708.1, forward strand.
GATTCCTGTCAAGATTTCTTAACTGTGACCTCGATGAAACCTGCTTTTTGTTAACAAATGAACATTTTTAATAGACAAAACATTCTGGAGTCCTGGGTATGTTAGACAAAAAAAATAAGCAAATTTTAATACCCAAATCTTAGAAAAATCTCTCTAGCTGTCTTCTGTACCCTGGGAGCTGTGTCACTGATTACCTAGTTCACAAAGTACACCCTTCAAAAATATCTTACAGGGAAAATAAAAAAAAAACATTCTTCCACCTTCAGAAACCTTTCAGTCCTCTCCAACATACAGTATGATATTTTTCAGGAATATTAAGTCTGATATTTTAACCTGTGTCCTTAATTGGAAGCATTCTGTCTATGTATATTTATATGTAAATTTCTACATTTTTCTCAATATCATGTATCAGTTGGTAGGATATCTTGGTATTCACTTTTCATTTCCAGTTTATTCACCAATTCAGCACATATGTGTTTCAATTCCCCGATGGCAGGTTCAGTGCTGAGTTCTAAGAACATAAAAGCGAATAAAGCACAACAGATAAAAATACAAAATTATCAACCGTCCTTAGCGGTATGCACAAGAGATCCTGAGAATCTATACATGTCATGGTGGCTCTTATTGGTGTTGAAGGTGAGGCCTACATTTTCTGAGGCGATAATTCTGTAGCTGTCATCTGATGGATGGACATGAGTAACTTGGAGAAAGTTGGAGGACAGGTCTTCCAGGAAGAGAAAATGTGATGTGAAGTGGTCTTGAGTTTGGGGTGCACAGGCAAATGTGAAGTCATTGTGGCTATAGCTAGGAGCTGAGGGAATGGTATATTGAAGTGTCTGACTTCATGATTTATGCACTAAAATATCATAAAGGAGACATCAAACCATTAAAGAATTAGAGGATGTCATGAAGATAGATGGTCCTGGAAACCCCTGGGGTAGTCCTGAGGAGGATGTTCTCAGGTGGGTTGAAAGTAGTAGGGGAAAGCAGAGAATGTAAGTCATCACCAAAACATAAATTTGGAAGGACTTGAAAATTGAGAATCAAAGAATCTGATTGCCGGCATCAGGGCAAAAGATGAATGTCAATATTGTTTAGAATATGCATCTCAATTAGTGGAGATGAATATGAAATTTTTAGTGCATTGATAAGTCTGGTTTCTCAGTCGTGAAGAAACCATGAGCTCTCTAGTGCAACCTCCTTCAATTTTGTTTCTTTCTTTTTGTTTGTATTTAGTACAGGGTCTACAGGGTCTCACTACATAGATCGGACTTGTAGTGATCTGCCTGTGTTCAGCCTCCCAAGAGCTGGGATTACAGGCTCGTGGTACCACACCCAGTCTCAGTGCACCTACGGGGCAGGGCCGGCACAGCATGGCAAGGATCAAACCCCGGTTGCTGTGCTCTGCCTAAGAAGGTGCTTTAGTCCAATGAGCTATATGCCCAGCCCTACTCTCCCTCATTTGGATTGAAGTCACTAATAAGAAAGACTAAAATTTTAGACTGTTCAATTTATTGCTTCTTGATTCATAAAATAATTCACCTTACTGATTTATTTTGGCATATAAAATAATGAAAGTTCTTTGTAATGAATTGGATGTATAAACACAGGCAATTATGATATAAATTATATGTTATATTAAATGCATTTATAATGTATAAATACTAATAGATTTTCTCACTATACCTGTTAGTCTCCTTCTTGTCTTTGAGGAGATCATAGTCTAGCACTGTTGAGACAATATGCACACTAATAGTGTTTCAAATTTTTTACAATTTGGAAATCTATTTTTAGTCTTTGTTCTTACATATCTAAAAATAATTGTAGTGTTTTGGTGTTTATTTCTTAATGCCTAAGGAACAGATTGGACTTTGTTAATATATGTCATCTGTGGTCTATTGAATGCTTCCATTTCTTTAGGCATATAGTAATTTAATACTTACAATTTTGTTGAATCCCTTTTTGACTTTTGACTTTCTCTAACATGGGCAACAGCTTTTAGAATGAGATTAATACCTATCTAAAAAATAGGAGAATTATCAAGTTTGAATTTATTTGTGTATACTGATTATTACATTGTGTGAAAGGATTATAGACTTTGCTAAGTAAGATCTATGTTCATTGCTTTTCCAAATGCATTATCAAAATCCTTTTCTCTTTTTAACATGAGGAAAGAGGGAAGTCCCTGAGGAATTCAGTAGTACAGACACAATTCCCTGTCTTTCTGTGATAGCAGAGTAGGTGAAATAGTGTACAGTAGAAGATAAAGCAAACCTTGCTTTTATTTCAGTCTTTGGAAGAGTTGAGCAGCAGATGCAGAGAGTGTGAGAAGAATGTGGATTTCTCACAGTCAGGATCCTGTGTGTAGAGATGAGGATTTGCAGATGAGGCTGAGGTGCACTCCCCACTGGAGCCCACAGTGCGCTGGACTCTGCACCTGCAAGTTGCCCTGGTGGGCAGAGTCCACAGAGGAAGAGGCATTCTTGGATCTCAGAGCCTTATCCATGCTGTGAGAACTAAGGAAGCAACCGTACTGTAGATACCAGTGGGCCAGTTTCTAGACTCAGGACCTAGCAAAACCCAGAGGTCTGGAGCTAGGCTAGAGGTGGTAAGAGGACGGGTCAGCCTTGAGGTTTTCTGTCATCACTGATGATCATCCAGTGCTATTCTAAATGCCTTCTATTAGGTTTAGTAAATACAACCCTTCCTCAGACCATATGAATTGATCATTTATGTGATCTGCATTAATAAGTGAGCAAATTGAGCACAAAATTTTAAGTAGCTTTTTCACTATCATGTATCTAATAAATGGCAAGTCAGTTCTGTAGGCTGCCATGTGACCAAATTCCATGACATTCACAAGGATGTAGCATATTTTGAAGCAGCCAATGGGCTAGGGCTCTGAATCTGAGACTCCGTGTGTGTGTGTGTGTGTGTGTGTGTGTGTGAACAGTGATTCAGTAGGGTGCAGTCACGCAGCTGCTTTGGTATTATAGTGCCAGAGAGGAGTAGTCCAGAGAGGAGTAGTTGTAACATAGAACTGGTACACTGCAAGAGATCAAATAATTCATAATTTAGCTCTTGACCTTTGAAGGTCGAGTTTGTTGACCTTCAAAGTATACATACCTCCAAAAAGGAGCACCTGAGACAGACATGTATGCACAAAGCTGCCCAATCCTAGGGGAATGCGTAAAGCAAGCCTTCAGTTACAGTATATATAGATGCCTAATTTATTGAAAACCCAGAAGAGAGCATTTTAATCTGTTAGGAACTTTTATTGCCTGTGAGTGTGTTTAATTACTAGCTGAAGTAAACAGAATTAAACAGTCAGGGTTCAGGAAGAATACCAGGTGAGTGTGTGTGCATGGCTGTGTGTATGTAAATGCATATATGTATATTCAAATATATTTGCATATACACATGTATATGAGTAACAAAAGTTGTGTACAAATAAAACTAAATACATTCTTTATGTCATGGTTTATATATATTAGGTGTTACTATTCAGTTTTATGTGTTAATCCAAAATCTTTATTTGATATAATTGCTGAAATATTTTTCAGTGAGATGGGATGGGATGTTGTCTGGAGTTTGCCTTGAAATATAATACCAAAAATACATGAATAATTTAAACATGTGTTAGAGCATTTAAAAGCACAGCCAAATTAAAATTTGTTGTTGAAACTAAATGACATGATTTACACCAATCCTGTTGTTTTGTGTTTGTGAAAAAGTCAATCATCAAAGTTACAAATATCACTTTGTGAATTATTAGGATATTTTCATTTTAATCATGAAAAACTCAGTGTTTTCTTCATATTCTTATCACCCCATTCTTCTCTTATGTTCTTTCTTTTAGAAGAATTGATGAATATATCTAGGTGTGAATAATGCAAGAGGCTCAGACTGCTATTGAGCATTTAGAAATCTTTCTACCACTTTGCTTCTCATTGCGTGCCACATCTTGTGCCTGGACCTCAGAGAGTGGAAAGTGAATAACGTCCTCTCAGGGAGCCGCCTATGTTTGTAGAGGATGGACTCTGAAACACTTTGGTTCCACCTTAGCCTCAGTGGAAGGAAGGCAGATATACTGACTTACACTGTTTTTGGACACTCATTTTCCTCTTTTTAAAGAGAAATGGTAAAACGTGCATGAAACATCTTTTGCTGTGGTTGATTTGAATATTCCTTATTCATCAACATTTACTGTTTGTGATGTGTATTTAACAGTGGCTGAGAACACCTGTTGGAGTCAAGGTTTGAATCTGTCAATCAAGCTGACAGTTCTGAGAAAGATCACAGACCAGTTTCTGACATGTTTTCCTACTGACTGGACCTGGCAGTAACATTTCCATTTTGATTTATAATTTAGTAAAGTTTTCCAGTATATTAGACATGCTTACATCTCTACTCGTAAGAGTAGCATTCTCTGTACATCTAGCCATTTGTAGTATTAATGATTATTGGATGCTACTGCTGGGCAGTAGAATAGGGATGGCAGGCACAGCAAGGACAAAAATGGAGGCTTGACTGACATAAAGTTTACAGTCTAGAATTGTAAATGAAGTGGGTGCTGTGATACTCAATTCAAGTGCATCCCAGTGTCCTTTTTGTTTAGTGATTCCAGTGTATTCCCTCAGGTACAAATTAAAACCTTACTTCAATTTTGATTATATTCCCTTTCATCATTTTACCTCTACATTAGTTTCCATTTTTATTAGTGATATAAATAAAAATTTGTATCTGTCATCTACCTGTCTAAGAGGCATTTAATCACACTCATATAATTGTAAATGATAACCTTTATGTTTAATATTAAAAACACTTACCCTGATTGTATTTCTAAGGTTACAATTCACATTGTTTGACAGTAGACAATGATATTGTTGTTATACTATAATAGTGCTGTTATAACACAATTATAGTGTTGTTATTAATATTATTAATTTTTGTTTTGGATCCTCTTGTTGCCAAGCATTATTTTTCAACTATTAATAATCCCTCTACTTTAAACTTTTTATTTTGATGTTATATGGTTCCATTATAGGCTCTTTGTTAATATAAAAATTATATATATTAAAGGTAATTATGTGAAATTTTTCATCTTATGTTTTTATTTTAATTTCCTTTTTAGTCTTTTCTTTGTTCTTTTATTTTTTTCAATTTTCTTCTTTTTTGCTTAATCTGGATTTTGATCCTATAACAGGTTACCCTCTTACAGTATAAAAAAACCCATTTGTTAGTTTAAATGATAATCTTACTTTAATTCACATTTATTTTACTAGCATCATTTAAATGAAAGTTATTACAAGAGAGTCTCTACCATATTGATAGAGATATATGGATAATAATAATAAGATTCGTTAAACTTGAAAACTCCATTTCTGCCCTATTACCCACATTTCAATTTCAGTTGTCATTTGTGACTAGTGGTTTACATAGTAAGTCATACATAAAACTCTACTAGTTAATAATATTCTGTGTATATGTGTTACGTATTATGCATTTAATACTACTTACATGTATTTTAAATTATGAAATATCAGAGGTGGGTTTTTTGTTGGTAGGCTAAATATTAAAGATTGACAAGCCCAACTTAATAATATAAATATTTGGAAGTGAAATACAGTTTCATACCATAGTCCAGTTAAAATATCATCAGATTCTTAAGTGAGGTATTATTTAACAGTAATATATTTTAGTTAAGTTAGGATATCTCTGAAGAGCTCCTTGCAAACACTCTGCCCAGGAATCAATCTCCTGATGACAAAATTTTGAATAAGTTAAAATCAGAGAAGATGGAACCTTCACCCCAAAGTACCCAGTGTCTATAGATTTAATGAGCTTAAGTCTGAATTTTGCTCTTGTTTTAAGAATGGGCTGTGGTGGCTGGTTTAATGCAAAGTGTCCTCAGAGCGCCTGTGTCAACAGTCCTGCTCTGAGCTAAGATTATTCAACAGCTATTCGAGGAAAGACGCAACTTTCAGGTTGAACAATTTTTCCAAAAGCTGTTAGGTAAGTTGGAGATTCACCATTTTTATTACACTTTTCTAGCATTAATAATTGAACATATTTCTCTCTAGAAAATTAGGTGGAAACAAGATGGGTTCTTTTTTTTTCCAAGACATAAAATCTTTTGCTCTCATTGGTGTGAGATAAATCTTAAAATAGGTTTTATATTTTTCTCCACCCCTACCTTAAAAATCTACATTTTGCTATGATGGTAGCATAGTTTTACAGACCAGAACATTTTATTTATTTATTTATTTATTTTTTATTTTTTATTTTTTGCAGAACCGGGGATTGAACTCAAGCTCTTGCACTTGCCGGGCAAGTACTTAATCTACTGAGCTATCTCCCCAGCCCCAAGACCAGAACATTTTAATACTACCTTGTCAATCCATCTCTTTGGTTCCAAATCATCTCATAGATTTCCAGAGAGCCTATATTTATGTATATTTATATTATTGTTTACATGTTAATACGCTTACAGACAAGCTGAATGACGTCACCTGCCACTGTTCTCTCGTACCCTGCAGTACGTCTGAGCACTCATCATATATTTCGGGGATTTGATAACTTTCCTTGAAAATTGCCAAGAGATGAGGTCTATGATTCACATAGTCTTAGGTTATACTTTTTGTAATAGTAAAATTAGGGGAAGAGAAATGCACATTTAAACACATTTCAATAGGAAATAAGCATAATGGCATCTAGTCCCTCCTTATGAATATTTAGGTTGTCTTCAATTTTGCTCTTAAAAGCAATGTGGCAATAAATGACATTGCCCCACCCCGTGTAGGTAAATATATATAGGATGCATTTGCAGGACAACAGTGGCATTTAACCCAATGTTCATATGTTTTTCTACCTATCAGCAAATTGTTTGTCAATAATTTCTGCCAGTCAACATTATCACCAGAAATGTGTGGAAATGCCTGTATTCCTGCTGCGATTTTGTAATTTTTAATTTTCCTCCTTTTTACCCAGTCTGATACTTATAATTTCTTGTCATTATACAATTTAAATTTACTTTTCTTCTTTTACTAAGTTCATATTTTCGTACATAATGACTTCGTTCATCATGGAGATTTAGTGTATGTAATTACACGTCTTAGTTTTTTATCTTTCTCTGCCCTTTATTTCCTTCTCCTTACAGCTGTTAGTCTCCTTCTCTTTACAAAAGGTTTATTTTCCTCTTCCCCACTACTACCTTTTAATTTGCTCTTTACTTACATATTGAGTTTCTAATAGAGAAACCATGTAACATGTAAGTTTGTGTCTCTAACTTATTTCACTTAAGATTATGATTGCAAGGTGATAAACTTGAGCAGATGTTTCAAGTTTATGGTTTATGATAGAAAAATAAATGCCCCATTGTGTATAAATGCCATGTTTAGTTTATCCATTCATCTACTGATGGGTGGATAGCCTGCTTCCATGATTTACCTATTGTGAGTTGTGCTGCTGTAAACATAGGTGTACATGTCACTGGAATACAAAATCTTTAACTCAGGGAGCTACCTAGAAGAGGAATGGAAGAGCCAAATGGATTTTCTAGTTTTAGCTTTATGAGGAATCTCCATACTGATTTGCATACTGACTGTATCAGTTTACATTTTCACCAACAGTGTAGAAGGCTTCCTTTTTACCATACCAAAGGTAGCATTTAGTATTTCATTTTTTTGCAGTACTGAGGATCAAACTTGGGACCTTGTACTTCCCAGGCAGGTGCTTATGCCACTGAGCTATATCCCTGGCCCATTATTTTAATTATTGATGCTAAAAATTTTCTTTCTGGAGGAAAACAGAATCACAAGGTTTTTATAATTTGTATATCTCTAGAGACCACAATAGTTAAACATTGTTTCACATAATTATTGGCCATTTGTATTTCAAAAATTGTCCATTCATTTCACTTGCCTATTTTTCACTGATTCCCTTATTTATTGGAGCCTAATGTTTTAGAGTTCTCTATGCATAGAAAGTAGTTTTGTTCACATGGAGAGAAAACATTCTTTCAGGCTTTCACAGAGAGCAAATTGGTCAAGCAGTGGCCGTGACTCATCCACGTGGCTGATACTGAAAAAAAGATCTACAAACTGCAGTACAGGGTTTCAGGGTAAATTCTGAGGGGATTTGACTGGCCTTGTCAGATACAAAAGTTACATTTCTTGTTATATAGTTCTTGTTTTATCTCACTCTTAACCATCCAGCAGAAAAAATATAATAACGAAGTATATAAAGTAAACTCATATTAATATGCTGAGCTGTAAAAGGCTTAAGTCAACAACTTCTGACATTGGCAGTCCTATAGATAACCCACTACTTTTTTGTACTACTGGACTATATTGCAATATTTTACTCAATTCCCGTACCTACAATGTTTAAATGACAATGGAATACCGTTCTCTGACAAAACTAAACAAATAAAGTGGATACAAATGAAGGTCCGTTTTGTATCTGTATATTCAAAATAGTTAGAATAGATATACAGCATCTTTCTCTTAATTCAATGAACAGAAAGAGTTGTTCCAAAAATGTTTGTGGACAGGATATCATGTCTGCATCTTGTCCTATGAAAAACTACTAAGAAGATAACAACATGCAATATATTAATTATTGAAACTGTCCTACTAATCGGTTTTGAACCTGTCTCATTGCTATTTGTTTCTCAATAAAAATATTTTTAAAAATTAAAAAAGAAATTAGTCTTTTGCCTAAGGAGTAGCTGACAAAACAGTGTCTCTTCATCCTTTTTATTGTTTCATTTTCTGTGTAGAAGCTTTTATATGTAATTGATCTCTTTTTCTGAGTATCCAAGTCAGTTACAGTTGCTGTTCGTTATGGACAGTTTCTTGGGGTATAGTTTCTTACTGATCATTATCAGCTTCTAAATTTCTGGTAGTTCCACTATTAGGAAGATAGACTTTTTGTCAAATACTGTTTTCTCCTCAGAGAAATGACACATATTGAAGGAGATAGATATGATTGCTCTGACTTGGATGCTGCCCAAACAGAGGCCTGCACTGACATGTCACATGGAAATCCATAAATTTATACAACTTTTCTATGTAAAAATTCTTTTCTAGTTCATCATCTGTACATTGATTTTTCTTACAGGGTTCTTTTCCCCCAACTCATTTATAAAAGTGTTTCTATTGAAATTAATACTT